>NC_062968.1:33444882-33807420 GCF_023119035.1 Salvia hispanica | reverse complement strand
CTGTCTGGGCCCAAAAGGAACTTAATATAAATAGGAGAATAAAGGAGACAGAAATAACGCATTTTTCATTATTGAAATTTTCGAAATTTTCAGCCCTAAGCTGAAGAGAATTTCGAATTCCTCTCTATTCCAAAAAGGATTTCTTCTGTCTTCTTTATTTAAGTCCTAGTATTCTAGTAAGATCAGCCCACACTTGATATTGGGATACGGTTCGGGAACCGGAGAGAAGATTTGTGGTCTAGTACTCAAAGCATCACGTGGAGAAGAAGCTAGCCATCTTCAATT
This sequence comes from Salvia hispanica, assembly GCF_023119035.1. Classification (NCBI taxonomy): domain Eukaryota; kingdom Viridiplantae; phylum Streptophyta; class Magnoliopsida; order Lamiales; family Lamiaceae; genus Salvia; species Salvia hispanica. The sequence continues at coordinate 33,807,135 of NC_062968.1, read as the reverse complement.
CTTTGGAGAATTAATTAGGTATTTATCTACTCCGTAGAAAAGCATGTTTTAGGTTTCAATATTCTAAAAGCATGTTTAATTCAAGTTATGAGCATGATACATGTGATAATTACGCGAATAGGTTTTGTCTAAATAATCTGCTAAATAGATCTGATTATTATGTAATTGATTTATGATGAGCGCTTCCGCTGCCAGTCTTTGGCTCTGATTATTTGGATTTAAATTTCGCGAAATTCATGTATGCATGTCTTATTTGATTACAAAGCATGTTCTTGTGTTTTTGTAATTTATATTTATGCATGATGAACCCAAGAACATTCGATTCATAGAACTTAAATTATTCGAACGCACGAGGTGTGCGATTCGTCGGCGCTTGCACCGGGACGAATCGCACTACATGCGATCGGAGTAGGGATGTCGAAATAGTGGGAGCTGAGGGAGGCGATCGACCGGCGATGCGCTGACGAGAATGGATTCATGCGCATCGCCGGAGAACCACCGCCGGTCCCGGAGCGGCCTGCAATATGCGCCGGTCAAGGAGAGGTCGACGCGATCAGCCGGCGACGTGAACACGAGCGTGGGCTCGTCCACGCCGCCGACGAGATCGCGGTGCTACTCCTCTTCGAAGCAGACGGCGCATAGCCTCTCGACGTTACGACAAGGTGGCGATGCCACCGGAAAAAGTCGCAAGAACCCTAACCCTAAAAACCGAAACCCTAGTCAAACTCTAAGCCATCGACGCCGAACCGGAGCTGCACCGCCACTGGCGGCTGTCGCTGGTTCGAGTGAGGTCGACGGCGGAGCTGGGTACTCGCCGGAGTAACGCTGAGTAGCTGCGTTCAGGCGACACGGTGGCTGGGTCAGTCGCGGAGTGACTTCGCCGCGGAAAAATTCGGAAAAGGAAGCAAAGCGCCAAGCGGCGCGGCCCAGCCGGCGGCGGTCGGGCAGCAATCATGCGGCCCGGCGAGCGTCTCCGGCGGCGTCTTCAAATCTTCGTCGACGTTGATTCGTTCTAACCTCGAACAACGAGATAACGATGAAAGATTATTTAATGATTATATAATTGATAAATTAATAGATATCATTAAAAATAATATTATTTAATGAAATAAAATATATTGGGAAGATTTCCCTAGATTTTAGGAATATTTAGATTATTTTCTATATTTATGAATATTTTATATCCTAGATGATATAGATAAGAATAATTTAATAGTTTCCTAAATATAATATATATCTAGAATCTATAATAAGATGGATATATATAAGATTACATTAAATAATATAATTTAATTTTCTTCCTAATCTTGAACTTGGAAATTATATGAATTTAATTTTTCATGTCTAATTAAGATTATAAATATTGTACTTTATTTTAGATATATCTTATAGTATGACATGAATAAGAATTTGGAAACTATATTTTTTCATGTCTAATTAAGATTATAAATAATGAACTTGGAAACTATATTTTTGATCATTCAGCTACGTGTGGCAGAGCTTTCCATTTTAGCATTGAATTTGGATGACCACATCAGTCTGCCTTCGTTGATTTTTTATGGAGGTAATGAAGGGAAACGCTCAGCTACTCGGTGTGTGTTTGATCTAGGAGGAGACACCTCGCCAAGGCTTTTGCTTCCAACTCTCATCATTGCTTCGTGGTTTCCACCTTGAGGACAAGGCGGATTTCAACTGTGGGGAAGTTGATACGATCCTTAGATATCTCGATATCTCAATTATTTAGTATCTTTTATTTTACCATATCTTTGTTTTCTTATTCAATAAGTTAGGGTAATATTCTAGTATAATAAATAGGAGAGCTTGTTATCTTTTTAAATCAATCAATAATGGAAATATTATTTGTCCACATATCTTGTGAATTATCTCTAATACTAGTTCTCACGCTGCTCGACGGAAAGCCGCGCACAGCCTGAAACTAATTTGTCCGCCGACCCTATGATTGGGCGCTGGAATCGTTACTTTGATCGTCGAGGAACAACCTTCGATCGCAGTTAAGGAGAAGGTCCTTAACAATTTCTTCCGAGTTACACCCGCCGCACACCCACCACATATATACACTACTAGTATATATATTTGATATTTCACAGTTCACACTCATTTGTGAGTTCATAGACCACTGTACACACACATATATGTATATTGTTATATCACAGTACACACATATATATATATTGGATATGTCAAAGTTCGGGTCGGGTACTTGGAGGTGCGGGATACCCGACTCGGGTATCGAGATATACCCGACTCAGTGCGGGACAGGTATCGGGACTGCCAATGTGTCCGAAATCGGGTGCGGGTACTCGTTTCGACACCCCTAATAAATTATGAGTAGAAATGAGTTAATAGAATATGGGTCAACCGCCAAAAATGATAAAAAAAAAATGAAATGGAACAAATTTTTGGAGGACGGACAAAAATGAAAAAATGAGACAAATTTTTGGGGACGGAGGTAGTAATTACCAAAATCCAAAAATGACAATAAGTTATTACGATTTGTATGCATTAAACAGAGGTAGACCTACGTGTTCGACTAATCTAATTCGGTTGGGCCATCGTCATCTTGAGGCTCGGACTAATCCTAAACCCAAATCTGTGAACGTGTCAAAATTAAAATATTGTTATGATTTTAAATGTGTTAATTTAACTCAAAATAAAACTAATATCTTTTAGATCTGACATACTCTTTTATAATGATGTATAAGTATTTATTAAATAGAATTTGGTTCTAAATTGGCATGAATCCATTTTTAAAAAAAATCTGATTAGCACTAAACTCTGTATTATATATGTGCATGAATAAATTTAACATACAGACCATATCATATTTTGTTAATAACTATGTACTATAGATAGAGAGTGCTAATGATTTTTAGAAATCAATTTGTGAGTATTTCTCCCCCAATCAACGTGTAGGGTGACATAATCAACAAGATTACCATTGCACGTCTTTTCATATCAACCTTTGTACTACTCATAACATTGTTCCAACGACATATCATTCACTCATTTTATTATTGTCTATTTTTTACTATTATAACTTATGTTATATTGATATGGTTTTTATTTATTAATTGTACAATATATTTTTTAAAAATTTGTTATAATTAATCATGTTTTACTACTCCATTAGAACTATGTACAAGGCTAATTTAAATACTTTTCTAACAAGTTATGAAGGTAGTCGATACATCAAATCATTCTGGGCTTGACTGATAAGGCTAATTTCATGCATCGGTTATATGGTGAAAAGTGTTACATTTGCTGGGTCTAACACGATTTCTGAGCCAGGTGTGTGACAGAATCGCTAGATCAAGGAGATGCTGAAGGAAACAGTCTAGCGAAGGAATGAAGTAAAAATGAGCAGAATCTAAGGAAAAAGAAGGCTTGAAGAAGGGAGTCAGTAGCTGAGGGCAACAAAGTCCATCTATACCTCGCTGGGCCCCACTTCAACGCCTATAAATAGAAGAGCATGCAACACACAAATCATCACTCTTTTTCGCTCACTCTTAGCTCACACACAACACACACTTGGGAATGGGAGATCTGGGGTAGTTTCGGTTCCGAAGGGGTTTATTCTTCAGAAATTTCAGTCGCAACACCGTCCGCGTGAGGCGAAGATACAATCTCTTTATTTTCAGTTTGTTTTGCACTTTTACAGTCGAACTTCACTTTTGGGAGTCGATTTGGTTGTTGATGTTACTGATTATCGATTCACTTTCTGTTAGTTTGCGTTTATCTGTGATGTTTCAAGTTGATTTACGTAGATCCTGCTGTTGAGAGTGTATTTTAACAAGTTATATGTTGATCTCTGTTTTGCTGTTGTGGTGCTCGATCTGAGAATTTGGTGATAGATCTGTGGTTTGTTGATTGATTGGAGGTTGTTAGTTAAATCTGAAGTTATGGAATGTTTCTTTTGGCTGGAGTTTGTGTCGGACGCTTGGATCCGGAGTGGATTTAGCGTCTGAGGTTGGATCGGAAGGGAGGAGGTCGAGTTGTGCATGGATTTGGAGTTTTCCGCTTGCTATCTTTTTTACTTCATCTAGCAACTGTAGATCTGTTTAGTTCTTAATTGTTACTTATCAAAAATGGTTTAGATTCAGTCTGCTCTGTTCCGATTTCGCTCATGCTGGTTTTCTTCTGAGTTTTTACGCAATTTGGTTGAAGAAGACGATGTCGCTGTTAGTTAGTACCAGAGTTAGTTGTTTTTTTTTCAGCTTTTCGACCGTACTCTGCTTTTTCAGTTATGGTCCCCACAGTCAGTTTGTTACCCAGATCTAGGTAATTTGAGTAGTTTCTTAGATCTAGTGATTGTTCGGTTTAATTTTCGTGTGCTTTGTTTCGCCTAGGTCTAGCTGTTAGCGTAGCAGTTTAAATTCCCAAGTTAAGTTTATTTTCCTCAACCCGAATAATGCGTGGCAGCAGCCAACCCCAAAAACAAGTCTAAATCCCTGAACATGATTGTTACGCATCCATCTCTGTGGGATCGATCCCTACTTCCCTATGCTAGGTTTAGTAAAGTGGTTGAGGGTTTTTGAAAGAGTGCTCTGTGTGTCCGACGACCAGGATTTTCCGACGACCAACGAGTTCCTAGACCGCGTGATCTAGTGGATTTGCTGGACCAAGGAAACCTGTTATATTCTTCCTGTGCACACAACGTGTTAACCAACCTACCGGTTCTTTCAAATGGCGCCGTTGCCGGGGAAGGATGGCGTTTATTGTTATTGCGTTTAAGGATTTGGTGTAAATATTTTAATTTCTGTTATTTTCTTTCTCCTTGACAGTTTATGAACGCAGGCTTCCATTCTGGAAGTTGGGCGAGCTCATCTGGGTCAGGGAGTGGCCAATACAAGTGGCGAGTCAGGGAATCTACGTCTACCATCACCACCAGGTCAGGTTTACGGACGAGAGACCCATTTCCGTTCGAATCAGAAAGTGAGAAGGAGTGGAATTCATCGGGAGAAGAGGACCCGAAGTCGTCAACAGAAACAGAGCATTCCGAGACCGAGGAGGAGGAAGACCCGAATATGGCTCATCTAGTAGACCCTGATCCGGAGATAGGGTCACTCACCGCACATCTCGACGGTGAACCCGCCCATGCTATAGTCTCAAACCCGCCCGCGCCGGAGGTCGATCGATATCAAAACGAGTGTACTCGGAGTTCTACCACCCACGTTCTCTGGACGAAGGAACGAATGCTCTTATGAATTTTTGAACGAGTTCAGTAAACTATGCAGCATTCAAAAGCGACCCAACGAGGCGACGGAGGAGGACTACCGTCTTCGAGCAATCCCGTTTTCTCTCAAGGGAGAGGCGAATACTTGGCTGCTAAGGCTCTCACCGGACTCGATCAACACATGGAAGGACTTTAAACTAGAGTTTTTGGATTACTTTTATCCGTCCAACAAGACGAATGCCTTGAGGAAGGAGATTCAGGAGTGCAAGCAGGAATACGATGAGTCTCTGAGTTCTTATTGGTCCCGGTTCAAGGGGCTGCTGGATGCTTGTCCGAACCACAGGATGATAGAAGCGGAGACCTACTATCTGTTCTACGAAGGTGCAAATCCTGAATCGAAGGACTTGATGAATTCCTCGAGCGGGGGAAATTTTACTAAGAATAAAGCAAGTGAAGCTAGGGAAACTTTGGGAAGGCTGATCGAGGCGAAGAAGGCCTATGATAACCCGCGAAGCATATTGAGGAGAGGGTCAGCCAATGCAGTAATGGAACAAGATGACAAGAAAGTGGAAGATAGGATCGATAAACTGGAGAAAGCTTTGCTGAATGCAATTGAGAAATACAATCCGCATGCTCCAGTGGAAATTGAGAAACCCCCTGGTCCAGAGGAAAGGCAACTTCAGTCGTATTACAGTCAGCCCTGTGAAGGGGAGTGCCAAGCTCAGGAAAATTCGATGGGAAGTTGGAATCCCGACGGAAGTTGGAACCAAGGAAGACAGAGGGATGCTCCATGGAGGACTCACCCAAACTTTAGGTGGACTGATCATGATCAAGGCCAGCCACCCCCACTTCAGCTCACGAATTATGCACATCCTCCGGAGAGGCAATCCAACTGGTCAGGGAAAGGTCAAGAGGGGCAATTGCAATTGGGGTACAAGAATCAAGACCATACTAATTGGGGAAATAGGAATCAAAACAATCCAGGGAGCTCCTATGTGCCACCTCATCAGAGAAACAACCAAGGGAACTACCAGAATTCACAACCAAATCATCAAGGGAATCAAGGGTCTAGTAACCAATACAACAATCATCAAGGGAATTATCGTCAGAACCAAGGTCAAGGGCCAAATTCTAATCAGTTCAACTCCAGGCCACAGAGGAGTTTGGATGACATGGTCCACGACCTAGTGAATTCACAGCAGTTCATGCAGAATAACCTGCACTCCAACAATGACGTGGTGCACAAATTACAAGACGCTCAGTCTGAACATAAAGCCGCCATGGATATGATGGCAAAGGAACTGTCCCAGATCGCAGTGTCCTTGAATGAGATGCGGGGAAATGAAGGAAAACTTCCTGCCACCGTCAGACCGCCAGACCGAGCAAACATTAGTCAAATCACCTTGAGATTTGGGCGGGGTTATGAAGGACCGACTGTGGAAATTGACGAGGAGGTGTCTATGCAGGTTAGTGAAGGACAAAAAAGTCAGATGCATCAAGGGGATAGCCCTAGACCCAGGGAAATCCTTGTTCAGGATTACCTCCAGAAGGGAAATTTAGGGGTTCCCTACCTCGACCAAGAGACCCATTCTTCCTAGACCCAGAACCTGAAGAAGTGAGCAAGGAAGGGAACAAGGGAGTTGATGAAACCCAGGCTGGGACTTCCACCAATGCAGTAAAGCGACCAAAGCCATTTCCATACCGAGGGGAAGCAAAGAAAAAAAGGATGATGCAGAGGATCTCATGGAGATTTTTAGCAAGTTGGAAATCAACCTTCCATTCTTGCAAGCCCTAAAAATGCCTGCTTTCAGCAAGTTCATCAAAGAATTCATTGCAGGGAAGACCAAACCAGACGGGAAGATTGTGATCGGGGAGAATGTGTCTGCTGTGATACAAAAGAAGAGGATGCCCTCAAAATGCACTGACCCAGGTATGTTCACATTGCCCATCTCTCTAGGGGACATCATGGTCGAGCATGCTATGTGTGATCTAGGGGCGTCCATTAATGTTTTATCGCTTTCGATCTATAAGAAATTGACTGGAGTGAGGATGGTTGCTACAAAGGTAGTGATCCAGTTAGCAGATAGAACTTGCATTTGTCCTGAAGGTGTGTTGGAAAATGTTATAGTCAAGGTGCATGATTTTCTATATCCTGCTGATTTTTATGTGATCAAGATGAATGATAATGAGTCTGCTGAGTCTAGTGGTGTACTTTTAGGGAGACCATTCTTGCGTACCGCTAAGACCATTATCGATGTCTTCGATGGAACGATTTGCTTGGATTATAATGGGGAAAAATATACTTTTAGCATAGACGAGGGGATGAAAAGGCCTTTAGATGTTGAGAACATCTATGCTATTGATATAATTAACCCCCTGGTCCAAGAATATCTTGAGACGGAATTGATGCAGGGACAAATTAACAACTCGGAGTTGAGTCATTCAATTGACAGAGAAGTTGTAGGATAGTGTGCAGCAATGAACACAACAGGATTGACAGATGAGGAACTCACAGAGGCCATCATGGAGTTCTGCAGAAGCCCCGAGTCAGGTCTGGGAAGGAGGCATTGCCAGAATTTGCAGAAAAAAAATCCCTTGCCCCGGGAGACGAATGGAACAAAGAAGGAACTGAAGATGCTTCCACCAGGCCTCAAGTACGCTTACTTGGAAGAGAATGAGACATTCCCGGTAATAGTCAACAATAACCTGACCAAGGAGCAAGAGAAAGGGTTATTGGAGGTCATCAAAAGAAACAAGAAAGCAATAGGGTGGACTCTCTCGGATTTGGTAGGAATAAGTCCGGATCTTTGTATGCACCACATTCGGCTAGAAGAAGGTGCGAAGGCTCATCGAGATGCACAACGGAAACTGAATCCGAACATGCGAGAGGAGGTCCTAAAGGAAGTGTTAAAATTGCTTGCCCTAGGGATCATCTACTCCATTCCGGACAGCGAGTGGGTCAGTCCTGTCCATATGGTACCAAAAAAATCTGGAATACAGGTTGTTAAGAATGAAAAGAATGAGCTGGTGCCCACAAGACTAGTGACGGGGTGGAGGATGTGCATCGACTATAGGAAGCTGAACGAAGCCACAAAGAAGGATCATTTTCCCCTACCTTTCATTGATCAGATGCTAGAAAGACTGGCTGGCAAGCAGTACTTTTGTTTCCTTGATGGATACAGTGGCTATTTCCAAATCTACGTTAATCCAGAGGACCAAGGGAAAACCACATTCAAGTGCCCCTTTGGTACCTATGCATACCGAAGAATGTCGTTTGGATTGTGCAATGCACCAGGAACTTTCCAGCGGTGTATGATGAGCATTTTTTCGGATCTGTTGGAAGTATGTATTGAGATATTCATGGACGATTTCACCGTATACGGGAATTCATTTGATACTTGTTTAGCCAGCCTTGATCTAGTGTTATAGAGATGCCAAGAGAAGCATTTAGTATTGAATTTCGAGAAATGTCATTTCATGGTGACTAAAGGCATTGTCCTGGGTCACGTGGTTTCTGAGAGAGGGATACAAGTAGACAAAGCAAAGGTAGATGTGATATCAAAGTTACCATACCCTACGAACCAAAAAGAGGTGAGAGGCTTCCTAGGTCATGCAGGGTTTTATAGGAGGTTTATCAAGGATTTCGCAAAAATCGCACAACCACTCACTCATCTGTTACACAATGATGTGGAATTCGTCTTTGACGAAGGATGCAAAAAGGCATTCCAGTTGCTTAAGGACGGGTTAGTGTCAGCACCAATTATCAGGGCGCCAGACTGGAACCATCCTTTCGAGATAATGTGTGACGCGAGTGATTTTGCTGTGGGAGCTGTCTTAGGACAGAAAATTGATGGAAAAAGCTATGTGATCTTCTATGCTTCCAAGATGCTGAATCAGGCTCAAAAGAATTATGACACCACGGAGAAGGAAATGTTGGCTGTCGTATACTCGTTTGAAAAATTCTGACCCTACCTCCTTGGGTCGAGGGTTATAGTCTTCACGGATCATGCGGCAATAAAGTACTTACTGGCTAAGAAAGAGTCTAAGCCGAGATTAATCCGTTGGGTGTTACTCTTGCAGGAGTTTGATTGGGAAATAAGAGACAAAAGAGGAACGGAGAATAGAGTAGCCGATCACTTGAGCAGAATATATCAAGGGGAAACAGAAGAGGTCATACCCGATGCCTTCCCCGAGGAGCATTTGTACCTTCTGGAGAAATTTCCTAGACCACTTAACTGGGAAGCAGTTTTGGCTTTAACCGTCTAGGGGAATCGGATAAAGGGAAGCGCACACTGAACGCAGAACCGTGGTTTGCTGATTTAGCCAACTACTTGGTCACGGGAGAAGTGCCAAGTTCAGACGAAGTTTCCCAGGCCCAGAGGATGAAAATTAAAAGCGAAGCCAAATATTACTTTTGGGATGACCCTTACCTGTGGAAAATGTGCTCAGATCAAGTGATTAGACGCTGCATTCCCGAATGGGAACAAAAAGATGTGTTAATTCATTGCCACACTTTGGCATGTGGAGGTCACTTTGGACCGAGGAAGACAACAAGGAAAGTTCTGGACAGCGGTTTTTATTGGCCGACGCTAAATAGGGATTCCTTTGAGTTCTGCCAATGTTGCGAGAGGTGCCAACAGACGGGGGGAATTTCAAGGAGGGACGAGATGCCTCATGTCCCGGTGATCGTGTGTAAAATTTTTGATGTGTGGGGGATGGACTTTATGGGACCGTTCCCATCATCTTGTGGGAACACGTATATATTGGTTGCGGTAGACTATGTGTCTAAGTGGATAGAAGCTAAGGCCACCACAACATGCGAATCGAAGGAGGTGGCAAAATTTTTGAAGGCCAATATTTTCAACAGATATGGAGTTCCCCGAGCCATCGTCTCAGAATCAAGGAACTCATTTCTGTAATCGCACCATCGAGGCTCTGATGAAGAAATATGGTGTTCACCATAGAGTGTTGACTCCGTACCACCCCCAGTCTAATGGCCAAGCAGAGATTTCTAATCGCGAGATCAAGGCAATATTGGAGAAAACAGTTAATCCGTCAAGGAAGGACTGGAGCAAGAGGCTTGGTGACGCATTGTGGGCCTACAGAACTGCTTTTAAAACGCCTATTGGAATGTCGCCTTACAGGCTTGTGTTTGGCAAGATGTGCCACTTACCTGTTGGTATTGAGCACAAGGCGTACTGGGCAGTGAAAGAGTTGAACATGAAACCTATAGCTTGCGAAGAAGAGAGGAAGTTACAATTACAAGAATTGGAGGAACTTCGGCTGGAGTCATTTGAGTCTGCCATGTGGTACAAAGAAAGAACGAAGTTATGGCATGATAAGAATCTCCGGGTCAAGGAACTTCATGTGGGACAAAAGGTGCTCCTCTTCCAGTCCCGGCTCAAGCTAATGCCAGGGAAATTGAAATCTAAATTGGTCGGCCCATATACCATCGTCGGCATCCGCGCAAATGGAGCAGTGGAAATCCAGGGAAGTGCTTCTAACTTTGTCCCTTTTCTTGTCAATGGTCATAGAGTAAAATACTATAGGGATAATTCCGAGTTGTGTGTGGTGGACGAAGTTCCACTACACGCACTCCCTACTATCTCCTAGACGGACGAGGAGGTATTCTCGATGAATTCCTGGGTCAGGTAGTAGGTTAACAATTTTGAAAATACGAACTGAACCAGGGAATCTCGGGAATACTCTAAAGAAATGTGTAAATAGTTTAATTGTTTTTCAAACTAAAGAAAATTCAAAATAATAATAATAATAATAATATTTTCGAAGCACCAAACTCCGAAGGTAACCGATACTCTATACTCTAACCTTGACCTGGGAGTCTGGAACCTTCAATTTTTCTTTTTAAGTATAGGGTCATGGTCAAGGAAATCAGCTAGAGAAGAACCTGAAGGAAGAAGTCAAGGAAAGCTTGGAGGAAAAGGTCAAGGAGGGACGAAGATAATTTGAATTTCAAAATCTGCCGATATTTATGGGAGTTGTACGGTTGCTTACATCATGCCTGCAACCGCACCATCCTTTCATCAGAAAAGCAACCGTCGTTTCTCTCTCTCCAATAATCCCAAAATCGACGAAAGAAAGAAACTGATTTCCTCTCCCTTCTCTCTACTTTCGTTCTCTCTCTAAAATACAAACCCTAACCAAAATTCGACCCAGTTTTTGTCTAATTTCAGATTTGCAGTGATGGATTCAACCAAACTCACTGGAAGTTCGCAGCAGACCTTGTACGACCCAACCCTGTTGGCGGGAATTGATGCAGAAATTGGGGAGCGTCGAGAAAGCAAAAGAAGTATATGCCCTGTTCTCCCCTGGCCTAATGACGTCCGCGCCGGTCATACCACCACTTACGATTCCGGCAGATTCGGCTGCACAACCGGCGGATCTTCGTGAAGAAAGGCCGCAAGATTCTGGATCTCAACATGCAGAAACCGCTTCACGGGAGGCGGAGAAAGAGGAGGCGGTGCACGAACGGCCGGGGGATGATGGACCGACGAACAGCGGGACAGTGGTGGAGACAGAGAAGCAAGGCGACAAGAACCCTAGTTCTGAGGGTAAGGAAGTTGGTGAGGGGGAAAACCCTATTTTAGATGAAGTTGTGGAGGGGGAAACCCCTATTGTGGACAGTACGATTGAGGGGGAAACCCCTGTTGTGAAGGATATTGCTGAGGGGGAAACCCCTATGGAAACCGGGGATGAGACCCCAACCGATTTCAGGGGTGCGACCCCTGAACCCATGGAAGAGGGGGCGACCCCAAGTGGTGTCTAGGGGGAGAACCCCATTTATATTGAGGGGGCGACCCCGATAGTGGAACATGAGGGGGGAACCCCGGAAAAGCTGATGGAAGAAACAGATCTACTTACGACTGGAGTACCAGAGCCCGTCGAGGGAGGGCTGAATTTGATTGTGGACCTGGTGAATGACCAGGAGGAAGATGAACACAAGATAGACGAAAGGGCAGAAAGAAGACGCACCAGGAGGAGTCTGCTCGATGAAGTTGATGATTTAGTTCCTGAGGATGCAGAGACAGAGGAACACCGCTTGGCCAAGGAAAGGGCGAGAAAAGGAAAGGCGGCGGTGACCTCATCTACTCGGTCAAGGAGACCCTTTCCCCAGTGACCGAGGATCCCTCTGTCGAGGAACAAGACGAGCCTATCCCTGAGCCCGACTATGAATCTGAAGAAGCTGAAGAAGAGCCTATTCCAGGACGTCCGGAGGTCTGGCTGACGAAAGAGCTGCTAGAGGAGATGAGGCAGTTCGACGATCGAAGAGGACCGCAGTGTACAAGGAAAAATGTAGCGCCGGGAAGATGGCCAAGTCTGGGAAGCAAGTACAGCTCAAGGGAGCTTAAAATGATTGCATGTGACAAGGAATTCCACTCTTGTATCTATTCGATAGGATTTGAGTGGTTACTACAGCACAACCAGGAGAGGGTGCCGGTGGATCTAGCAAGGGAGTTTTTCTCCACCTTTCGATTAAAGAACACCACTGATCTTGACGCGGATTCAATAACGTTCAGGCTTTTTAATGACGAGTATGAGATGAGCATCCGGGAATGGTCTCTGCGAATGGGATTGTTTACCCAAGTCGAGGATGAGGAGGGGGCATGGAATGAAAGGATGATCGGTGTGCCGAAGAATACGCAGGGTTTCAAAGTGCAAACGGCATGGGAACTGATCACTCACCCTAAGGCGGGAACGTTTAAGTCCAGCTACTCCAAAGCCTCTCACATCGAAGATCGAATCCTCCGCTTTGCTCAAACGTTTATCAGCTACAACTTGATGGGAAGCGCTAATTCAGCTCTTACAACTACCGACCTTTACTTCACATGGTGCATGGCGAAAGGCGTGAAGGTGCACCTAGATTATTGGCTGGCTCATGCATGCCACCAAATGACGAGCAACCCTGTGCGTCATATGTATACCTGCCACCTCCTCGGCGCCTACCTCCAACGAAACATAGAAATGAAGATTGCCAAGGCCGCTCCTTTGGTAGTCATGTGCGACCCCCCGGAGGTGTTCAGTGTTGATTATTTTTTCAACAAGGGGTTGCTGCAGACTCAAGGCACCAAGACCCTCTTCTACTCGTTAGGAGACAAGGTAAAAGCAGATCCTGAAGAAGCCGAGGAAGCAATGCCAAGTGAAGAAGTTGAAGAGCTACGTAAGGAAGTCCAAGATGTGAGGAAGGAGATGCAATTGATGAGGAAGGAAGTGATGAAGGAACTTGGTGGGATCAGAAAGGAGTTGAACGGGAATCGGGAGGAAGTGAAGACCCTGAGGGGCAACATTGAAGATTTGGCGGTGAAGTGCGCCAAACAAAATGAGCGAATGACGGAAGCGGTGGAGCTTTCAATGAAGATGTTGAAGTGGTTGCAGCAGACACTCCCCTTGACCCAGTCGAAGGTAACTCCTGGGTCCAGCAATGAGGTCAAGCAGCCCATCCAGAGCAGTCCCTCCGTCAAGCGACCGCAGCAATCGCTCAAGCAGTTGATCTCCCCACCCGTTCCCAAGCAAGTTCCAGCCCCACCTAAATCAAAGTCTCTAGTGAAGAAGCCAGTACCCGACCAGCCAGAACAGGAAGAGGAAGAGCTGGAGCGGCCAGGACAAAGAAGAAAGTGAAAGTGACCCGACCCGGAATCCCACCCCGGTCTGGCTCTCGAGGGAGCCAGCCCCAGAAGTGAATCACCCCCCATGACCAAGTGTGTGACAGAATCGCTAGATCAAGGAGATCTTGAAGGAAACAGATCTAGCGAAGGAATGAAGTAAAATGAGCAGAATCTAAGGAAAAAGAAGGCTTGAAGAAGGGAGTCAGTAGCTGAGGGCAACAAAGTCCATCTATACCTCGCTGGGCCCCACTTCAACGCCTATAAATAGAAGAGCATGCAACACACAAATCATCACTCTTTTTCGCTCACTCTTAGCTCACACACAACACACACTTGGGAATGGGAGATCTGGGGTAGTTTCGGTTCCGAAGGGGTTTATTCTTCAGAAATTTCAGTCGCAACACCGTCCGCGTGAGGGCGAAGATACAATCTCTTTATTTTCAATTTGTTTTGCACTTTTACAGTCGAACTTCACTTTTAGGAGTCGATTTGGTTGTTGATGTTACTGATTATCGATTCACTTTCTGTTAGTTTGCGTTTATCTGTGATGTTTCAAGTTGATTTACGTAGATCATGCTGTTGAGAGTTTATTTTAACAAGTTATATGTTGATCTCTGTTTTTGCTGTTGTGGTGCTCGATTTGGGAATTTGGTGATAGATCTGTGGTTTGTTGATTGATTGGAGGTTGTTAGTTAAATCTGAAGTTATGGAATGTTTCTTTTGGCTGGAGTTTGTGTCGGACGCTTGGATCCGGAGTGGATTTAGCGTCTGAGGTTGGATCGGAAGGGAGGAGGTCGAGTTGTGCATGGATTTGGAGTTTTCCGCTTGCTATCTTTTTTACTTCATCTAGCAACTGTAGATCTGTTTAGTTCTTAATTGTTACTTATCAAAAATGGTTTAGATTCAGTCTGCTCTGTTCCGATTTCGCTCATGCTGGTTTTCTTCTGAGTTTTTACGCAATTTGGTTGAAGAAGACGATGTCGCTGTTAGTTAGTACCAGAGTTAGTTGTTTTTTTTTCAGCTTTTCGACCGTACTCTGCTTTTTCAGTTATGGTCCCCACAGTCAGTTTGTTACCCAGATCTAGGTAATTTGAGTAGTTTCTTAGATCTAGTGATTGTTCGGTTTAATTTTCGTGCATGCTTTGCTGTTTCGCCTAGGTCTAGCTGTTAGCGTAGTAGTTTAAATTTCCAAGTTAAGTTTATTTTCCTCAACCCGAAAAATGCGTGGCAGCAGCCAACCCCAAAAACAAGTCTAAATCCCTGAACATGATTGTTACGCATCCATCTCTGTGGGATCGATCCCTACTTCCCTATGCTAGGTTTAGTAAAGTGGTTGAGGGTTTTTGAAAGAGTGCTCTGTGTGTCCGACGACCAGGATTTTCCGACGACCAACGAGTTCCTAGACCGCGTGATCTAGTGGATTTGTTGGACCAAGGAAACCTGTTATATTCTTCCTGTGCACACAGCGTGTTAACCAACCTACCGGTTCTTTCAAATGTTCTAAACTGAGTTGTCCTAAAGTCCGACCCCTAGATCATTTAGGGTCTGACTCTAACACGAGCTTTTTAGGGGCCGACCCTAATAGAGACCTTTTAGGGCCCCAAGCCATCTAGACTTTCATACCATTTGTTAAGTCCAATTCAGATACATTCAAATGAAATATTGGCCAAATGAATAAAAACTAATACATGCAAAAATGGAAATGTATCAAGAGTAGTTCATATTTCTAGAATCTAGATAGTTCTAAATTATTCTCACTATGTTAAACGGTAATTAAATTATCTAAAATTCAAGTGTGATAACTGGTTCTAAAGGATTCTAAGTTTTTCACTATATAATTTCTATATAGTAACTATAAATAAGAGTCTTTGTAGACCATTTCAAAACCATCAAAATTAGTGTGTTCTCTATAATTCGCAATTTCGCACATTGATAAGGCTCGTGTCATGCATTGGTTTTGGGTTAAAATTTTGTGGATTTGGGGCGCTAATCTGTGTTTATGAGTTCAGGTGCGTAGTAAATCTGCCGGACCTAGGAGTTGTTGTTACCTGACCTGGCAGATGCAAAAGAGATGAAATTGAAATGAAAATCAGATGTTGTCATTCGGACCTGAGAGAATTAAAAGTTGGCGACAGGAGCAGAATGAAGCATGAGCAGATTATTTTAAAGAATCTTATTCAAGGGCAAAAGCGTCTAATTACCAGAGGGATACTCTAGGGATCAGAGCCTCACATATATAAAGAGCTCAACCTTGAAGAACAAGACAGCCACTTCTACACACACTCTTAGCTCAAGCTCTTGTTCCACACTTCAAATTCCTCATTTCACTTGCTGCGCACTTGGAGATGGAGTGATTCTGGCCGCCGTGGTGGTTCATCGTTGTTTTGCTGCTGTGTAACACCGCCTTGTGAAGGCGAAGAAACAATATTTATCTTGTTTTGCTTAGTTTGCTTTCGTTTCAAGTACTTGTTGGTTTTTAAGTTTCGTAACTCTAGTTTCTGACTTTGATTAGCTGGATTCGAACTTAGTTCTCGTTATTTTGGAAGTTTATGTTGGTTTTTGTTGGATATCGCTGAGTTGACATTTATTTTTTGCTTTTCGCTTTCGTTCTCGTTTATTGTTGGATGTTTGGAGCTGAAATCTGTTGGTTTGTTGATGGAGGTTGTGGATTTACGTATGGAGATGTTTGGATTTGTTGAATCGTGGTGAATTTGAGCTGGAGTTTCGTAGATATGATGTTTGCTGTTTACGTTTGCATGATTATGGCTATTTACTTTATGTTTCTGCATCCTTTAGGTCCAGTAGCGTAGATCTGTTAGTTTAGGCTTTAATTTCTCATTTTAAGTTTAGATCTGAAGTTTGCTCTGTTTTCATGGTGTTTAATACTCTGTTTTATCTGCTATTCTCGTTTGATTCCCGAAGAAGATGAAGTTTGTTGGTAGTTAGAACCAGATCTGCTTTTGTCAGATACTTTCTGCATGTACCTTGCTTTTTCTGCATGTTCTCCAAACCCTGTCAGTACTGTCTGCATTGTCTTTTTACTTTTCTGCATGCTTTTCCAGACCCTGGTAGTTTAAGGAAACTTGTCCCCACTATTCGCTTTATCCTTGTTTGTCCAAATTAGGAAAGTCCATCTAGTTAAGTTAACTCCAGTTGTTTTAGAACTTTAAAATATCTCATTTCTCTAAGTCATGCATGTTCCGTACGTTCTCATTTCTTAAACCTAGTAGGTAGAGTAAAATAGTTTAAGCCTATCAGACCCAGTAGGTTTAAGTTCTCGACCCACAAAATTGCGTGGCAGCAGCCAACCACCCTTTTCCCAAAACATCCTCAAATGCAGTTTCGTAACACATCCGTCCTCATGGGATCGATCCTTTACTTCCCTGTGCTAGTTGTAGTATAGTGGGTTGAGGTTTTAAATAAATAGAGTGGATACAACAACCCTTGTCTGATTGTTTCATGATCTTCTAGCCTCTAAAATCTAGTCGAATCCTCTAGACCTGTTAGATTGAGTGATATCAAAACCGCACGCATCACTCTAAAGTCTCTTCACACATCCTTATACATATACAATAAAATATAGTATAGTAGATGGACACTTAGTATTAAAAATAAAATGGGAAATATAGGTTTGATATGCAGCTCTTCGTTTCCAATTGTTTTTAGTTTTAATTTTAGTATTTAGTACTAGCCGTTGGCAGTAACATAAAATAAAATTCGATAAATAGTTAAATAGCCATTGCATAGTGTTTAAAAAGTTGTTACAGTTGAGAAAATGAAATCACCGGCTGTCTCTGTTAAAAACGGCAAATCGATTTGGATAGAGAAACCTCCATTGAATGAGGAAGAAGAAACTGCTGCAAATTGGGAGAAACCGTCGACGACGGGAATAGAGAAAGAAAAGAAAATTTTCATTAATGACTACATTTTGGCAAAAGTTCACTACAACTTACAATAATATGCCTTATATATAGGCTGGATTAGTGCTAAACTAACTAATTAAAAGCTACTAATTACATTTTTGTTTTTCTATTTCAACAGTCTCCCTCAAGATGGATGCATAACAATTGCAACCATCTTGACAAAAAACATCAAAAAGCAAAACAACTACAAACATCAAATATCATTCTAACTCCTAACTTCAACTAAGAATATCCATCTTCAACATTTGTAAATCATCCGCTTGATGAAATTGGAGCTTTGCTGCATATTATGGTAAAACCTTGCTGTCTCAAAACATTCACTAGCATCGAGTACCGCCAAGATCACCAAACATCCCATATAACATCCTCCAATATAGCTCAACAAGAGATTTCTACAGTTTGAGCAGTAGCAGAAGCTCTGGCAGCAGATTTCCACTCCAATTTCTAACTTTGAATCATTGAGTGAAAAACATCTTCATCATCTAATCAACAATAGTGTTTCTCTTTCCAACACAGGAGGCTCATACTACCAACATATAACCAACACAGGAGGCTCACCAATTGTTGCAATTACCAATAGCAACTTCTAACCCCCCACCCAACGCAAGACCATCAACATCCACAAAAGGTCTTGCAGTTGCAACCATGTTTGTGAACAAAGCATCACTATCTTTCCACCAAAATCACTCCTCAGGGATCTCAAAGAGGTTTCTGAACAGAGAGCATCACTATTCATCCACCAAAATCACTCCTCAGGGATCTCAAAGAAACTCAAACTCGGAAACTGTCCGATACAATCAGAAAAAAAGATAGATCTGAAAACATATTCAGAGATTCTATCAACAACAAATTTGAGAAAACATATTCACAAACCGAAACACTCAACCGATTTTAATCGGAGAGATACAAACTTGGATCATACAAATCCAATGAACAAACTTGAGATTCACATATCTCAAAGAGAATAGAAACCGATTCACAGATCGGAAACTGAATACAGAGATTCACAAACAATAGAGACGAATTCAACCGATAATCGGTGAATAGAACCAAAAAAAGAGATTGATATGAGAGAGAACCGATTAAAATCGAATTGAACAAAAACAAAGAGATTTGAACTGAGAAAACACCTGAAGCGGAAGAACTATGGCAGAAAACATCTTATCTAGCCTAAAGAACTCTCCCGAAACAATCAACAGAAATTTCTCACGATTCAAAAACACAAACCCTAGCTCTATGAAAAAAAAGGCAAACGAAAAATAAAGAAGGGTAGAGGAGATAGAGGTAATCAGAGGCGCGCAGCGGATTTGCGCTCTGATACCATGTTGAAAACGACAAATCGATTTGGATAGAGAAACCTCCATTGAAGGAGGAAGAAGAAACTGCTGCAAATTGGGAGAAACTGTCGACGACGGGAAAAGAGAAAGAAAAGAAAATTTTCATTAATGACTACATTTTGGCAAAAGTTCACTACAACTTACAATAATATGCCTTATATATAGGCTGGATTAGTGCTAAACTAACTAATTAAAAGCTACTAATTACATTTTTGTTTTTCTATTTCAACAGTCTCCGTCTTGCGGCCTCAAGGGTGTAGAGGCATAGAGGATTATGCTAGCGAACGGCGGAGTAGCGCTGGCATCGCTCTCCCAAAAAAACTGAATCTTGTTTTTAAATTGTCTCACTCTCCCAAAAAAAAAAAAGAATCTTGTTTGAGATGGTCATCGCTCTCCATTACACCAACAAATGCAGTGGTGACACTCGTCATTTTACTTTTCATTTTAATTTTATAGATATTAAAAACTAATATTTCACAAATTAACAGATTACTATTTTATCCATGTCAAAAATAATTAATTTTTTATATTTTGTTCATAAAAATACATTATTTTTTTGCATTTTTTCTGTCTATATGTATATTTTGTGTTGATACGCTTAGTACTAAATTACAGAAATTGGAAGAGGAGTAGCCAACTAAAATTGAAGAGGACCAGCTCACAACGACCTCTGATCCAGTTACTTACCAACCGGCCATCTCTAGACCAGTTTCTCCCGAACGTGAAGAGGGACAACCCACCCCTAGTTTTGAGCAGCAACAATTGGAGGAGGAGAGGTACAAGCAAGAGAAGAAGAGCATGCTGTCCACTTAAGGATAAAGAGGCTGAACTTCCCAACAATGGCGGATCCAAACCCCAAAAATGGCTGGGGCGGAATATTAAATATTTAATTTAATATTGTTTTTAATAATAAAATAAATAATATTATATTAATATTTAAATAGCACTAGCTACAGTGGGATAACCCAAAAAGTAATGCAACTCATCTACAGAGGGGTATATCTATATTTTACCTACTTTTTCTACTCTCTCATACTTTCACAACTTTTTTTCTCAATCTCTCTTACTTTTATAAATTTTTCATTAAAACTCGTATCGTCCATACATGACACTATTTGGATGGAGGTAGTATTTTCTTTCTCCAATTTCTAGAAGGTAATATAATTAAATTTGAATAATTGTATTCTTCTACATAATTTTTATTTTGTATTTATATTTTATTAAATTGAATTACAACATATTTTGTTGTTTTAATAGTTTTATAAAAACGTTATTTTAATTTCTAAATTAATCATTTACATGCTTTTTCGCATTATAAAACTGTGTTAATAGGACTATAACTTTCGCATATTGTTTTGCAAAACTTTTGTATAATTTTGATATATCGGTGATGCACGGAGTAATTTACACAGTTTTTGCATTATAAAATATGTTAATATGTTTTGAATATTATTTTGTAGAGTTTTAAAATGTTGGCCAAGCTTCATGTATATTGGAGAAATCATCTAAGAGCATCTACAATTACGCGGATGTCCCGTTAAACATCCCAAAAACATCTTCTGCCACGTCATAAGGACCTCTCACTGCACTGCCACGTCATAAAGACTCCCACTGCACAATGACGGACATCCCCAATAATAAAAATTCACAAATTCACCAAATTAAAAATTCACGGCATAAAACAATTTACGGAATTAAAATTTCAACACGAATACGGGGAAAATGCAACAATTTTTTTTTTTTTTAAAAAGCAAACATATTTAAATTAAAAAAAGTACATAGTTCACAAAACAAATGTGACATCCCTAACCCAAAACATTCATCATTTATTGCATATTTTATTGTCAATGCATACTGTACATATTTTTTTATGGGTATCATAAGAATAATTTTTAGTTTTCATGAGAAATAAATGTAATTGTTTATATGTATAAGTTAAAAAGAATTATAAAGTTAGATGACTGACTTAGTTGAATTATATGCGTATAATATATGGAGTATATTTTTCTTTAATTATCATATGCTAGTTGTTAATATGAGTGTGTCCATATGTGTGTCTTTGTGCACAGAAGTATATATGTGCATGAGATATATATATTACGTAAACATAATTATATAATATATATATATATATAGTTTTGATCTACGAAGACCAGATTTAAATACAGAAACGCAGAATAAAGTCATACGTAGGGCATTTTTAGGTCATAGTTAGTTTATTTTTAGGTCATGCTAACAAAGCATGACCTAAAATGATCTTAATATGACATAAACCTAAATCTTATAATATGACCTAAAATTACTTAATTATGACCTTCCGTGTTTTGAGTTAATTATTGACCATTAGATCATCTAATCCTAGGACCAAGATTTGGGCTGCATTTCTGGATTTAAATGCATTCTTATTTTGATCATCTCCCTATATATATATATATAGAAATATGAGAATTGAGATTTAGGTATAAGGACTCAAATATATGCACTCGCACGTGTAGTTATATAAATGTAACATAATAGAGTAGTAAAGTTGTGGAGTGGATATTTGATGTCCTCGTTTCAATATAGAAAAATTAAAATGATTTAGTTTATAATCTTCTTGAGTATTAGACAAAAAAGTATATATACATTAGAATACGAGTTTAGCGATGAGTGAGAATCAGATTGTTAACAACGAGAGGAACTCTTAGGAGAAAAAAAAAAGAAAGAAAAGGGAAGAGAGGGTTGAACTTTAGGTATGCATTTTCACAGATATTGTTACCTTCAGAATTGAGAGTTGTAGAACAGAAGACATAATCGGAAGTCCAAGTAGGTTATCTATAATATTATAGGTAGGTATGTATAAATCACATTTTTTATTTTACATATTTTATGTGCTTTATTTCTAGATGTTAAATAAAGTGAATAATTTGATTATATGATGTGACTCTGATATAATTATGTATTATTTGATATAGATGGTGGAATATGGTATGAATATGTGATTGGTGCAATGGATATATGTTATATATTGTAAATAAATTATATGATATAAATATGTAATTGATGCAATTCATATGTTTGCATATGGTTTTAGAATTATTTGAATCATTGGATTAAAGATGATCTGCAACAGTCATGCCCTGGGTCTGATATCAATGGCAATGGACCTACGGGTCATATACAATGATAATGGACCTACTGATCATATATACAATGGCAATGACCTACGGGTCATATAAATGTATACAATGGCAATGAGACCTACGGGTCATACATATAATGGAAATGGACCTTCGGGTCATATATATATATATATATATATATATATATGTACAATGGCAATGAGACCTTCGGATCAGATACAATGGAATCCCCGGGCAGATGTCAGGCTTGACCAGTCACAGAATAATAAATTGAACAGAGTGGCATATGCATATGTATATGAAATTGTTTCTAATATTTGTTGGTTATTGTTATATATATTGATTAAAGAATATGTTTGATTTTGAGATGTGGAATTAAAGGTAAGGTTTATATACACTGAGTTGTGGCTCATATAAACCACTAATATTTTTCAGGAATAAGGTATCAATGATACGTGGGATGACATGAATTACAGTTAGGGATGTCAATGTAGTCCGCAACCCGTGGGCTGACCCGAATAGCCCGCCAAATTTATAGGGTTAGGGTTGAACTTTTATAACCCGAAAGAAATCACAACCCGACTAGCCCGCACCCGATTAACCCGCACCCGTTAGGGCCAGACCCGAAAATCCGATAAAATTTTTATAATTCCAATTTGTACTCCTAATTCGACACTTCATTGATTGATTTTATAATTATAGATAACTAAAAAAGTAACTTTCAATTTTATATTAATATATAAATTATATATTGAAATTTTATTAATATAATAATTGATATATAAACTAAAAACTTTAAATTCACTAAAAAAATTATTTAAATTTCTAAAATATACATTAAAATTTATGAAATATCTCAAATATTAGTATTTGATTATGTTTATGATTGAGTTTAAGCATATATCTCAAATTTATCATTATTAAATATTTTACATTTGATGAATATAACTAATTTTCATCATTATTTATTGGATTGATCGCATGTTAATCCTATCGGTAGCAACCCGATTAACCCGTTGGGCTAGCCCGAAACTCGAGCTTTTAGCGTTAGGGCTGAACTTTTATAACCCGAAAGAAATCACAACCCGACTAGCCCGCACCCGATTAACCCGCAACCCGATGGACCGACCCGATTGACATCCCTAGTTACAGTTATTATAAGGGTCGGCGGCTGACGCATTTTTGGCAACCTTCTCATCCTCATCTTTTCTGCATGTAGATAAATGTATAGTGTATAGAGTGGTGAGATGGTCTCACTACTTTTTAGAATGTTTTGAAATATGTACTTGATAAATGTTGGTTTTTGAAATTATATAATATATGTATTTTATTTACTTGACGTGTGGATTATTTATTTTAAATTTTGAATTTATTTACTATACGTAGTTACGTCAAATAGGGTAGGGTGTGACAAAAAAAACATCACAAACCAAAAAATGATTCAAACAAAGTACTCCATCCGTCCCATTGAAGATGACTCACTTTCCTTTTTGGTTTGTCCCAATCAAGATGACCCATTACTTAAAATGGAAACATCTTTATCTCTACTTTATTTCCTCTCTCTTACTTTACTCTCTCCTCTTACCACACAAAATATAACTGCATAAAATCCCGTGCCGCCCAAGAAAGGGGTCATCTTCCTTAGGACGGAGGGAGTACATGTTATGCCTTGAATCTCTATAGTTTGCCCGGTCAGCGAGTCAGGGGGTCAAGGGGGATGACGCCCCTTTGCCGGGGGTCCGGAGGCACGGAGGGCCCCCGACCCGACGGTATGATATGTTTTTATTTTAGCCCTTCATTTTTTACGATAATACATGTGTTAGAATTTTTTAAGAAATCGTATATAACTATATATAGAGATTGCAACGAGTCGTATATATAGAGTTTGTAACGAGCCGTATGTATAGAGTTTACAAAAAAAAATTAAATTAAATTTAAAAATTGGGACGTCCGTCAGTCCGACACAATGGTGGACGTCGCGCGGATATCCCAACGGACGTCCCGGGAACGCCGAGGATATCCGATGTCCTCACCTCATGTCCGTGTCCGCCCCTCCGTCGCCTAATGGCGAACGTCCCGTGCGAACATCCGGCACGCCGGTTGGACGTCCACCAGGATCTCCGCCATAGCAGACGCTCTAAAGCAAAAAATCAAAATATTCATGTTGTTGTATGAGTAAGAATATTAAAATTCCTAAGATGTACTATGTTTTTTTATGAGGTCTTTCAAGAAGAAAAGGTATATCACCATATACCTCCTCAAAAAGTGAAATATACCCTTCCAAAAAGAAACATACTCCAAATGAAAAGGGTATATAAAAAGGTAAATGATTTGTTAAACATAAAATAATAGTACAAAATGCATTAAAAAAACATAAGGTGTGATACCTTCTCAAATACCTTCTCCCTTGGATACTTATTCAAAAATGGGAAAAGATATAATACATTCTCAAATACCTCGCCCCTTGGAGCATAATTTTTCATGAAAAAAAGGTAAATATGGTAGTTATATTAGTTTATCTATCCATTTACCTCTCCCCTTTAGACGTTCTAAAGACTTTAAAGCAATTAAATTCATTATTTAAAAAATATTCATTTATGTAATTCTATATTTGGATTCACTTTTATGAAGAAGAGGTAGGTTTGATCATATTTTGAACACCGGTTGTTGACCGATTGTTTATCACTTGCACGGTCAATAAAGTCTTTAAGTTAGTTAGTGAATAATGATATTATTTACTTAATCTTTATGTTGTGCCACTATTTAATTTGTAATCTATAAACATTATAATAATTTTATTTATAATTTATAAACTAGGTATACTTTTATTTTTTAATTTTATTCATCAAATTGAAATTTTTTATTTTATATGAAAAAAAATCAATGGATCGTGTTTAGTCATAATTTGCTAATTATGTGGCGTAGTATTAATCAAAAGTATTATGTTAGCAGAATAAATGTTATGTTTATTGGAAAATAACTGACCTCATAATTCTTTCTCAGTTCACAATAAATAGTCATATTTGTGTATGACATAAATTTTAATGTGAAACTGATAAAATAAGATATTAGGGTGAAAAGTAAGAAATGAGTCCCTCGGTCCCATGGTAATCAAGTCCTATTTCCTTTTTTGTTTGTTCCAATATAATTAAGTCATTACCTTTTTAGGTAAAAATTTGGTTCTCTCTCATACTTTACCATTTTTTTTACTTTATTCCTTCTACTCTAACCTTTAATAAATCAATTTCTTGATCTTTGGTCCAAAAAAAATGTCTCAATTAAATTAGAGGGAAGAAGTAGTATTTAAATGTTTAAAACTTTCAAAATTTAGAAAGTAGTCTAATTTTAATGGAGGACCAAAAATGATAAAATTTATCTAAGTACTTTTTTATGGACGGAGAAGTACATACAATTAACTTCTAAAATTGGGTGAGTTCCTCGTATTTCTATACAAATAAACACAAATTTCTTTATTATATATAGAATCCTAAAATATACTCCATCCGTCCCACAAAAGATGTCACACTTGTGGGACGGTACGAGATTTTAGGAGGTTTTGTTTTATGTGTTAAATGGAGAGAGAAAATATAATTTTTATATTCATGTGAGAGAGAATTTTTTCCAAAAAAGGAAATGTGACATCTTTTGTGAGATAAACTAAAAAGAAAATTGTGACATCTTTTGTGGGCGGAGGGAGTAGTCTATTTTTTATAAGAATAAAGAAGTAGTACTTCCTCCGTCGTACTTTAGCAGTTCTGCTTTATAATTTTTTATTGTTTCATTTTAAGACAGTGTTCAGTTTTCAAGATAAAATAATATCAAGATACAATCTAGATAGCTCTTCGTGGTCCCTCTTATCTTGCTTTGATTGGCTTGATACTACTATCTTTAGGCCCGAAAATTTTTAAAAGCCCGCTTAGGCCCGGTGGACTATCCCAAGAATTGAGAATACCCTATAACATTCAAATGCTCCGATAGTGGACTGTTTCCCCATGATATCCATTATTGTGCCTTATGACTCTCTCTCTCTCCAACTTTTATTTTTACTTTCTCTCTTCTGCAACTATTCTCTCACCCCACTAGATTTCTCAACCACATCTCTCCTCTCCCTCTCCATGGTAGCAACTGCCACCGGCGGTAGCGGTGGTCCACGTTGGCTGACCATATTCGTTTGAATCTAGAATTAACATCGCGGTTGCCATCGCACCACAGAAACTTAGCAAAATCTTGTTAATATCGTGGATATAATTGCCCATTCGCCATCTCCGCGGTTGCCGCGGCCACGAATCCGTGTGCAGCACCGTCGAGAACTCGCTCATCCTCACACAGTCAGCTGCGCTGCTCGAGATCCTCCACAGCCTCGTCGGAATCGTTGGATCTCCGGTCACCTCCATTCTACCGCAGGTCACCTCACCGATAATTAGGTAGTCGTGTTAAACTCTCCAAATCCCTGGATAACCCTTCCCTTATGAGGCCTTTTAAGGAATGAGTGTGGCCCAATTCTAATATGGTATCAGAGCGGGTCCAAGTCGATGATGATTTATCTCTTTATCTCTTGCATTGCCTACCCACGTGATGGAAGACCGATGTCCATTCTGACCCACACGTGAGGGGGCGTGTTAAACTCTCCAAATCCTTGTCCCACATCGGCTTGGTGATGATCCTAGCTTCTCTATATAAGTGTGGAAGACCGATGTCCTTTCTGGCCCACACGTGAGGGGCGTGTTAAACTCTCCAAATCCTTGTCTCACATCGGCTTGGTGATCAAGCCGATCCTAACTTCTCTATATAAATATGGATAACCTACCCCTATTAAGGGGTGAGTGACCCATTTCTAATAAATCGTTTATGGATTGAAGGAGGATTTCGGATCTGCGCCATCGTAGCTAATCTACTACGCGCTGTCGCATTTGAAGGAATCATGAGACAAATTCAGCATCAGGATGTCGAATAGGTGGACAAATTGCAGTAATTTTTGTTAGTGCTGTTTTCATTGTGTTTTTGGAGTTGGGTTTCTCATCTATTGAAGGTAGAATGTTATTTTCTTCAAAATTTGTCTGCTTTTTTTAAAAAAAAAAATCAATGGAAATTTTAATTTGTTCACCCTTTTTTGAGACATTTTGAATATGATTTGTGTTAACTATGTATTGTTTTGGATGCTTTAAATTTTTTGCTGTAGAAATTGCTCTTTACTTTAGTACAATTTTGATTATCTTTAATACACCCTTCGTTCCACTTTAGGAATCCCGATTTACCATTTTTGGGTGTCCCATTTTAGGAGTCCCGGTTGGAATATTACATAAATGTTACTCCCTTCGTCCCACTTTAGGAGTCCCGGTTGAGTTCGGCACGAGTATTAAGAGCACTCCCAATGGTTCGGCTAAAAACTCCCTTATTTCTCCTTAACTCCCGCCACATCGCCGCCACATCGCACCAAAATTTATCCCCGTTTTTAGCTTTTTCCAACTTTTAGCCAATCTGCTCCAATGGTTTCTCCCTTATTTCTCCCTAACTCAACATTTCATTTTTACATCATTACTAATTTAATTGTTTTATTTTTGTATATAATAAAGCTAGCTAATTTATAAGACAAGACAAATAATAGTAATAAAGTTCGTTGTATTAAACACGAGTAAAAAATTACAACGACGAAAATTAAAAAAAAAATAGTACAGGAACGGAAAAAAAAAATTCAAAGTAAAAAAATTCAAGGGACGAGAATGAGAAGATGATTCAGAATTCATTAAATATAGATGGAGAGAGAAAAATAAATGAAGAGAGAAAAGGGATGAGGATGAGGAGAGAATGAAGAGAGAAAAGGGATGAGGATGGGGAGAGAATGAAGAGAAAAGGGATGAGGATGGGGGGAAATTAAAAAAAAAAAAAAAAAAAAAAAAAAATCTATTTTTATCGTCGGATTATCGCCCACAGTGGTTGGCGATAATCCGGCGATAATCCGGCGTATTTTCGGGAGTTGGCGTTAATTCGGGAGAATTAACGCCGAATTCTCCCCAACGCCCGGCGATAATCCGGCGATAGTCGGCGATTTTTCGCCGGATTTAACGCCGACCCATTGGGAGTGCTTTAAGAAATATAAAGGAAAGTTGGTGAAATAAGATAGTAATACGTGGGTCCCTACTTTATATACTCACTCCTTCCACAAAAAATAGATCACTTTTG
The DNA here is from genome assembly GCF_023119035.1 of Salvia hispanica. Lineage (NCBI taxonomy): Eukaryota > Viridiplantae > Streptophyta > Magnoliopsida > Lamiales > Lamiaceae > Salvia > Salvia hispanica. Next base: position 33,778,755 of record NC_062968.1, on the reverse strand, counting down.
CCATTTTGGGATGTCCACAAAAAATAGATCACTTTCTAAAAATGGAAAGTTTATCTCTCATACTTTTCCCATTTTTTCTTCACTCTCTCATACTTTACTCACTTTTTCTTCCTATCTCTCTTACTTTACCTACTTTTTCTCCTCATCTCTTACTTTACCAATTCTACATTAAAACCCGTGCCGAACAACAATAGATCTATTGTTTGTGGACGGAGGGAGTATTAGTTTTAGGGCACGTTTGATGCCATTCAATAGCCCTGAAAAGAGCTCCATTTCTTAATTATTCCAATGTTTGAATGTGGGGCCTATTACCAATTATGGAATATTCCAACCGGGACTCCTAAAGTGGGACACCCAAAAGTAGTAAATCGGGACTCCTAAAGTGGGACGGAGGGAGTATTAGGCCCCACATTCCACTAACCATTTTCCACTCATATTTTATTATAAAACTAATATAAAAAAATAGAACTCACATTCCACTATTTTTTTCACCAACTTTCCTTTATATTTCTTAAAACTCGTGCCGAACTCATCTGAGACTCCTAAAGTGGGACGGATTGGAATAGTAATTTTTTTGCTAGCATGATCATTAACATATATTTACTTAACTTAGTCATAAAATATAAATACATATATACATACAAACATTATTTAATAATAAGGACATTTTTGTCATTTTACATCTTATCTATAAAGCACTATCGTACCAATCAAACAACATCATAAAAATACTATCCCATACTATCTTACTTCCGGCCCGAAAACACTATCTCTATCTAGTTTTCTTGCACTGTACTCTCATACCAATCAAACGCACCCTTAAGGGTTAAGAATGACTAATTATCTCATGATTATCCATCTAGGATTGAGTAGTAGGGTTGAATCTCATGAACCAAAAAACACTAAAAATTTAATTTCGGATACAATCTTGCAAATCGAACACCCCCTAAGAGTCTTGATTGAGATATTTTATAAATGGTAATTGTTCCCACATTCCACTAACTCTTTTTCACTCACAAATTTAGGACTCACATTTCAATATCTTTTTTCACCAACTTTTCTTTATATTTCTAAAACCGTAAGCATCCACACTAACCATAAACATCTCCTGCCACATCACTAGAACAAACCACAACCTGACACAACACTAGTAATAACCACAACACAATAACAACCTAGCACTCTGACTAGCCGACAGCCCGACACCCTATCAATAAAACAAACTGACAAATACGATTAATTCATTTAAATTGTTGGTGTTTATCAAACATAAAAAAAATAAAGTGCAATGAATTATAAATATAGCGTACAAATAAAAAAAATAAAAAAATAAATTAAAAAAATCAGCTAGTCAATCTATGTCCATGCAATAGCGGACTAATGATCGGCTAGCGATCAACTAACGGTGCTAGATCACGGGTGAGCGCTCGTCCTACTTCGGGACCTCCGTCGCGTTAGCCTAACGCAATAGTGGACGTCCACCCGTCCTAACCGCTAGTTCGTGCGCTAGTCCTACCTTTAGTGCGCTATTATGGATGCTCATCCTAATAAAAAAATTCAACAATATGTCGAGCTCGTATCACCAGAACCAGAATAGAATACTAGTAAGAGCATCTCCAATGACGGCTAGCGGGCCGACTAGCCGCTCCGCGCGCGCTCGCCGGTCCGCTAGCCGACCATTGTAACCGGCTAGCCCGAAATCAGTGAAAAAATCGGCGAGATCACGCTGATTCCCGACCGCTAGCCGGTCGCCTCGCTGCCATTATGCGACCCGATCGGCTAGCGACCGGCTAGCCCCTTTTTTTTAAAAAAAATCGAAACTCTATATATACGCAATTTTAACGTCATTTTCATTCACACCACTTGTTTTTACGAGTTTCTCTCTTTCTTAATTTCTGTACAAGATCAATATCGCGAAATGAGTAGTGGTGGTGGTAGTGATGGTGGTAGTGGTGGGGATGCTGAGGAGTTCGAACGACGATTGAACGAAGAGTTGGATGCCTACATGTCCCACGAGGTAAATCGGCTAATACAAAGGGCCTTGCAGCCGCAGCAGCCGGCGGTACCTCGAACCATTGTCCACCGCCGAGCTGTGGTTGATCGGGATCACGTCGCTGCACATCAGCGGCTATATGAAGACTACTTCGCTCCGGAGCCGCGGTTTGGGGCCAACCTTTTCAGGCGACGTTTTAGAATGCGCAGGGAGTTGTTTATGCGTATCGTTGACTCTTTAGAGCGTCGATACCTGTGTTTCCGGTTCAGGTACGACGCGGCGGGCGGACCCGGCCACACAGCTATACAAAAGTGCACTTTGCGACAATCAGGCAGTTGGCCTAGGGAGGCGCGGCAGACATGTGGGACGAGTACCTCCACATCGGCAAGACGACTGCTCTGGATTGTCTCAAGCATTTCTGTCAGGACGTAATTGAAATATTCCGTGAGCAGTATCTTTGAAGCTCTACACCCGAAGATTGTCAGGATCTGATGCGGATGCACGGGGAGAAGCATGGGTTCCCGGGGATGTTGGGCAGCATAGATTGTATGCATTGAGAGTGGAAGAACTGTCCCGCCTGGAAAGTGTTCTACACGACCGGCTACAAGGGAAAGAATCCCACGATGATCCTCGAGGCCGTAGCTGGTTACCGGTTGCGGATTTGGCATATGTATTTTGGGTAGCCGGGTCGAACAACGACCGCAACGTCCTCAATTCATCGCCCCTTTTCAATGAGCAGTGCCAGGGTGTCGGTCCGGCCATCAGTTTTTTCGCCAACGGCAACCAACATGATATGGGCTACTACTTGGCGGATTGGATATACCTTAGGTGGCCCGTCTTTGTGAAGATGATCAGATGCACAGCTGATAAAAGGAAGGCCCACTTTGCGGAACGGCAAGAGTCGGGCGCAAGGACGTGGAGCGGGCATTTGGTGTGCTCCAGTCCCGATGACGGCAATTAGGGTCTAACGCGTTTGTGGCATGTCGACTGCATTGCTGATCTAATGTACGCCTGTATCATCATGCACAACATGATAGTCGAAGATAAAGGCATACAACTGGTTAATTGGGCCAATGACGATGAACCAGGTCCAAGCCACGACGTGGCCCCCCAACGTACGAAGGAGGGTAGCTCACGATGAAGCCGGCGGCCTCAAGGTACATACCGAGATGCGCCAAGTAGATGCTCATATTCGACTCCAAAAGGATTTAATTGAAGAGTTGTGGTCGCGGAAACCTGCACGACGATAGTTTTTTTTATGTAATTTTTTAAATTATGTAACTTTTTTTTGTATTTTTTTTAAAATTTAAATAAAATTATCGCATTTTTCCGTATTTGTGTCATAAATTTAATTCCGTAATTTGCGTGATTGTAATTTATTTGTTTTTTATAATTTTGTCGGTCTATAGCTATGCTATTGTTTGTCCAGTTTCTTGTCCTGATGATACAAGGAGGGGTTTTTTGTCTTGATGATATGGCAGAAGGAGTTTTTAGCCGGGCTATTATTGGCCTAAAGCCAAATTGAATAATAAGTCAACAGAATTTACGAAAATTGAAAGTCGTGCCGCAGTTCATTGCTTCTCCTCCAACTACCCAATCACTTCCTCTTTCCCGGCTCCGCTGCTCCCTCCCACCGCTTCCATCCGCCTCCAGCAAGGATGTTTTCTTCCCTCTGTAAAACCCTCCGCAGTTCCTCCGTCACCAAACGCCGCGATTCTCCGCACTCCATTCTCCGCTGGCTCAGCAACATCCCGGAAAACACCGTCTACGGCGGCCCGATGCCACAGAACCCTAGCCAGCGCGTCACGCTCACTAACATCCGGCAGAAGCACAGGAGGGGCGAGCCTATAACCATGGTCACGGCCTACGACTACCCCTCGGCGGTGCATTTGGACACCGCTGGCATCGACGTTTGCTTGGTCGGCGACTCCGCTTCCATGGTCGTTCACGGCCACGACACCACCCTCCCCATCACGCTCGATGAGATGCTCGTCCACTGCCGCGCCGTGGCTCGTGGCGCCAAGCGCCCCCTGCTCGTCGGGGACTTGCCGTTCGGAACCTACGAGTCCAGCACTCAACAGGTCATGCTTCATTATGAACACTAGGTGTTTGTGAAAATGTCACTGAAAAATTAAGTATGGGATCATTGAAACTAGTTTCATCATCGCTTGTGTGTTCAATTCCATGAACATATGCCTAGATTTATGTGCATAGTTATGAATCAGATTTGTTAGAATGTATGGTTGGTGATTTGCAGTTTGAATTATGCGCAGGCAGTTGATACGGCTGTGAGGGTACTGAAGGAGGGAGGAATGGATGCAATCAAATTGGAAGGGGGCGCGCCTTCAAGGATCACAGCAGCTAAAGGTATTGTTGAAGCTGGTATTGCGGTGATCGGCCACGTGGGGCTCACACCGCAGGCGATCAGTGTTCTTGGAGGGTTCAGACCTCAAGGCAGAAACATCGATAGTGCAGTCAAGGTAGTGCTAATGAAATTTACCAAGGGTAGCATGTGACATTCTCGACTGATTCTCTTGATTTTGTAGGTTGTGGAGACTTCAATGGCATTGCAAGAAGCAGGATGCTTTGCTGTAGTGTTGGAATGTGTTCCTCCACCGGTGGCGGCTGCAGCAACATCGGCGCTTCAGATTCCCACCATCGGCATTGGGGCTGGACCCTTTTGTAGTGGCCAAGTTAGTATAAGCTTTCTTCATTTTTTTCTTGAAATCATAGTTAACCATGTTAATGTTAGATCAAATTGATCCCAGTACGTGTATAGATAAATTGAGACTTGTAATTTCCTATAAATTCCAGATTGTTTATACAATCAAATACTCATAAAAGTAACAATTGTCATCTAATGTCAAACTCAATTTGGTGGGAAGCAGGGGATGGATGGGAAGCTGTTGAATAACTGGTTTGTTCTTGGCAGCTGACCAGCATTCGAGTTATCTACTCTCACACATTTCCTTTTCACGCTTATGCTTCCAAATACATTTAGGCGTGGATAGACATTCTGTTGTGCTAGTTAGACCAGACAAGCTTCTTCTCCTAGCCATGCCTCGGGTTCTTGTTCAGTGACTAGCTTGCTGTTTCGCGTCTTATTATTCAATAATAGATAGCTTGTGGAACCATAATGCGTTCCTGTTATACATGTGATGAACTAATCCTCTATTTCGGATACAAGACTGTTATGCCATTTATATTAGTTGCTTGTGACAGATATACAATTTTAACTTTTTGTGCAGGTTCTAGTGTACCATGATCTGCTTGGAATGCTACAACACCCTCACCATGCCAAGGTTAATTCCTCAAAATTTGTTTTAAGTCTTCTCATTACAACTACTTATTTTTGCTGAGGTCTAACGGGCTTCATTTCTTCTGCACAGGTCACTCCCAAGTTCTGTAAACATTATGCCCATGTAGGAGAAGCCATCAACAAGGCTCTTTCAGAATACCGGGATGAAGTAACGAGTGGGGCTTTCCCTGGCACAGCTCACAGCCCTTACAAGATTGGAGCTGCTGACACTGAAGGCTTCCTACAAGCATTGGAGAAGCTAGGTTTGAGTGACGCAGCATCTGCAGCAGCTGATGCGGCTTCAAAGATGGAAGCCCAAATGAAGTGAGGAAGACATATGCCAAACTGTACCAAGACTACTTTGGAAGACAAGCATCGTCATATCTCACGATTGGAGTAGAAGATTACTGTAGTATAGTGTTGGAAATGCTTTATGGGCAGCGTTCTTGTCCTAAAACGAAGGTGATGCTTGCTTAGTGACATTCAACGGTCTCGGGTTTTGAGTCACCATAACACGGTCTTTATATTTGAATGATACACAATTTGATATTTCTTGGCCTATATAGATGCTAGTTTTAATGAAATAATGCTCACCATCTGAGTGCGTGGACATGAGAATTGCTTTTCAGTACAAAAAGAAAGGTAGCAATCATTTCGGTCAATTTCCTTAGCGATTGTGGCTGTGTTGATTGTAGTAGCACTCTTGGTGGATGTGGAGAAAATGAGCCCTCTGTTTTATGAATGGCTTGATAAACTGCATTTGCTCATACAATTTGAGTTCGTTGAATCACTCTAAAAAATCTTGATTTTCAATTGGTAGTTCGCTACTTAGATTAATATCATAATGCTTCTAGAAATTTCCAAAGCCTCGGCACATTCCACTTTGGTGTAGGAATAATTGGGCGACAGACCCACCAAAACCCAAACCAGAAATCATCGAAACCCCATTAAAAGGAATGTGAAAAGGTACCGAATTAAGCATAATCATAAAATTCTTAATCATGATTTCATTACGCATAACAATAAATAACACCTTTTCTCATATATACATGATTGAAAAACTACCAAAAAAAAGATGAAATAAAAAACACAATGTCATGTCTAGATTCTTTACAACTCAGCCCACACCAGAATAATAGAGAAAAATACTGTAGTAGTATAAAAAATGTTGACTTCTACAAATACTAAAATAAGAAGCATCTAACTATCTAATCACTTCTCCTCCACCGGTCAACGGCCGCCGGCGGTGGTGGTGGTTTTAGCGCTAGTGGACAGCCACGGGAACTGCAAGTGGGCGGAGCCAGCCGTGAAATCCTCCAAACCGGCGAAGAAATCGTCATCCAAAGCCATGTCCGCAACGCTAAAAACGGCGTCGTCTTCGTCGTCGGCTAAATCCTCCTCTCTGCTGCTCTCCAGCTTCTCCGGCACCGGCGAGAGGCTCTCGGACGGTGAGAGAGAGGAATTCTTGGAGGCGGGAGGCTCAGCCGGCTTGTGGCGGGTGCTGCCGGCGAGGGAGTTGCGGTGGGTGGGCATGGGGTGGTTGTGCTCCGCCGTGTAGGTCACGATGAACATTCCCGGGTCGGATTTATTCCGCTCCACTTGCTTCCTCGCCATACAGCCTTTTGAGGTGCTGCATCTGTAATAACCCCTGAAAAATCATTCCAAAACACACATCTTTATCATCCAATTTTCACAATAAATAAAATTGAAAAAAATAATTAAAAGGTAAAAACACACACCTTGGATATGGAGAGCCTTTGATTGGTTTCTGCCCGTATTTTCTCCACGACCACACGTCGGAAGATAGATTCTCGGCTGCCACGTGGCAAACCTTCTTGTTGTAGCACTTTCTGTAAAATGCTCCATTTAGTAAGAAAACTGCAAAAAAAGAAGAATCCAATCTTGAAATTCAAATCCAGGCTAAAATACCTTCTTTTGGGCCTTGGGGTGGGAGTGTGAGAAGCAGTGATTTTTGGGGCATTCGAAACAGAGAAAGGCTGCTGCGTTTGCGTTTGCGGCGGATCTTGCGAAATCGGCAAAGAAAAAGGGATTTGGGATTTGGGGAAAAAGGGTTGGTAGAGATCTTGTGGAACGACGTCGTTTCGTCTGGGCTGGAGCAGATCTTGGAAGGAAGAGACCGAGAAGTTATGAGTATGGAGAGATTCAAAGGATCTGGTGTTGTTGTTCGTTGCTGCTGCGGGGGAGGGGGCGGTGAGGGCGGCGCAGCCTCTGACGATGGCGTGGAGATCCCAGTCATCCTCCATTTCTTTGCTTCTGGTTTATGGTTGAGGGACAAAAGGAGGCGCTGACTTTTTAGAGAGAGAGAGTGGTGGGGGGGGGGGGAATATGTAAATGAGTGGAAAAGAATAGCAAATCTATTATTTAAAGAAAGAAAGTGGGTGAGCAGAGGAGGATGAATTTGGAGGAAGTATTCTTGCTTTTCTTGAAATAAATAAATTATTTAATATTGGGTGGGTTGACATTGGCGATTGTCAAAGGGGCGTTAGAAAAGAGAAGAGGTCCACGCGGTTTTGTATGGCACGTGAGAGAGGGGACGGAAACAAGGCACGTGGTGGAGGCCACCACCTCGTTTCTCTCTCCTTTGTCTTAAACCGCGCCTGTCACTGTAGCTTGCCGGCGAACACAGGCGCTGTCTTCACACTCACACTCAACACCATCTCTCATCGCTTTCTTTACTACAGATGCATCAATCCACCACCTACGCACTGGTATGGGTAATGGGTTCGGATAAAGATAAACCAGATGGAGTAGTTTGTTGTCTCCACTCCGCAAAAGGAGCTATATTAAAAACTAAGTGTAGAATAGCTATAAAATAAAGAATAAATAATCAAAAAAATCAAATTCTTGTCAATCCATTCCACGTCTTTTAAAATAAATAGTCAATTATATAAATATAACTATGATATTTTTTCTCAAATTATCTAATTAATTTTTATTTGAGAGAATCATTACTCGTATTATTTAAAAGTTGAAATTCGTGATTTTTACGAATTTGTATATCAATTTAGGCTTATGTATTTTGGCTTCCAAATTACATACAACATAAATTTTCCTCAAATTTAAATTAAAGTGAAAATTGCAAAAAATGTCAAATTTATTATGCTTTGGCTATTTTTTAAAGTCGCGGGATTAACCATAATTTGATTAACTTCATGAATATTTTTGGCAATTTTTTTGGAGTATCACATTTTCTTTTCTTTTTTTTTAATATCCCACAAAAGAGAATATATCTATAAAATTAATTAATTAACTTCAAACATTTTTTTAAAATATACCTGTTTACCAATTCATTGACTCAGTTTTAGATATGAGCTTGAAATTTTGACACTCCGTACGAATTAATTAAAATTGACATTTATAAATAAAATTGAATTTTCAAAAATTAAAATTGGTGTGGGCGCTGCATCTAGTATGGACATGGTATTACTATGCGTCAATTTTCATAATTACTAGTCTTTTGGACATGTTTATATTATTATTAAGTTGGCAGTTTTTTTATTGTGAACATTTAATAGAATAATATTGTTATTGAAGTTGTTAAGCGGTTGTAAAACTATAAATTGGACTTTTTCTTTAGAATCTTGAGATAAGGATATTTTCATGGTATCGATTAATTGTATTGGTAGTTATTGACTTATTGCGCTTACTAAGTCTCTTACACATAGGTTTACGCTCAAAATGTTTGCTTCTTCTTCTTTGAAATTTCTTCTTTTTGTTATTATACTAATTGATAAATTTCCCATAAAAGGTGAAAGTTCATGATTTTTTCCATCAACATTTGAGATGTGAGAAATATTAGAATTCGTAAAAAATTAGTGACTATTTTTCTTTAATAATTTTGTATTTTATATTGGTGATGAGAATTTGTAACGACTTTTAAATGTATTGCAAGATTCATGTGGACTTACAGCAAAGCATTTGCTTCTATGTGAATGCGTTTTAACTTTTAATTATATCTTTATTTTCTTTTGGAAGCTTGTTTCGCCACACTGCATGCATTTATTTTATGAACGAGTTATAAACAATTAAACACCTACAATTGAGTTTTCCAAGACTTCACCAACTTTATTTCTATAAATACTACTAGTATTTCCGAATTCACGTTCCATGCTAGTATATAACAAAGTAAAATATGGTATGTAATGTATACATTCCAAAATATTCAAGTAATTAAATATGTGGGTAAAATGTAGTAGTACTCATACTAGTGGATAGACAAGAATATGCAAGAGTGTAATCCACAAATAAATAATTAAGTACAAATGAGAATGATTGCGGTGGAAACGGAGCTGTCGTGGGATTGAAGATGGAGGAATGCACAACACAAAACATTTATTTTAAATTAAATTGGATGGAAAAAACTAAAAATGTAAAAAGAAAAAAAGTAGAGTAGTGAAATTGCTACCCAATCCATCTGTGCCAACCGCAAATCCTTCCATCAATATAATGCTACTCAAAAAATGGGTCAGCCCAAGGAAGTATAGCAAAAATTAGAAATGCGAAATATGATTAGAAGACCTAAATCAATATGATTATGGAGATAGACTGGACAGTTAGGTAAAGCATTGTCATTGTTATCGACCTTTTGGCTAGATGGATTATAGATAACTACCATTTTCCTCCACTATTAGAGGCACTCTTGAATTATTCAATCAAATCAATCCCATCAATTTCTTATCTTTATATAATGCATTATTACTAACATGTTACTAGTACTAGGTAAATATGCATCTCCAATATTTCTCCATCACAAGCTTTCTTCTCCTTTTGTCATTCAAAAAAAGCCTTAGATTTCGCTCTACTTCTGTGGTAGCTCATCATGCTAATGGCTTCGTGTCGAAAGAGGGATCTTTCGAGCAGATTGTCGCTTACATACTACTCCCTCCATCCCAATTTAGGAGTACAATTTAGTTAGGACACAGGTTTTAAGAAATTGTTGGAGTGTATATAATTGAAGTGAGGTAGTGATTGTTGGAGTGTGTAATAATTGAAGTGAGGTAGTGGAAAGTGAGACCCTTTTGACTTTTTGTGTGTTTAGGATTTTATTTTGTTTTATTTTTATGAAAGTAATGGAATTTGAGTGTAAATTTCATCAACAATGATGTTAAATTTTATGTCTAAATATGATAAATTTTAAATAAGACTCTTTAAACTGAGGCGGATGAAAATAACAAAATATGACTCTAAACAAGGACGGAGGGAGTATTTAGAATTAAATTAAATTACAATTGTGAAGTGGAGGAGTATTAGTGTATTACTATATAATAATGAATTACTGAAATTTACTTTACATTGAAACTGGATCCAAATTGTATTAGTAGTACATTTTTAAGTGGATCACAATATGTTAAATAGGCTCGATATATAATTTCTCTAACTATCAATATATAATTTCTTTAACTAAAATCTCGTAACACTAGTTATTAATATGGCCCAAAAGTAAGCCCAACTTAAGTTGGGCCAACGTCTTAAGCTCATTTACTGTCCTTATCCATAAAATTTCAACAATTTTCCAAAAACAATAAATCAAATAAAGTGAACCACAAATTTTATCTTTCTAAAATATATTTTGTATCTTTTCGGTCCCTAAACTAAGAACTCAAATGAATATTGTCCTATGTCTCTGAGAGATGCAAACTATAACTTGATGTCATTTTGTTTTACTTTTTTTACTCCGAGCCTTAAAAATGAACTTACGCCAGTGAGGTCCTGAATAGGGGTGGGTCGATACGATATATCATATCGAAAACGTTGTATCGTGTTTCGTATCGAAAATATCGATATGAAAGAATTTCATATCGTTATCGTATCGAAAGTTTCGATATATCGACTTTCGATAAGGATAATATCAATATCGTTATCGTATCGAATACCTATATATCGAAAAATATAATTTCAAAACTGAAAAATAACACAAAAATTAATAAAACTTCAACACAATGAAATAAATAGTGTTCTTATTAGGGTTTCATATATATATTTTCTAAATATATGAATGAATTAATTGGATTTATATATATTTATAATTTTAAACTTCAATATGTATTGAATTTCAATATGTTTCGATATATTCGATTGTTGGAATCTATGCCCGGTCAATGGACTTTGACCAATTATAATTTCAACGAGACATTTAGTTTTGTAAAATTAAATGATATAGCGTCGATCTACGTTCGGAGTAGATGACCGTGGTATATTTATTTTCTCAAATCCGATTCCCGGTGAGTGAGAAATAATTGTTTAAAGTTGTGCAAAAATTGCAAACTTAATGAGCTATGAGAGGAGATTAGGGAATAATTAAGAGAGTTAATTATCCCACATTGAAAGTTTCAACCTTATTAAACTAGTATTTAATAAGAAGGATTATTACATGTAATAATTATAGTGGACTAAGATGGGCTGTAAGAGCCCACACGCGCGCGCCGCCCGCCCCGCCCGCCCCGCCGCGAGCCGCGTGCCGCGAGCCTCGAGCCCGAGCCCGTGCCCGTGCCCGTGTCCTTGTCCTTGTCCTTGGACTTGGACTTGGACTTGGACTTGGCTTGGTCAATTGGGTCTTTGGGCTGTTCTTTGGGCCTGGTCGTGGGCTTGGTGCTTGGGCCTAGTTGCGGGCTTGGCCCAAGTCTAGTGGGTCTAGTTCTTTTTAGACCACCACCGTTTCCACGTCAGCGAGCCAAGCGGGATGCCACCTCGTCAGTATGACGCGGTAAGCCAACGTGGCTGACACGTGATAGTCCACGTCGTGAACGAATCTAGAAGCTTCTAGACTCAGCCTCTCTAGCTCTGAGCGCGTAACGGCTTGTAACGCCCGAACGTTACAGCTCGTAACCGACGACCGTTACGGTCTAGCATTAATGACGGCCATTATGGCCGTTGACCCCCTGCAGTGGACCGAGCCTATAAATAGGCTAGCCATTCCATGCATTCTACACACATCAAACACTAGAAAGCATTCTGCATCATACACTCTCTCCTCTCTCTGCATTGTTCTTCTGTCGAAGCTCTGCCCTCTCCTCCATCCAGTTCGCCGGAGCTCTGCTGATAGCGGTGCTGCTTCACCAGAGACGTAGCCGTTTTATCTTTGGGGACGAAACGCCAATCCGAAGAGCACTACCGGGGCGTATCTCGTCTTGCGGAAAGAGGACTCCTCGACTCGGCTAATTTCCTGTTCTACAGTTTATTAGTTTCGATTTCCATTTGTAATTTTCGTTTCAGTTCTTTTGTGTATTCCTTCTTGTAATCCCTAAATCTCCAACAATCGCAAGACGAGATATAACTTGCTTTTGAAGGGATCTGGACCTAAAACTGAAACTAAAACTTTCGAAACTATAATCACCTTTGCTGGAGATGTCGACTGAATCCAACACCGCCGCTGCCACCAATCCGGCCACCACCGCCGCCATCATCTCCTCCACCATGGCGAACACCGGACCAATCCCCACAATGGTCCCTACCCCTGGGTTCACCTCTTCGTCTACATTGTCATGGGGGTTTACGAACCCCTTTGGGCCCACTGTTGGATCATCCTCTAGTGGGTCGGTTGGTTCCACTTTTAGTGGTTCCTTCGGATCCTTCAATGGATCGAGTGTTGGGGCCTTCGGGTCCAACACGGGTACCGGTTCCTTCGGATCTGGTACGACCATGGCGGGCTCTACGCCCAACATGAATGGTGGGGGCTCTATGCCCAACCATGTTGTTGGCTCCTTCGGGGGCAACGGAATTGGTTCCTTCCAAGGACCAAGTGCGGCACCTTTGGCACCAAGAATGATGCCACCCGCCGAAAAACCACCTAAATTTGGAGGAGCTGACTTCAAGAGGTGGTATCAAAAGATGTTGTTCTACTTGACAACATTGGGCATCGCCAACTTCCTCACGGAGAACGAGCCGCCCGCGCCAAGTGATCAAGAGACAAGTGTTGAGGTCATGGCGGACTATGAAGCATGGCGCAAAGGAGATTATCTTTGTAAAAATTTTATTCTAAGTGCATTAGATGATAGTTTGTACAATGTATACTCCCTTGTAACCACATCAAAAGAGATGTGGGAAAGCCTAGAGAAAAAATATAGTATCGACAATGCCGCCGGTACGGAACATGTTGTAGTATCCAAATTCATGGACTACAAAATGGTCGACTCTAGACCGGTCATGGAACAAGTTCAAGAGTTCCAAATGATCATCCACGGACTCGCGGCTGAAGGGATGAATTTGCCCGACAACTTTGTGCGGTGCATACTCATTGAGAAGCTTCCTCCTAGTTGGAAGGACTTCAAGCACTACCTCAAGCACAAGCGAAAGAAGATGAGTCTTGAAGACTTGATCGTGAAGCTGCGCATTGAAGCGGATGTGCGCAAGATCGATCAAAAGGCTAAGGGCTTTAGCCCACTTGATGCCAAAGCCAACTTGTTGGAGCGGGGCGGACCCTCCAACAAACGCCCCCGCCCAAATCAGAAAGACAAAGGGAAGGGAAAGCAGCCTGCAAAGAAATTTGAAGGCGAGTGCTACAAGTGTGGCAAAGTTGGCCACTTTGCCAAAGACTGCCGCAGCAAGAAGAAGAAGCCGGCAGCCCACGTCGTTGAGAAAGAGTTCAAGGACTGGAATGAAGATGACCTCGTTGCCGTGGTCACTGAAGAAGTCAACATTGTTGACAACAAGGGCGGCTGGTACATCGACACCGGCGCTACTGCTCATGTTTGCTCCGATAGGAGCAAGTTTGCCTCCTACACTGCTGTTGAAGGGAGGAAGATCAACATGGGGAATCAAGCATCGTCCGAGGTCCTCGGCATTGGCAATGTGATACTCATGATGACATCTGGAGTCACGATCACTTTGAAGGATGTGCTACATGTCCCGGACATCCGCAAGAACCTAGTGTCAGGATCAATACTAGTTAATAAGGGGTTTAAACTTGTATTCGAGTCTGATAGGTTTGTTTTGTACAAGTTTGGGAAGTCCCTCGGAAAAGGTTATGTAACCGACGGACTTTTCAAGCTTAGTGTGGCTACGCGCCTTGTTCCAAAGCCTTTGGCTAACAATAATAATAAAGCATCTACTTCCTCTTATTTGACCGAGTCTTCAAATTTGTGGCATTGTAGATTGGGACATGTAAATTCAAAAGCCGTAAAAAGATTAGTAAATTTAGATTTACTAAAGGCAATTGAAGTAGATACCCAAGACAAATGTGAAATATGTCTTGAGGCAAAAATGACTAAGTTACCGTTTCACTCAGTTGAACGAAAAACAAAACCCCTTGAATTAATTCACACGGATGTATGTGATTTAAAGATGGTGCAAACTAGAGGTGGTAAAAAGTACTTTATCACTTTTATAGATGATTGCACAAGATATTGCTATATTTATCTTTTAAGAAGTAAAGATGAAGCAATCGAAGCGTTCAAAAATTATAAGAACGAAGTTGAGAATCAACTTGGTTGTAAAATCAAAGCGATTCGAAGTGATAGAGGAGGCGAGTATGTAGCCCCGTTTGAGGAGTTATGCAACGCAAGTGGTATAATTCATCAAACAACTGCTCCATACTCACCACAATCTAATGGTGTAGCGGAACGCAAAAATCGAACTCTAAAAGAGATGATGAATGCGTTACTACTAAGTTCAGGATTACCCCAGAACATGTGGGGGGAGGCTATTTTGACAGCCAACTATATCCTAAACAAAATTCCACTCAAAGGAAAAGACATCACTCCTTATGAATTGTGGAAAGGTAGGAAACCATCCTACAAATACCTCAAAGTGTGGGGGTGTTTGGCCAAGGTGATGGTTCCCCCGCCCAAAGAAGTTACAATTGGCCCTAAAACAGTCGATTGTATCTTCATTGGATATGCACTTAACAGTAGTGCATATAGATTTGTTGTTCACAAGTCTGAAATATCGACTATTACAGTAGGAACAACAATCGAGTCAAGGAATGCCGTATTTCTCGAAAATACATTTCCTTGCAAGGACAAAGAAGAAGTCCCAATCAATTCCGAGACAAGAATTGAAGATGAGGCCACTAGTTCTAAAACAGTGGATGAAGCCACTAGTTCTAAATCCGCGGATGAAGAGCCTAAATCGCGCAAGCGAGTGAGGCATGATCCAAGTGATGCAGTACTAAGACGTGGTAGTAGGGTCAGAACACCAAAAACATTTGGTCCTGACTACATTGCTTTTATGTTGGATGAAGAGCCAACGTCAATAAAAGTAGCCTTCGATGGCCCAGACGGGTTACATTGGAGAGAAGCTGTTCAAAGCGAAATTGATTCAATTTTGCTAAACCACACTTGGGTGTTGGTTGATTTGCCCGAAGGTGCGAAACCTTTAGGGTGCAAATGGGTGCTTAAAAGAAAATTTAAGGCCGATGGAACAGTGGATAAGTATAAAGCCCGATTGGTAGTAAAGGGTTTTAAACAAAAGGAAGGACATGACTTCTTCGATACCTATTCACCTGTAACGAGGATTACATCTATCCGAGTGCTTCTCGCGATTGCTGCATTGCACAATCTTGAGATTCATCAAATGGATGTTAAGACTGCGTTTCTAAATGGTGAACTAGAGGATGAAATCTATATGGAACAACCCGAAGGGTTTGTAGTGCCCGGACAAGAGAAGAAGGTATGCAAACTGGTTAAGTCCCTCTATGGATTAAAACAAGCGCCGTTGCAATGGCACTTGAAGTTTGATAATGTGATGTTATCAAATGGGTTTAAAATCAACGAGTGTGACAAATGTGTCTATATTAAGAGCACTAATAATGGGTACGTTATAGTGTGTCTCTACGTTGATGACATGTTAATCATGGGGAGTACCACTCAAGTGATTAACGAGACAAAAGCCATGTTAAAGAGAAACTTTGACATGAAAGACATGGGTCTAGCCGATGTAATTCTTGGAATGAAAATTCTAAGAACATCCGATGGAATCATCTTAACCCAATCTCATTATGTTGAGAAGATATTGAAGAAATTCAATGCCTATGATGGCGCGCCGGTTAAGACTCCAATTGAACTCAATGTTCACTTGAGCAAAAACAAGGGCGAACCCGTTGCACAAGAAGAATATGCACGGGTCATTGGGTGCATTATGTACTTAACTAATTGCACTCGGCCGGACATTGCTTGTGCCGTGAACAAGTTGAGTCGCTACACGAGTAATCCAAGCAAAGAGCATTGGAGAGCTCTTGTAAGGGTTTTGAGATATCTAAAACATACTCAAAATCATGGGCTACACTTTTCGAGATACCCCCCGGTACTTGAAGGGTACTGTGATGCGAATTGGATATCCGACAATAAGGACTCACTTTCAACAAGTGGATACGTCTTTACTATTGGGGGTGGTGCTGTCTCGTGGAAATCCACGAAACAGACATGTATAGCCCGTTCAACTATGGAATCAGAATTCATAGCTTTAGATAAAGCTGGGGAAGAAGCCGAATGGCTTAAGAACTTCCTTGAGGATATTCCAGGTTGGTGTAAGCCAGTGCCTCCAGTGTTGATTCACTGTGATAGCCAAGCCGCTATCGGGAGGGCGAACAATGGCTTCTATAACGGCAAGTCTCGACATATTCGACGACGACATAATACCGTGAGACATTTGATCACAACAGGCGTGATTACAATTGACTATGTGAAGTCAATAGATAATCTAGCGGATCCGCTAACCAAAGGGTTAAATCGTGATCAAATGAATAAGTTGCTAGAGGGAATGGGTTTGAAATCCACAAACTAAAGAATTGTCATAGTGGTAACCCAACCATGATGACTGGAGATCCCAAGAACTTGGTTCAATGGGAAAACTAAGCTATGAGAGTTCGTGAGAAACACTCATCGACATCTATTCCCTAGAGAGCAATAGAGTGTTTGAAAACTTGCCTTGTGGTGAGGATAAGTCTATGACTTTTAATGATTTCTAAGGATCTCAAGGAGATTGAGTTCTCAAAGAGACCGAGTAGGGCAAGATACTCGAGTAGGAATCACCTATGTAAGTGTGAAGTGTGGCCGCTTCAAATTACACACTTATGAATCCAAAGTGGTGTCCAAGGCCGCAAAGGACACAAAACGTGAGAACGGATGAGGTTGAGGTGTTTAAGTGTTAACACCATTGTCTCGGTGCACGCCGTGGGGGACTAGTTCAAAGCATCGCGCTACTAGGCCGCCTGTGTATCCGATGGCGTTGACTATGGAAGGTTCAAAGCTAAAAGCTACCTATCCTTATGCTTATATACCTCTCGAGGGTTGAGCTTGTGTCTGCATGCATTTGCATTTGGCTATTTCCACTCATGTGGGGGATTGTTGGAATCTATGCCCGGTCAATGGACTTTGACCAATTATAATTTCAACGAGACATTTAATTTTGTAAAATTAAATGATATAGCGTCGATCTACGTTCGGAGTAGATGACCGTGGTATATTTATTTTCTCAAATCCGATTCCCGGTGAGTGAGAAATAATTGTTTAAAGTTGTGCAAAAATTGCAAACTTAATGAGCTATGAGAGGAGATTAGGGAATAATTAAGAGAGTTAATTATCCCACATTGAAAGTTTCAACCTTATTAAACTAGTATTTAATAAGAAGGATTATTACATGTAATAATTATAGTGGACTAAGATGGGCTGTAAGAGCCCACACGCGCGCGCCGCCCGCCGCCGCCGCGAGCCCGCGAGCCGCGAGCCCGAGCCCGCCTCGCCCGAGCCCGTGCGTGTCCTCGTGCCCGTGTCCCCTTGGACTTGGACTTGGACTTGGATCTTGGCAATTGGTCTTTGGGTGGTCTTTGGGCTGTTCTTTGGGCCTGGTCGTGGGCTTGGTGCTTGGGCCTAGTTGCGGGCTTGGCCCAAGTCTAGTGGGTCTAGTTCTTTTTAGACCACCACCGTTTCCACGTCAGCGAGCCAAGCGGGATGCCACCTCGTCAGTATGACGCGGTAAGCCAACGTGGCTGACACGTGATAGTCCACGTCGTGAACGAATCTAGAAGCTTCTAGACTCAGCCTCTCTAGCTCTGAGCGCGTAACGGCTTGTAACGCCCGAACGTTACAGCTCGTAACCGACGACCGTTACGGTCTAGCATTAATGACGGCCATTATGGCCGTTGACCCCCTGCAGTGGACCGAGCCTATAAATAGGCTAGCCATTCCATGCATTCTACACACATCAAACACTAGAAAGCATTCTGCATCATAAGCTCTCTCTCTCTCTGCATTGTTCTTCTGTCGAAGCTCTGCCCTCTCCTCCATCCAGTTCGCCGGAGCTCTGCTGATAGCGGTGCTGCTTCATCAGAGACGTAGCCGTTTTATCTTTGGGGACGAAACGCCAATCCGAAGAGCACTACCGGGGCGTATCTCGTCTTGCGGAAAGAGGCCTCCTCGACTCGGCTAAAAGTAGATTGTGGATTTCATGGGGTCTAAAACGAAAGCAAATTGCACTATTTTTTGTATCACTAAAACGACGGAATATTCTGTCACCCATTTTAATCTCTTTAAACAACGGCTATGTTTGTCAATATAAATTAGTTATATTTTGGTTGATTAATGTCAATGTCATCCATTTTAATCTCTTTAAAAACGGCTATGTAATTACATTCAGTGGCAAAGCGTAAATATGGGCTGGATAAAATCTTATTTATTGGGCTGACCTCAAATATATTCTAAATTAAGTATATCTAATACTAGTAATATAACCAATAACACCTCAAACAGAGAAAAAAAAACTAATAAAAATCCAGCTAAAAGTCCGAATTACTCCCTCCGTCCGCGAATAGGAGTCTCGTTTTTTCATTTTAGTCCGTCCGCGAATAAGAGTCCCGATTCACTTTTACCATAAACGGTAATAGGGTCCCTTCCACTAACTCATTTCACTCACATTTCATTTAAAACTAATTTATACAATTGAGACTCATATTCCACTAACTATTTTCCACCTATTTTTCATAACATTTCTTAAAACTTATGTCGGCCATGAATGAGACTCCTAATAACGGACAGAGGGAGTATTATGGAAATGTATTTTTAAATTATTTTCTCTATTGAGCTCAAAGGTATGTCGCAAGCCAATAGCTTTAAATTGAGGAAGAGAACAATGAAGTTACTACATTGGAATATAGAGAGTATGTGATTATAGAAAAAATTACAAGGGGATAGCACTTTTTCCTAGCAATTGAATCTCAATTACCGATTAATTAAACAATTCGCATAATTTGTTATGTGCACTATCATCGTAATTTGTTAGTACTATATTTCAGTCATCTGTATAAATTAATAATATATTATTGTTGGTGTATATGTATGATGAAATAAAATGCACATGATAACATAATAAAATAGTAATAAATTATGCCATCTTAACTAATTCAGTGGCGTGCGGGTTTGTCTTTATCATTATTAAAGAAGAAAATGTGGCAATTATTTTGTTTACCCTTCGTTAATCTTTTGCATTTGAAGCTACATGATAAAAAAAAATATTAATATAAATTTGTTATTGCTTGCCACGTCAACTATAATGCTATAAACAATAACTCGGTTAATTAATGGAGTAATATACAACTCATATTATAATTAGTTGCGTGGTGTGATGATATATTATATTATACCTATATGATATACTATTTTTATTAGTTGCGAATCCATGTAATATCATAATCTGTAATAGTGGGGGAAAATAATATAAGCATATTTTAAGTTGTTTTTTGTTCGTCGCAGATTGCAGCAAGATTTGCCCCTCCGTTGCCAACTACACTACGCTCCTGCGAGCAAGTTGTTTTTAGCTCGTTTTTAGAAGTATGGCTGCATAATTGGTGGAATAAGTGATATGAATGTGAAGAATTAAAATTTATATTTGTATTTTGTATGTTGAATTACCAACAAAAATGTAATATAATTATCATATAGGAGATGATTAGATTATAATTTCAAAAAAATTATAACACTACAGAATATGATGAATTCTCTATGAATATAAAAAATGTCACACTTTAGTAAACAAGTCTATAATCACTTATTCGTTAAACAAGTGATGCATCTATTTTATACTACTGTACAAATCTCTACCATTTAAGTACTGAAAATAATTCACATGTAATTATGGATTATTGAAGTGATAAAAGAAGAACTGAAATCCTATTTTCAATTGATTCTTATTTTATCCAGTATTCCATATACAACATAGTACAAGTTACAACCAATATCATTAAATTTAAAACCAATAGTTTTTTCACTAATAAATTTTTTAAAATGATTACGTGGCATGTCACAATCTTGAAGAGGAAATAAGTGGCAAGATGCCAATTCGAGTTTTTGAAAGGCCATTATTCTCTTGATGAACAATTTTACATCGATTAATTAATCAAATGGAATACTTGCAGTGATAAGTCTAAACTCGACGACATACAAATAACGATATAGTCAGAGAAATAATTAAACTGTGATTGTGTCATGCCATTATTAATTTGTCGATAATAATAATAATATCAATAATAAATTAATAATCCATGTGAATGCAGATTCGATTCTTTCTATATCTGACGGCGACACAACAATTCCATACCTGACTCCGCGGCATTAAATTGATCACAGGTATATTTGCCAAACTAGCCTCACCGCCTTCTTTTACTAAATTATTTAATCATCCAAAAATATCAAAATAAAATGTCATGAATCTATTTGCAATAGTACCATTTTTGTCATTAAATTGATACTCGACATTTCAACATATAGGTAATTTTTTTGACATTGATACATAACTTTTAAACATTTTTTCAATTTCGAAACAATTCATTTTACCTTATTATGAGTAGTATCGATGTGACCATATAACTATGGTATGGAACATGACATCTATCCTAATTTCATTGAAATGCAACTAATGAGATATATTCCACGTCACGTCAAATGGTCATGTAGAGTTACATGCTAGTAGTAATTGCAGTCTATTGACCTCTAGGAAAAATTATAAACACTGTCTCTCATTTTGATAAAATACAAAAAATACCTATGACATGATTTGTGTTAAAATGACAATACTTCTTAAAGTGACACCGTGACATCACGTATCCAATAATATTATAAATGCTACACAATAATAGTATAAACGCTAGCTGTCTAGTGTATTAGATATTGCTGGCCGAGAAAAAATTGTCGTCTAGTGTATTGGATATTGTTGTTTAGTGTATTGAATATTGCTGGCCGAGAAAATTTACCCTTGAGCATTTTTTATCATTGCTACATGACAGCTAATTATTCGTCCACGTATATAAATGATTGTTTAGAAATGATGATATGATATTATTTTAATAGGTGTTGTCATTTGAACTACACTAAAAGAAAACGTTGCAAAATTTTATATATTAATATAACTATAATGAGATAATTGAGAGTATATCAGAAAAAGCATATAATATAGTTGTGATCATTTATAACATCATTATACCCACACAACACGCATTGGTTTGAATTTGATTTATAAAGGGAGTCGTGTCAGAGCTGACGAGGTAACACTAAATGTAGAGCATGCTTGTTGGGAAATGAATGAAAGAATGAATCTTGTGTCATTTTCTATTTTATATGAAATGAAATGACACATGCCCTACTAAACCGACCATTTTTTGTACTCTTATATGGGCACCCCATCCACCGTTAAAATCGATTCTATTTATTGACACATCATTTTAAAATTTATGCCCAATCTACATAAGTATTTTGAGAACAAATTGTTGGGGGCGAGATACAAAAATGTTACACTATAGTGTAGGCTTAACCAAATATATATGTAGTAAGGATGGTTAAATTTGAAGTTGTTCTATACATAGGATAGCATATTCAAATTTCGTCCACTTGCAATCATTTGTAATCTACCAAAAATACTTCATTGTCTCGTGATAATAATTCCAATTTGCCATCTATAAAAAAATTGTGCATTTTCATTTATTGACATCACCCGAGTAAAATATTATTCTCTTTTCTTTATCCTTTTAAAGCCTACTTTTATAAGGATGAAAAAGTATATTTTTCTCATTCTGATTCATATGGTTAGCTACATATATCCAATTGTTCATCCAAAAAACTATATTCCCTCTGCATTATAAGAGTATGCAACAATTGTGCCTTTCTTGACATCCAAAAAGGGTGTACAATACAAAGAATATGAATTACTCTCCCGTCCCAAAAAAATCTGACATATTTTGCTATTTTAGAATCCTCCAACAAATACAAGAATAATTTTTTTCATTTTAGTAATTGAATCTCACAATCTATTACATATATTACACTATATATTCTACAATTTATGAATATATAAAAATTAGACTAGATTCTACTAATTTTTTCACCATTTTCATCATAAATTCAAATAATTTATTAAATTCGTACCAAATCAAAATATATTTATTTATGGACGAATGGAATATTTTTGAAGATAGATTTTTTTACGGAGTTCGTGAATAAGACTATCATATGATCATAGGGAATTGGTAGTCAAAATACTACAACTAGTTAGCCGCCACCACGGCTGCTTCAAGCCTGATATCTTGACATTCATTGCACAACTTGCATAACAGATTTTCAAACCAAGACTTATGAGGAACTATTCCCCAAAAAACATCTGCATCATCCATATACCATCTCGATTATATCAAAATAAGAAATGAAACATGATTTTATAACACACAAATTCGAATATTAACCACACAACTTAGAGACAAGGAGGTATTGCTCACATGTGTAGTAGGAATTCCGAATTCATCAGTTTTGTCCTTACATATAAACCATTTGGATGCCACTTCAAACTCTTTTGGCTTAATATTTAGCAACATAGAAAATTTTATATTACACTAATTTGCACCTTTCCAGCTAAGCTCCCAACTATGGAAACCAAACCTCTCTCTACCACTTGCCATCAAGAATAAAAACTAAAATTCATACACAAAAATGAGGACCAAAATCAATATTTCAACTTATTATATGTACAAAAACATCAAAACGATTTAGCTTCAACCCTAGATGGCAAGGAACGGAAAACGGAAACGGCCCGGGGCATGATCACCTTAGCTTATAATGCACGCGTTCGGGTTCTCTTCCATGCTGTGGTGCACAGGGTAGTATGTGGGCACAGGAGGATAGTAGGGCCGGTAAGGCCTATACGGCAATCCCGTGCCCATCACCTGCATCATTTGATGATGCATCATTTCCGGAGTCGGCTCCGGCTTCTTCTCCTCCTCCTTTTTAGGCTCTTCTTTCTTTTCTCCTTCCTTAGCCTCCTCCTTCTTCGCCTCTTCTTTCTTCGGCTCCTCTTCCTTCTTCGCCTCCTCCTTCTTCGGCTCCTCTTCCTTCTTCGCCTCCTCCTTCTTGGGTTCCTCCTTCTTAGGCTCCTCCTTCTTCTCCGGCTCTTTGGCTGGCCCCACCGAGATTATCTGGGCCGGCCAGCTCTTTTTGCGAAGTTTGCTTACCACGGATACAGGGTCGACCGTTCCAATCACGGTTAGCTTCTTCCCCTTCAGGTCAATGGAAATTTCATCGATTCCTGCAAATTTTCAAGAATTGTTACATACTTTTATGTCATGATCACCAAAAATCTTAACCATGAAAGAGAAAGCTTCAAGATTACACGACAACGATTTTCTACCTTCTGATTGTGACTGCACTGTAAAACTTAATTCGAGCAGGGAAAGCAACATAGATGTTTGTAGAGTTGTTAGAGAAATTGACTACTTGCACTGAAAAAATATGATAAGATCGCTGAACTAACTATATGCAATTTGCTATTTGCAATCATGGCATTTTTAATGAATCTCCCAATCAAAATCTCCATTTTAATTATGTCTCTAGTGCTAATATCATAAATAAATCATCACAAACGTTGATCTTCGTTCACCTAACTTGAATAATATTATTTCCATGATTAACCCTATATATTTTCAGATGATCAAGATCAACTGCACCTCCAAGTGCCTAATCTTGAACTTTTCGTAATTATCATCATTATAAATTAAGTGTTAATTAACTATGCAAATAGGCCAACATAAAGTAAAAACAGAGAAAACCAATACCGCTAATATTTTGCCATTTTCCACCTAACACTTTACATACATATGCAATTAAGAGTGGGCGGACTTGTCGATCTAACGATGAAACGACGACGTACCAGAAAGAGTTGAGATCGTCTTCAAAGCCCTTCTTTGCTGATCTTTGTCATTTTGCAAATCCAAATTCAACACAAATTTCTGCAGATAAAACCAACAAAGAGGTGTTAAAATAAGGATTAATTGTGAGACGCAAATAGGAGTAATAATTTAAAACACAACAAACGCCAAAACAATGATTTTTTTTTAATATTATTACGGAATATTCGAAATTCCCAGCAATATCTAAAAGAAAATTCATGATATCAGACTCAAAGCAACAATCTTTTCGAGCAAGAACAGTTTTCCAGATCTAGAAAAAAAAAATAAAGCACAAAAAAGTTGAATAGATTATGAGGGTGAGGGAGAAAGAGCTGCATGTACATAAAAGGATGATTGATTTACCATCTAAAAAATACACATGATAAGAGGAGAATATGGAATCAAACCTTCATCTCTCAAAATCTGAGTCTTCCTGGAAAATGTAGTTTATGATGAGGAAAGCAGAGAAGAAAGAGAAAGAGTGAAAGTGAGCTAGAGAGAGAAAGAATGGGAGAGAGAATGGGTCATATATATACACAGAAATTGAAAAAAAGGTTCATCACATTCACAGCACACCAAAAGAGAGAGAGGGATAAGAGCAGCCTACCTTACCCCTCTATCTCTCTCTAAACTTTATCTCTCTGTCTTCAACTACACGCATATGTATGTATGTGTATGTATAGACTATAGAGAGAACGAGAAGGCGGGCACGTTTCTCATCGACGGAATGTGACATCACTGGAACTTCATCCTCAGTTTATATTAACAACAAAAATATGGAAAAAGGAAGAGTTCTTTTTCACCTTCAATTTACAAATTCACAGCTTATTGCTTATGGGACCCACTTGAGCTTTTTTAGGTAAATCTTTCATTCTATTCTATTTTACTTTTTCTGGAAAAATACTTGAATTTTCGTCTAAATTGTTGGATTTTAAGGCTTGATCGCTGCAAAGGTTTTTGGCCTTTCGATTAGCCATAATTAACATCGAGTATTGCTGTTACTTTTGACATGACATAGTACAATACATTCAAAGAATTTAGACATGTACTCCACTTATAAGCTAATTAAGATGAAAAATAAAACTATAGCCGGCCTATATATATCCCTATTTTAGAGCAATGTAGTAGGAGTAGTATTTATGGGCCACACACACAAGCATTTTTTGGGCCACAAATTGTTTTGTTCATGGCTCATGCCTTCAGAATTTTGTTGAGCTTTATCATGCTATGACAATACGTGATTTTTATAGGTATTAGTGATTTGACACTGATTATTATCATTATACTAATTTCAATCAAGAAAGTATTTGCATGTGGATGTGGACATTGGTACAATGTGCATACCTGGAAAAAGAATCCCGAGCAAATTTTAAATCAATCACCGTTAATTATTGGGTTGCCGCAATAGCTCAAATAATAGGATTTATAGGAATGAGATACTATTGATATATGATTTCATATGTATATTTTTATTAATGTAAAATATTCTGACAAAAAATAGTTACTACTTACTACTATCATTTTTCTTATGTGATTATTGACATAATTTACTTCCGAATATTGCTCTCTTAAAAGAAAAAAGCATTTTAAAAAAATCCCCATTACTTAATTACTATACCACTAATTTCTTTATAAAACAATTTAGAATTACTATGCTATATACTCTCAAGTTCTATCGGCCAAAATTTCGTAATTTTGGTCCGTCCACCAATAAATTTAATATTAATAGTAAACAAGCTCATATTTTATTTACATATTTTATTATATAATTAATACATTTTTAGAAATTCATAGTATTTTATTAATTTTTTAAACTTACATTTTTCGCATTTGTTAAACTTACATGGAAAGAGGATGAGCTTTTTTCTCTGGTATGATTTTTTCTCAATACTAATCTACTTACAATTAAAGTTTTACTGTTTTTATTAGTTATGTTCGCAATTTCTAATTTAAAATATTAAGTTATTTTCGAAAAACTGTACGTCTCGTCGCAGTGAATCAATTTGTTGCTTCGGAGCTGTCGTCACTCCACAGTATACCTCTCCTTTCTTTGTGTTCCGATACATATAATTTATGTTTGGTTTAGTTTTTTCCTCATGCTGTTTTAATATTTAATAGAAAAGAAATGTCATGCTACTTTAATCGTACTCCACATAAAATCAAGAGATTCAGTCATTTATTTAAAATCTGTTTTTCTTCTTGTGCATCCAAAATCCAAAATATGCACACTATATTTATTACTCCTATTTTGTTTTAAGAAAGAAGAAAATAATAGTATAATTCTGCACATTCATCACAATTATGTTTGAGATTTTATTTTTCAGACTATCATACGCTGAAATTTGTCGCATTAAATACTCTATAGTTGCATCCACGAATAATCTTAAACAAAGAAATAGAATTGTCTAAATGCGACGTGGATGTATTATCCTTAATTTCTTATCAAATTTGACTGTTGGAGTAGTTTATGCTG
The DNA here is from genome assembly GCF_023119035.1 of Salvia hispanica. Lineage (NCBI taxonomy): Eukaryota > Viridiplantae > Streptophyta > Magnoliopsida > Lamiales > Lamiaceae > Salvia > Salvia hispanica. Next base: position 33,751,835 of record NC_062968.1, on the reverse strand, counting down.
TTTAATTATAGATCATTATTTTTAAGTAAATCAATCCCTAAGAAGCATTTAAATAATAAAAAAAATCAAGACCGGTAAATATAATTTTTGAAGAACTCAAGGACTGGGGTGTAATTTGATTCCCTTTCATATTTGCTGTAAAACGGTTACTCTCTCTTCTCCATCTCTGTGATAAGACATTAATTAACACACAACAGATCCGCAGCTGTTGCACACTCGAATTTCTCTTCCTCCAAGGTACATTTGTCTCATCCTCTTTGTGATTAATTCGCTTTGTATTGATTTTGATTTCTTATCGGTTTTTTTTTTTGTAATTCTTCGTAATCACTATGCGTGTTTGTTCGACGCATTGCACTAATAGGATTTGTGCGTTTTATTTTTGGGATCTGTCATGGTACAGGTGATCGGATATGTATTGAAATGAATGATAGTGAATTTATCGTGAATATGTTGTTTGAAGTTCCATATTTCACAAATTTGTGGTTTAACTCGTTTTTTAAAGAATTTTAGGTCAGATTCTGTTGTTATTGAGCTGATTTACGAGTCATCCAATTTAGATGTTTCAGTACAGTTGAAATGTTGAATTATTGTGGGTTTTGTTTCTGCGATTTTTTCAAGTATTGCTGATTTACGAGTTATCGACTTTAAATGTTTCAGCATTGTTTCCTGGATTTTGTTTCTGTGAATTTAATCTCTTATTTTATCCTCTCCTACTTTATCATCTCATTCACTTGTCTACTGTATTCTCTCTGCTTTTATGTCATTAAACCATACTTTCTTAAATCTCGTTCAGAAAAGAAACGCCTCGATTAACTTGGGACGGGGGAGTAGTAGTTACGGAATATTGAGTTGTATAATGATAGGTTGCGAAAAAGAATTGTGTGCTAATGGTGTTTGTTATAAACTTGCGATGCATGGGGAGTTGTTAGTATGGCGAAATAGTTTTAATTGGACTTGTTCAATAGATTCTGTCAATATAAGATTTGAAAACTTATCCTCTTTCCAACCTTTCAATTCATACTTGAGGAATAGCTGAAGAAGCCTTTTCTGTATCCGTGAGTCGATATAATTTCGTTTCGTTACATGCTTTAATTGTGTCTCCTTTTCTGTTGTGGATAGTAGAATGCCTATGTCAATGTTATGAGACATTTGGCGGCATAGTGTTTTGTAGGTTTTCTTGTCAACTGGTGTTCGGGAGAATATGTCAGGCGCAGAGGAAAGCAAAGAGCAAACAGAAGTTATTATGGAGGATGGTGAGAAGGCCATGCCATCACCACAGCAGGAAGTTGTGTTCAGATAGTTTTCTACATCACATTAGTTGTTAATGTATATTATTGTATATATTCAAACAAATATTGTTTTACCCTTGCAGGAGGAATCTGTAAAGAAAAAATATGGTGGGTTAATGCCAAAGAAGCAACCATTGATTTCTAAGGTACTATCAAGCTTCTTCACGTCATATGTAGATTTTGAGAATGCTCTTTGATAAGAATTCTTTCAAATGTCAGGATCACGAACGTGCCTACTTTGACTCTGCTGATTGGGCTTTGGGAAAGGTACTCACTTTTGTATTTGCATCCTTTCTGCCCAACACTGACTTCAACGTTTTTATCTCCACAGCAAGGTGGACAGAAGCCTAAAGGACCACTGGAGGCTCTCCGGCCTAAGCTACAGGTAGTTAAAAGAGGAAGTGTTATAGAATTAAGGATATTGTTTGATTCTAAATATATACCAAGAGTCATATTTTGCATATCATCTTTCATTTCTCTGATTCACATTTCTTTCTTTCTTTGTTTGGGTTGTGTTTCAGCCAACTCACCAGCAATCAGGCTACCGCAAATCTCCTTGTGCACCATCAGAAGGTGAAGGTATGCATATCATGTCAAGATTTTACTAAGATGCATAGTTCTTAAGTTAGCTCCACTATTTGGTTTTTGGATAACGAAAGCCCGACAAAATGGTCTTATCTCCCACTGCACTCACACAAACAGTAATTAACACCATCATTATTTTTTTTTTCTCGTAGATGGAAGCACTGCCCAAGGGGAAGATGCGACTCACAATGAATAAGAAGCTCCTATCGATCCTGGGAAAATTGTCCTACATTGTCTGCATCGTTGATATTGAAGTTTCACCTTAATAAAAGGCGTGCAAAGAGGATGTTTTAGTCCCTTAGATAAGGGAATATGCAGCCTTTGAGAGGTCTTCCAGAGCTTATTCCAATTGTAGATAAGTTTGAGCTTTCACGTTATTTGCAGACTATAAATTTGGAATTTAATCTGCCTCTTTTTATCGTGATAGTAGTTTGGTCGGAATCTTAGACTTGGATAATATTTGCTCTAAAATCTAAATTTGTGCATTTTTTACATCGAACTCTAAAATTTTAGGAAATGTTTAAAACCGAATCCAGTCTGACCCACAGGACTAGGATGTTATACAATTACAGGGTGTCTAATCATCAATTGGATTATCAGTGCACTATACTAATGGGATTTGAGTCGATTGGGTTTATATTTTCTGAAATTATAAGGTCCCAATTCATAATCTTAATCGTTTGGATTTTATATTAGTCCAGCAGACTAACCGGATAAAAACTAGTATGATTATTAATCTATGTAGTATTTTCTTTTTCCGTAAGAATTTTATACTCCCTCTATCACATTTCATGAGACATATTTCTTTTTTTCATGTATTTTCGGAAAATCATAATAAATAGTTAAAGAAGTGAAATTCTTACTTTAACTATTACTCCGTCCGTTCCACAATAGGAGTCACATTTGGTAGATGCAGAGTTTTAAGAAATGTAAAGAATAATGAGTTGGAAATCCAATATTTTATATTGATTTTGTAATGTAGTAATGTGAGTAAAGTGAGTTAGTAAATGTGAGACCTACTTATCATTTATGAAATCTAATGCTGAAAGCTCCCAGAAAAAGGTTCTGAACCAGGTTAAAGATACCTCATCTCAAAACCCAGGTTAAAGATATTTTGTCTCAAACTACATCTAACAGATCAGAAGTAAAGCCAAGTAGATCGAGTAAGAAGGCCATAAATCTCAGTCTAAAACAGATAATTTGACTTCTGGAAAAGAAACCGAGAAGATGACGCTAGTCTTCTGAGTTTTAGACATCAATTGACTCAAAAGAGGAGTTAACTCCTGAGGATAGAAGTTGGTAAAATTAAGAGTGTGCGGACTGCTTAAAGATGGTTATATGCAGGCAAAGAGATCCTGCAGCGCAATTCCTGGTTGTTTCTAGAAGCAAGGTGCAATGAACTATGGTTCTCAAGGAGTTTCTTCCTTTCCCATGACTTGTGGAAAGTTAAGAAGCTGATTGTATTTGTATTTGGTAGTCATAGCTTCGATGTGTGGGAGAGTTGGACGCTTGAAGGATTATTGGAAGAATGCAGGCTAGGCTAGTAAACTCTGGTAACTTCTGATTCACTCACTATATAAAATATTATCAGTTGATAAAAGGTTTTAAACTATGGACCTGTTATTGTTATATGCAGGCTGTGTTGGATGTTCGTGTTGCAGCCATCATCACACGTTGGCTTGATTAGGTTATTTGAATTGATTCTTTTTGACCGACGTGCACCTATCCCACGAGCTTTTGGTAAAAATGAGTAGTTTACATAGCACATGCCTCTCTCTTTCTCAAGTCATGGTTTAGGACTTCGGAGCTGCGTTTTTCAACCTCATACCTCAATTTCCAGCAGGGAAATGTGGATGAATTAATTAAAATGACAAATCACAAAGTTTAAGAAAAAATGACACCGTGGTTGGCATCGGCAGCAGGTTTGTTACCGGAGAAAATGGCTCTGTTACAATAACCATAGATGTAAACGAGCAATAGGATTTTGTATTACTTGATAGTCTTAGGATACATGAGAGTTTCTTGTATAGGGTGATCACATTGAGATAAGAATTAATCCCCTTCTTCTGGCTATGCAGACTGCAGTTTTGATAGATCTTTTGATTTTCTCCCAGTTGTGCTCTTATTTTCAACATGATCCATCTTTTAGAACAAAGGCTACAATTATATTTATACCCAAAACAAAAAGGTTAATAACCCATTCTTGCATTCAAGCGTATGTGGTCCAGTGGTAGGACTCCACTCTTAATGTCTGTGGTTGAAAGTATTAAACCTTTTTAATTTGTAGTACTACTATGATACTAATCCATTTATTGCATCTAAAGTGCCTAATATTATACTAGTACTACTAATTAAGAAAACTATATTTTAAATTTAAAGTGATAACTTAGTTTCTCCTCAAATAAGACCGCATCAGAGAAGGCTTAGTGACACTTGATCGCTTTATCTCATCTTCTATTTTTTTGGAGAAATCCTAATTTAGAATTTATATTCACCCGGGAAATAGAAACTCCTGGAACCTTCTGATCCATAGTCAAGGTTAACTACCCATCACAATTATTCGCCACGTGTACGGTCCATATCACTCCTCTCTGATACTCACCTCCACCACTCTCTCTTGTGGAATAACTGACATCAACCAGAAAAATAAAGACGAAGATATCCATAAATTTGACGAATTTGAAGTGAACCGGCAAACAAAATTTCAAATCTTTGTGTGTGTTTATTTTTTATTCCCGATTGAATTCGAACTCCTCGATATTTATAGTTGTTGAGCCTCTACAGTCGATCACATATGGTTTCTGTGCACCCGAATCCCCAAACGGGTCAGGGTTTTACCCATTTCTACAATTTCCATTTGGGCGGGGATCCGGCCAAGGCAGCAGACAATAACACGACGTCGTACTGGAGCGCCGCCGCCGCCGTGGATGAGCCCGGAAAGAAGGTCCGAAAGCCTTACACGATCACCAAGTCGAGAGAGAACTGGACTGAGATGGAGCACGAGAAGTTTCTAGAAGCTCTTCATTTGTAAGTCTATTCATGCTTGTTTTGCTCGTCTATATTCAGTTTGAAGATTTCAATTTTCATTTCGTATCACACAAAAAGTTGCATTTCTTCTGATTTACTTTCTACTGCCAGATTTGATCGTGACTGGAAGAAAATTGGGGCTTTTGTTGGCTCAAAGACAGTAATCCAGGTAGTTTCAAGTTGATTCTCACCTTTTTTTTCATGTGTTATGCATTAAATGATTATATATGTCTTGTTATCCTGTTAATTTCTGATCTGATTACAAGCAGTAGATCATCCTCCAACATTGTTATTGTACTTCCATCTTAAAATATTTGACTTCATGAATAGTCCCACGATCAAGAGAAATATTTTGTTCCATGTTTATGAATAGAACAATTTAGCTGTATAGGGTTTGTCCGTTTAGATGATAAGACTGCTATATGATCCTTGGGTTTTTTAGAAAATGGGTGTTGCACATTGCGCTTTGTGGTGTTGCAGATGCTAAACCGTTACATTTTGCAGATTCGCAGCCATGCTCAGAAACATTTTTTGAAAGTTCAAAAGAATGGTGCGAGCGAACATGTTCCTCCCCCACGGCCAAAGAGGAAAGCAGCTCACCCTTATCCACATAAAGCCCCCAAAAAAGGTTAGCACTTAATGGTTGTTCTATGAGTATCCCTTTGTCGTTCTTCCTCTGTGAAGTATTCTCTCATTGGTTGTTTTACTTGTATTTCAACCCGTGCAGTTGCCTCCCAACCCTCAGAACCGTTGTCTTCAGGTCCTCTTCTCGACCCCAAATATGCTGTGGGGCTGCAATCAGTGTCAGTGCCCACAAATATGATTAACAGCAAGTCTTTGTATCATTGCACTCCCCCAGTACCAACGGGCTGTTCATCTCCTATATCAAGTGGTATGTGTTTATGATTGAACATACGATCTTCTATATTTTTTAAGACAGTGGTGAGATCTTTAGTTTGTTATTCCAGATGATTTTGCGCTGCCTGGTGGTGCCATGAACTGGAGTAGTAGCAGTAATGACGTTACTCCTGGCAGATGGGCGTCTAGTGAGACGAATAGCCACGTAAATGAGAAAGTGGTAGGAAACAGAGGTATGCTTCTATTGCTTCTATCTTTTGATTGGTTATTGTGTTGAACCTGATCACTAGCAACTCAGTTTCCATTGGTAAACTTAAGCCTAAAGTCGACCATTCAGTTACCCTGTTATGAGTGTACAAAGCTCATCTTTGCCAATTTCTGGTCTTGAGACTTAATTGATTGGTTATGTAACTATGCATTTGTTACTCCCAATATATCTACTCTCATACAGCTAGTTATATCGATAACGTTCTTGTCGGATTCTTGCTCGAAGAGTTAGTCTGGATTTAGAGAAGTGTTTTAATGATTTTTTATTTGCATTATATTGTATTTTATCTCTTGTTTATGTGTTTCTCAATTTTACTTCTTCCATTTCCGCAGCAGCTCTACCAGATTTTGCTCAGGTTTATCGCTTTATTGGCCGTCTATTTGACTCTAGTGCCAGAGATCACTTGACAGAGCTAAAAAAGATGGATCCCATAAATATCGAGACGGTTAGTCAAACTTTATCTCAGAGTATATAATAGCCAGATATTCCAAACACTGTAATTGTCTTCTATAGCTTAGTTCACCTTTTTCTAGATTCCCAATCCATGTAAGATGGGTTCTCTATCCTTAATCCTTGGCTCCAGAATATAATTATATCATATATCATTCGCGTATTTTTTCTCTACTTACTTTGGAATTTGTTGAAGATTTTTATGTGTCTACTTCAGGTGCTGATGTTGATGAACAATCTCTCAGCCAACTTGATCAGCCCTGAATTTGAGAATCATGTAAGTTCCTGATCATGCACCTAGTCTTGTACTCTATTGATTATGTGTGTACGCATTGCTTCTTACCAAAACGTTGATAAATTCCTAGCATCATCTGAAGGATTGAATTGGCTCATGGAAACACTGACGTTCTCGAGAAAACATTATCACTTGTGCGTCAATTTCTATTTACTGTCTTATAGTCAGTATTCTGTAAATGTAAATTTGCTCCTCCATCCCTCATAGAATTCTTGCTCTTATCCCAGCATCCTATCTTGTAAGGTGCATTGTCATTCAAATAGATCCAAACAAGGCTTCCTATAGGTGTATGTGTTGTGGTTATATTTTGCTAATTTTTCTGTCATGAAATATTGTGATCCAATTATGTAGGGGTTAGCCATTGGTTTTGTGGCTTAGGATGTAGTATTTGAGCAAATAATGTCCACGTGTGCCACATTTTTCAGAATTCATTTTTGGAGGCTAGTGTTATTTCAGGTGTAGTTAATCTGGTTTCTTCTTCTTCCCCATCGATAGTCTAGGAGCTTAAGTTTTTGTGCCATTATTTCATTGCTATGATTTATAGTCTTGTCACAGTTGTTTAGCTATCAACTTTTCTTGATCAGAAGTGTAACTATTCTTAAAATCTCTGAAAGCTGGGGTAATTTGTTTAGCTAATTCACCAATGTTGTTTAGCGAGATTTGAGCTGAAAGATCGCTCAAGAAGTTGGTGTGACAAATGCAGAAAGTCTGAAGTTCCTTAGTTGTTCTTTGTTGCAGAGGAAGTTGCTGTCAATGTACAATGTTGATGTCGAAAATGACCAGACGAGCAGTGAAACCTCTTGGTAGGTTTTTGGAAGGCAATGAGGCGGTAGTGTGAGCGACTAAGCTACTTCTTATGGATGGAAGTAAATAGCAATGTACATTCCCTAGTTCTTGTGTATGTGTGGTTACTCTAAACTTCACAGATGTACTTTTATCGCATCTAATCTTCTGGGAATGGATCAGAGTGCAATGTGTGTAAGTATATAAAGTGAGGCGGGCAGTTTTGCGATCATCAAAGAAGAATTGGATGTCTTTCTGCTCCAAAATCCAAAAATTCCACTAAATTTCTCTGCTGCCATGTTATCTAAACTTGCTTTTCTTTTCACGGACGGATAGAAATTTTAAGAATCCAAAACTTTGGATTTCATGCATTAACAACTCTTTAATACAGTACTATTATGTTAATAAATGACGATGAAAAACTATGGGATTTTTAATCAGATCTATGGACTTTTAACACTTTGTATTAACTATTTTACACTAGTTCAATACACAGCCACATCTAAATTATGAGCTTTTACTGATGCTTGAAATCATCGACTTGACTAAAGTAATTTTCGTAATGATTGATTATTCTGTGATTATTATTTTTAGTAGCAAATATTTAACTTTGTTCCTACTAAAAAACAAAAATATCAGTGAGCATAATGGGAATATATAAAATGTACTATGGTTCGAATTCGAATCGATTTACTAGCGAGTGTGAAAAGCCACTCAAGGAATAGGTGAGGAGAAAGATGGTGATACTTTGGCTGGTTTGGTAAAACTGGGAGATAAATTTGTAAATACTGACACTGACCAAAATCTGAGATGCCCTCTAACCTTTAAAATGTGGCCTAATTTTAACAGCATTAGCGCACACACTGTCACATAATAAGGAGGGAGGGAGGGAGGGAGGGGGAGAGAGAGAGAGAGAGAGAGAGAGTTGGTGATTGACTGGAGAATTGTGACCGAAAGGGCGCTCTGGACTCATGAACTTGAGGTGAGATGTGATTCCAAGTGGTTATGCATTGACCTTCCTTGGGCAGCTTGTGGAGGCTGAAAATGTTGCAACGGGAGATTAGAATAGGAAATATCAGGTCCCCTCTGTTCAAACAAGTCATGTGGAAAGGGCATGCCTTCTGAACCTCCCATGCTATGCTTATCTTTAGTAATACCACCAAAAACTGCCAGTTTCTCTGCTATGTTGATACGCATACTTGAAGAGCTTTTTACACTGTTAATTAAATTACCGCCTGGCAATGTTGGGAGCAACCTGCAGAAATCAAGTTTTCTTCTTCAGCCAATTGATAACCAGCATACCTTTCAAATCCACCAAGTTTATTGAATGATTCAGTTTGCCGCTTCGGTGAAGAGATTCCACCCCACCCGATTTCGCAATCTGTCTATGGTTTGAAGAGACATTATAGTCATGATTTGGTCTCTCAAGTCCTGAATTTTCAACTGTTGATGAAGAACTGGAAAAGGAAACGCATGAGGCTCTGGGGTATCAACTTGAGCAGCGCCAGTTGAACCTCTTTGCGCAGAAACAGGGGGCTCCAACCGACTCTAGCTCTTTCATGAAAGCAGTTCCAAAGAGAGCTTCCAGAGCGAGTGTCTTCCCCAAATTACCATTTTCTTCCTCTTTCGGTTTATTCACCACTGTGGTCCTATCATGTTCCTGAGAAAGTACTTGGTTATCGGCCAAATTGATATTAACGGGGGTTACCACCGTATTAGTCTGGTCTGAACTCTTTTGCAACATTGAGAGCAGGTGCAGAGATGCATGATTATCAGCATATCCACTTGATTGTGCAATAAGTCCTTCAGTGGCAGTCCAGCTTTTCTCATGTGGCTGCATGTTGGTAGGCTCTGCACCATACTCTGACAAGATAGACTGTTCAAGGTCTTCACATGTAAGAACAGCTGGAACAGCATCCTCTTTGTTGTTACTACAAGCTTGATCAGATATCCCATTAGCTGCGGCTGAAATGTCAAGCCTCACCATATTAGATTTTTTTTGTACTAAAAAGGAGAAATCATGTTAGTTGCTCCTAAGACCTAAAGCATAAAGTTATACTTGTCTTTGTCACTGCCGACTATTAATGACAGCAAATTGTTTTGCCCTGCAGATGGGACATCAGCAGCAAGCTTTGCTTCTGTAAAATGTGCTTGAAATTTAGAGCCAAAATAAAATAAATAATTTAAAAAAAAACAAAATGAGAACTTTTGCTACCATTCAATGTAAGCACATATTGTTACCTTCCTCAGAAAACCATTGAGCAAACTTTGACGAGTGGGCGCACTTTGGGCTCCATGTATCATCAGGTTTATTATTGTGAAGCTATATAGGAACAAAACTGATGAGATGGCAGCGATCAATACAATTCATAATTCATCAGAAGGAAAATGATGTGGAAAGGCTAGACTAAATGGAAGCACAAGAAGAACAGCAGGAGGCATATGTGATTTGGATACTTGAACATAGTCAGTAATACCCATGGCCCCTAAATATGTTGATGTGATTACTACAGATAGACAGGATACCATATTAACAAAGTGTCTCTTAGAAAGAGTCATTTTGGATTTCAGAACTCATCCTGAATTAAAAAAATCTAGTCATTATATTTAAAAAAATAATAATAATAATCTGGTGCAAGATTCCAGGCCCACATTGAGCAGTGAAATTGACAAATCTGGTAAATACTACACATATGATTGGACTACTGACAGCCATCTTTATCAGTTAAAATGAACTAAATTAACAAGTTATAAGAAGATAATTTCAATTCAAGTCTATAAGAAGATAATTTCAAGTCTAAATGAGACGAGTGTAACTGTGGGAAGACTGATTAAGTAACTGCCACATTGGCAAGGAAGAAGCACACTCACATAGAGCAAGGGCTGGGAGCAGCACAAGTTGAAAATGAATGTATTTAAACTTAAACTACCTCAACTGAATTGGGGTGGCCATCAAAGATAGTGTGCTACCAAAAATCTTTTCTAATATTGATTCTGGATGATTTCTGCTAGAACCACCAACAGTTTTATCCTCCAATCTAAAATCGGGACCATCCAGTGTTCCATGAGTCTGTAAGGGACTGGAAATGTGGAATAATTGATCTTCTATGATAGTTTGCTTAGGCCCATCTAATCTAACATGTATATTAACATGTTCCCCCTTAGTCGTCAGGAGTGTGTGTTGTGTCTTCTCTGTGGGCTGCCCGCCAAGTAGACTGATTCCTTCAGAGAGTAGACTGGAACCAAAAACACCTTCAATGAGAATGAGTGGATACCTCTTCTCCTTCTCTCCTGCTCTGCTCGATCTTCATTAGTAGACTCGATTGAGCCAAAAGTCTCATCATTGAAGGCGTCGGTATCCTTTCTGAATGAGGTACTGCCTGAATATAGTTGAATAATGAATTTTTTCAGTGATTTCATGCATTTCATATTGCCGCACGTGGACTGAGTACTATATTTTTTTTCAAATAAAAACGATACTGAGCTAACAGAACTTCATTATGATCTACGTTGTTCAGTTAACCTTGTAAGGACGTGGAGGATGACATGGTTCATTGCTTCTGCTTAGTTGATTTCGCTCATTTGGTCGCACCTTAGCAACAGAGATCCCAGTAGCACATCCAGATGGTCTTGGAAATGAACCACTCCCAAGAAGTCCATCACGCTCAGGGGTCTGCCATGAACGTCGAGATTGATTTCCGAAACGCCTTCCAGAATCTACAGAAAAGGTTGAATATCAAATCAAATCAAATCAAATGGTAGTCGGGGGTGGGGTGCTAGGGACAAGCAGAAGCATAATTGAGACAAAAGTTAATAAAGATACAAAAGCAGTACAAACATCAGGGATTCCAGAAGATTTAGTTCCCAAAATAATATATCTTACTTAACATAACACAGTTGTCCCAAGTGCGTGACAATATCAAGATAATAGTATTATTTTCTCTGTAGGCCAATTTGTTAGAGGGAAAGGCTCTGATGGAAAGAACAATCAACACACGAGTCAACAGAAGAAATAAACCTGGGCTTTATTGAGTAATAATGAACTGGAAAGGAAAATGAATATGAAAGAACTATCCTCACCAAGGAGGCCTGCGACTAGTCGCCCAAAATATGGATTCCCAAAGATGATTCTCTCTATAAATAGGCAATTACAATGCTAAATTAAAGGAAATGGGCTGGTATCACGACACGGCCTTTGTAAAACAGAAGGCCGTGGATGAGTTCAGGTCGATCCCCCTCAAGATGAGCCTTGATTTTTGCCAAGAAGGGATCGGCTGAGATAGTGGCTTGCATATCAGACCAGGTTGGTCGTGATAGGGAAGAGAGCTCGAGAGTCTCCTCATCTCTGCGATTAAGCCTCCCGTCTTTATACAAAATGGAGAATTCATAGCCAAGTAGTTTGGCTGCCCAATTCTGCTGAGCCGGCGTGGAAAGAGGTTGTGCAGGAGTTGCGGCAGTTGATACGGGGGGAGTCTGGAAGGTATATCACCCAACTGAAAGAGAGGATATTGAGGAAGAAGTTCAGCAAACTGAAAGTGAGGAGATAGGGGAGTGAAGTGGTTACAACAGCCGCAAATCTGGGCAGTCAAGAGTCTTTATTCATTACTCAAATTGTTATTTCTGTTCCTTTAATTTAACATTGTAATTGCCTATATTTATAGTAGAGAGAATCATCTTTGGAAATCCATATTCGGCGGATACCCCACCGCCATCTTCAGAGAACCGCCAGGGGACTTCTCACAACAGCCCCCGACCCCACGCGTTCGTAACTCCGCCCCATGATTCTGTGACGGATCTGGTCGGACCACTATTAGCACCGGTGATTATAGGAGTGTCGACCCAAGTTGCATGTATTCTCAACCAAGAAATGAACAGAGTGGTTAATATTGATTTTTGGGCTGAGGAGTGGTTAAAACTCCTATTGATTGTTGGGTTAGAAAATCTATAAGTAAAAAATCTAATTGATTGCCTCCAGTCACTCACCGTTAATACTGCTATTTCATTTCATTCGACTGCCAATAATTTTCTAAGCCATATAGTATTAATTTTTTTCCTCCTTAATTTTCCCACAAATTTACATAAATTCCTAATTTATTTAAGTTTATTAGTTAAAAAAATTAGTCAATACAGTCATTTTTAAATAATTTTCTCTTTATTACAAGAGTTACGACTTTCTTTACAAATAAAAATTCTAGATTTCTACCCTATTATATATTATTTTGATTAAATAGAAAGTTATAGTTGGAGACTAAGATTAAGATTTTTGAGGCGGCATAGGCTTTGCACAAAAAAAATTTATTGATATTCTTTTAATCATATTTTATTATTTTTTTACTTTTATTTTGTTTATTTTACATAATTGTTATGAATAAAATAATTATATACTCATGTTTTTTAATATAGATTTTAATTACCATCCATTTTAAATTAAGGGATAAATTTATTTTATAAAATATCTTGAGCTTGTATCTGTTATGAGTTTTATCTGTTCTTATGAGTTTTATCTGTTCTTCTGATGCTAATGTTGAACACAATCACTGACTGAAAGATATGTGTGCAATTATTTACAATGATAAAATTTTGGTTGGCTTTAAAATATGAATATTCATAAAAGTTATGAACATGTAAAAGTCAACTATCATGATAAAACAAAGATAATTTTATTTGTAATGTATTTTTATAATATATGCAATATTATTATACTCCATCCGTCCATAAAAAATAGAACACGGATTTAAATGTAGAATTGGTAATGTAAGGGAGAAGGGAAAAAAGTAAGATAGAAGGAGAAAAAGTAAGTGAGAAGTAGTGTTAGCGGAATGATGTGTAGGGTTATTATTTGTTGAAAACTTTCCATAAATGAATGTGCTCTATTTTTTGTGGACGGTCAAAAATGGCAATTGTGCTCTATTTTTTGTGGACGGTGGGAGTATTAATTATCTCGTCCGACCCCATGACTTTTAAATCTTGGATCCGCCATTGGTCGCAGGCCTCCTTGGTGAGGATAGTTCTTTCATATTCATTTTCCTTTCCAGTTTATTACTTCCGTTAACTCGTGTGTTGATTATTCTTTCCATCAGAGCCTTTCCCTCTAACAAGAAGGAGTTCAAAATAAAGGTAAAAAGGGTCCAAGAAACCAGAAGGTTTGGGGGGGGGGAGGAGAATATAAAATTCACCCTCTGTCAAAAGTCCAGCCAAACAGAATGAATAGACCTGTCAAATCGGGTACCTACGGATACCCGATTCGAAAATTTCGAGTACCGATCCCGAATTTCTAAAAATATAGTATCTGATACCCGATTCGAATTTCATTTCGGGTACACAATTATCCGACTCGAGTATCCAGTCCCGATTTCAATTTTAATTTTGACTTTTTTCAAAAAAATATATTAACTGACGGAGGTAGAGGGCAGCGACGGTGGATGGCGGTGGCTGGGCAATATGGGCTGCGTCACAGGCGAGAAAGCAAGAGAAGGGAGAGATGTTGCCGACGCTGGGAGAGGAGACAACAACGGCGGCATTGGCAGTGGCGGAGGGAGAGCAGGAGAGGAAAGGAGTCGTGTTTAATTATATAAGTAAATTATTAGTTCTAGGAACAGTAGCCTAATGTTTAATATTTAATTATTTAAAGTATGATTAGTAATAGGAACAGTCAGTTCGTGTTTAAAAATTAATTACTTAAATTGTTAAAAATTAAATAAATACATTATATATTAATTTTTAAAAATCGGATAATTCAGGTATATACCCGATCGGGTATCGGGTTACCCGATACCCCCGATACCCGAAAAACCAAAATCCTCAATACCCGATCCCGATCTGAAACCCGATTTTTCGGGTTTGGATATTGGGTATCCAATACCCGGTATCCATTTTGACAGGCCTAATGCATTACTAGTTAATGTAAATTTAGAATTTCATACCAGTGTTTACTCCTTATTTAGCTTTTTGAATCATTTAAGGCAGAAGACTTGACTCGTCATTAATCTTAGACATTATTGCCATTGTAAGGTTAGAACAGCAGATCAATAAAACACAAAGCTATAGAGAAGTTACTACTCTGACTAAAAGGAGAAAAACTTAATCAGCTAACAAATATCCTCTTAAACTCGATACATTTCAAGTATCAAATATCCACTACCCATAAACATTGAGATTGGGGTCACATGAATGTTAAAAACACATTATCTCAATATCTTGACTCGATTGAATTTAGTTTATGTTTTACTTTTTTCACATTTCTGCCCGCGCTTGCCAGTATATAATCCATTCACATCACATTGCATGCTTCGCTCAAACACATACTATCATATACCCTTCCTTCCCGCTTTAGGAGTCCCGGTTGGGATAAACTAATAAAAAATGCCTACAAAGCAAGTAAAAAAGTGTTAAAGTGAGTCTCAACATCCACTACAACATTTATTTATTACACACTCAATTAAAAGTGAGTCTCAACATTCACTACAACATTTATTTATTACACACTTAATCACTTTCTTAAAACAAGTGCCCGACTCAACTGGGACTCCTAAAGCGGGACGGAGGGAGTAGTATTCATTCACACCACAAACATGTGCCTCGCTCCAACGATGATCATTTCAGCCGGTTGCACCTTACCTGTTGCTACCCCTCACACCCCATTCACAAAAGGCCATCCGGTCCAAGCGAAACGACCTCGACATCCCTCAGCTCCGCGGCCTTCGATGGTCCGATCAACAGTCCCACCCTTCCACCGCAACTGGAGTTGATAATTATTGTTTGAAGCATTGATGATTTTTGTTTGGAGTCTATTAGTTGTGGTTGTTTCCATTTTTCAAGTAGCGATCACTAGTTAAATAAGTTATCAGGATTATCGATTACAACTGAAGGGTCGAATGTGGGTAGACTGGGCACCTGTATTAACTATCGAGTATATATGCAGGAGTTATCAATTTGTGTGCGGGTGTAAGATTCTCTCCAAAATTAAGTTTGGCCACCCGATTCCTCAAGTGTGGCCGTAGGGATGTCGAAACGGGTAGCAGGTAATGGGTAATTCACATACCAACCCGCTACCCGACAACAACAGGAAACAAGGTGGGATCGGGTAGTGTGTTTTAAATTTTTGCAGGTATGGATATACCTGCTACCCGCGCGGGTATATATACCCAATAAACTTGATAATACTCGGTATTTTTAGGATTAGAGTTTTCAAATATTTTATTTAGTTAATTAGTTTCAAATATTGAAATATATATTGCCCGATACTTATTTCCAATTGTGTCTCCTCTGACATCTCTGATAATTAAAGTGAATTATTTTTGGTTTCATATTAAATTTTTGAATGGTGATTTGATTTTAGATATGTTTGATTTGTTTGTGGAGATCAAATACGCAAAGGTGTTGCATTAATTGCCGTCTAGATTACTGAGTTGTTGCTATAGAATTGTACTTGTATTTGTTTTACTAAAATTGCCATGAGAAATTTTGTAATCAGATTAACTTCTCCTTCTTCGATTATGTAGCAGAAACACATTATAGAGTACAAACATGTGTATGAAATCCTAAAATTCATTCTGGAATGACAAACATATACTCCCTTCGCCCTAAGGAAGATGACCCCTTCTTGGAATGATATGAGATTTTATGCATGCAAATTTTAAAATGTTTTAAATGGAAGAGAGAAAGTTGTTCGATATTAAAAGTAGGGGAGATGAATAAAGTAATAGAGATAAAAGGTTGTTGGTGTTTAAAAATAGGAGATAGATATGCAAAAAGTACGAGAGAGAAAAAGTTGTTGGGTGTTTAAAAGTACGATAAGTGAATAAAGTAAGAAAGGGAAATGATAATTAAATATTTTAAATATTTCCAAAATAAGAAAAGAATCATCTTGGTTTTGACACTCTAAGTACGTTAATTTTTCACGTTTGGCTCCAACGTGTTACGTGAAATTTTAGGTGCCGAATTAATTTGTAATTTGATGCTCTAACTCAACCATTCGTTGGCTAAGTAAAATTTGAACTTCATTCACATGTTTGATAGGATTGTCGCATGAGAAAGTAATCTGATACCAAATTTTTAAATTTCTTTGTTTTTA
Source organism: Salvia hispanica (assembly GCF_023119035.1). Lineage (NCBI taxonomy): Eukaryota > Viridiplantae > Streptophyta > Magnoliopsida > Lamiales > Lamiaceae > Salvia > Salvia hispanica. Next base: position 33,735,207 of record NC_062968.1, on the reverse strand, counting down.
AAAAATTTGGAAAGTAAAATGATTCCTAGTTACTTGTTACATTATTGCGTTTGATTGAATTATAAGAAAATTAAATAAAATAATCAGATTCCTAAAATTAGGGAATTTAATATAAAATATGAGGATTCTTTTTCCTCCACTAATTTAAGTATTCTTTTTTCTTAATCTAGGATTTTAAAAGAATGGTTTTCTCACACGCTCCACTCAGTATTTCTTCATTCTTCATCTATGTTTTCACTGTATATTATATTCAAGTTAAATACGTACATTTTCTTCTTCAAGATTTCATTTATAACTCAAATTTCGAAGTAAAATTCTTAATTAGTTGGTAGAAGTATAATGATTAATTTGAATTGCGACATATCCAATCAATATTTATTAGTTGAGAATCATCTAAAAAAATTAGCACCCAGAAAGAAGATGAAAAAGCAATAGTTGAAATCATAGGAGTATTTTTTATTGGATTTTAATTTCGCGGAATTGTTTTTTGTAGTTTGCTTAACTTACGATCAAAGTTTATTTGATCATTAAGCTTAATCTATACCACTTCTATGATTTTTCTGAATTTATAGATGTTGTGGTTTAATCTACAATTATTTATATCAACCTTGTTTTCTATTGAAAGAAAGTTTTGTTTAATTCAAATTTATAATAATTTCATTGTTCGAATTTATGTAAATAATGTATTTTTAATATATTCATTTAATTATATGAAAATGATAATTTATGAATTGTTTCCAAACACATGAATCATATTCTACTGGATTCATATTCTTAAGAATTACATTCCAAAGGAATCAAAATCCTAAAATCATAATCCTAATAAGAATCATAATCCAGAAATCATAATCTCAGAAATCATTTTTCCTGACAACTTTACATTCATGCGAGGCTATAATGTAATGTATATATAGTGGGAGAAAGATCTAATGTCACGACCACAACTCCCTAGTGCTAGTGAGCGTAGCTATTTCGCGACTAAACAATTTTCAGTAATCAAGGGACAACAATAAAAAGGATGAAATCACTTAAATCAATAGTATCAAAGGCATATGGGTACATAGTCAAAACGTGTTCAGAGTATCAAGACTAAGTTCATAGCTTTCTAGCACATAATTCTAGATTTGCAGCGGAAGAGTCCAAGACAAAATAGCACGTATGAAGACATGCTACTTTGGGCTACCTAACTACTTATTTAAAAAGCTTGTCCCAACACCTTCGCCTGCTCGTCCACGTTCAACCTGCACATTTGAAAAAAACATGCAGGGCTGAGTATTTGATATACTCAGTGGGCACATTGCCAAAAATGGTTCTATCTTTAATTGTCAATGCCACAGTTGAGTGATCACGGGGTTTTACTTAAAAGACCCGAGTCACTAAAATACTTTTCCTTTAGTAAAGATTTGATTGCGCAATCACATAACATAGATATACCATATCTGAAACTGATGTGAACCGGGAATGTGGCCACATTCCACGACGGTCACTGGACCGGCCAACTCCTTTGTTAGCTCACGGTCCCCTCATGTGTACACTAGTCCGAGTAGGGTTTGCGGCCCTACTGGGACCCGAATTCGATTTAACTAAATTGGCATAGCCAAGCAGATAGGTAATCATAAAACAAAACATGGCATGACAACATACTTGAGCAAAGATTCACATTTTCATACTGAAATCACGTTTTGAAAGAAATGTTCACCTCAAAAGCTAAAGCTCCTTCCGAAATTTCCTTAACTTGGTCTTAGATGACGTTCGAAGACGTCCCTTTAGGAACAAAATAATACTTAATTAGATTTTTGAGATATCCATTAAGCTTAAACATGAATGCTTCCTAAGTGCGTGATCATTTTATTCTTCCTCTAAATTTTCTAGAAGAGTTCTAGAATTCTTGAATATTAATTAAATCAGTAGATTTAATTAAATTGGGAAAATTATTCGCTTAACTTGAGGGTGTTACCTCCTAAGCCATTCATTTAAGTACTAAAAATTTGGCTCGAGGTCTATTCATCGTTAGCGTATCGTAATTTCTTAAAATTAATCATTTGAGCACTCTTGCTAATTTCCGGAAAAATTTGACTTATCTTCGTAGAATTAATTTGCGGACTATTAATTATTAAGTCCATAACATCAAAGGGCCCATGATTTAATTAGATCCCTCATACCTACTTTAATTTAATTAGTGGCCTAACTTAAAACTTAATTGATGAAGTGGCCCAAAAAGAAAATTAGCCAACTTAAACATGAGTCCACCAAGCCTGGCCCAAACTAAACACTCCCCCATATCCATCGTTCTCTCTCATTTCATCAAAATCAAAAATCCCCAAATTGAAGAATAGAATCCCTAAATTCTTCTCCCCTCTTCGTCTCGGCTACATCGCCGCTCCACTTGGGTCGCCGGAGCACCGCCGGCTCCAGTTCCTCGGCGTCACGGAGACTCCGGCGGCTCGTGCCAGCAACCTCCATCTCCGTCCAGCTTTCTCTCTTTCCCGGATAGAACAACGTCTCTTCAATCTCTCGTCTTCTCCGGCGAATTCACGCTCGGAGTGACCCATTTCGCGGTCGACCGACGCTGTTCGTTGTTCGGCCCGACAGCCCTTGCCGCTGCTCCGCCGTCGGGTCGCCGCTGTCTCGCAGTCAGCGCTGCCCGGAAAGAGGAGGCATCGCCTCCCTCCGTTCCCTCTCTCGGCTACTACACTGTGGTGCAGTACTATTGCCCTTCCCGCCTTTGCCGCGCTGCTGAGACCTCACCGGTAGCCTCTGCCGGCGTGCTTGATGCCGCCACCGCTCGTGAGCCACGCCGCTTCATCGGCAGTAGCTAAGTTCCTACCCTCTCTCTCTTAGTTCTTTTACAGTTAGCTAAAAGTTGGATTTTTTTTTTTGAAGGTTCATGGTATTAGAGTTGAACGGATTATGGTTCTTTTCGGAAATTTTCATACTATGCTTTGAGTTTTATGCGTACAAGTTATGCTTGTGCTTTATGTTCTATACATGATAAGGTTATTTCCCATATGATCATGTTATGATGTTCTAAGTGGATGAAAAAAAATGAGGTATATAGGGGAGTATGTGCTACCTGATTCCTTGTGGTTGGTGGATTGGGAAAAACTCCCGCATCTAAAGGTCTTTGAGAGGCATAGCGACCTCCACTCACTCTCTTACTCTCGGTTGTGAATTGTGGGGAGAAAGCAAGAAATTTTGAAGTGGTGAGTGAAAGGGAGTTCGAATGTGGTGTGGAGGGGCTTTTTATAGGCTGATTTTGTGTACTTTAGAGGGAGTTAATGAGGCTGATCTCCTTTTGTTTTTATGCCCAGCATATCTCTTGTCTTTTGATCCTCACTACTTTTTATTAATGAAACTTGGTGTTAGGCTTGGTTCCAAAACCTTGCATTGATGTGCTTTTGTTTGCTTTTGAAGTGTACAAGAAGGTTGCAGGGGCTGTTTTGAAGAGAGGGTGTTGCAGGTATTGACTTGCCCCTTTTGGGTATATCCTAGTCTCTCATTGGTAAAGGAAAGTTGCCTCAAGTTCCTAATAGTAGCTCCCTTTAATTCTTCTTGTCTCCCAAATAAAAAGTTTATTTTTACCTTGCAGGTGGAACTGCAAGTCTCGGCTGCCACCTTGCTGCCTTGGGCCTGACGGGCTGCTCGAAACAGGTCGCGACTTGGGCTTAAAGAGGGAGGCCCGAAGTGAAATAAATGAAATCCTAATTTTCCTCTCATCGCTTCATTCAAACATTTGTAATTAGATGCTAGTTCATTATGTATGTAAGGTACTCGAACGCCTTTGGTTCGAAAATATTTTGTATGCATATTCGAGGTTGTTTTGCTTGCTAACTTCTTACTTTAGCTTTTATCTCTTTGCGAACCTCACCATTAAACATAAACAAGGAAATGTAACGATTTCCATTCGATCATGAATCAAGAGAACGAAAATTTTGTAGTTCGTCATTAAGCATTAACGTAACGGGGTAATTAAAGAAGCGGGTATTACATCTAATTATCTAATAAGATTGGTAATATTTCTCAGACATGAAAAACAGGCATAAATATGAATCAAGCAATTGAGAAACACGTGAATTTATTGAAAAAAAAAAGGTGAGTGAATACGAACCTGAGTATAAATTAAGAAATATACATTATACACAAATGTGATATAGGTGCTAGCTTTATTAATTAGCCTTTTTAATTTAAATCGATTTGCTATAAAATAAATAGTTATAGATACTGAACAAATATAATTGGAATAAAATGAAAAGGAGACGCATATGGTTATTTTGAATTTAGAAGTCCGCATCTGTTGACAAAGTCCGATGATTATTAATGTAACGGCGGCCAACGGAGCACAAACTCAAAGCACTAATCACTTAATCACTCAATCAAGATACTTTGCCTTCAAAATCTTATCGCTTAATTATTATCCGATATAGAAACTACGATATCCGGATAATATATACGCACAATTTTATGCGACAGCAATTATGATTTCGTGTGCAGTGGCGGCGATCATCCCAATGGCTAAGCCCTCGTTTATCAGAGCAGAGCAACCGCTCGCTTCGGATCTCACCGCCGACTTTACGGGCGGTGGCGCCACCTCTCGCCGCCGAGACCTCGTCTTCGTCGTCAATCCTCGAGGTTTCTTTCTTTCGATTTTTTCTATGCTGCGAATTGTGGGGATTTATTCGTGATATGTGCTTATACTGTTCATCGAAGAGTCTGCGGTTGTTGAAATCTGGTTTTGTGTGAATTGTCGTTTCCTGTTGAGGATTCAGTGCTTATCTGCTAAATGCTATGCTATTGGTCTAAAATGGTTGAAACTGGAGCAGGAGCTAATGGAAGGACTGGCAAGGAGTGGAAGAAACTATTGCCTTTCCTGAGGTCTCGCCTTCGTTCTGATTGCAATGTGAGTAAGCGTTTTCATCAAATAAATACGCGATTTGAGTTTTTGGTGCTGTTGGAAGGTTATTTGGTAAATTGGATTTGGTGATTGAACGTTGCATTTACAATCAGTTAGTTCTAATAATTCGAGACTAATTTTGCCAGTCTCTGTTACTGGATTATTGGCAATTGTGTTTTTAGTATGGCCTTGATGTACTAGTGAGACTCAGAATGTATTTCAGCTGTTCCACTAGTCCTATCACAAAATAATGCATATGAATATTTCAATATACCTATCTTGTTGCATTCTCACTTGGCCTTGTTTCGCTAGCTCTGAATCAAGGAATTTGCTGTTTCCACTGTCTAATAATACTAGTATATCTTATTCAATACATTTAATTTTATCATTTTTTTATATTCTGGTCAGATATGCGAATCTCTGACTTCTGGTCCGTGCCATGCCATTGATATTACAAGGGAGGTGAGAAAAACTAACTACAAAAGTAGTATTATGTTTGACTGACTGCATTGGACACAAAATATGGAGTCTGAGTCATATTCTGTGGTTAGGCCATACGTGAGGGTGCTGATGCAGTGATTGCGGTAGGAGGTGACGGAACCCTTCATGAGGTGTGTTTTCGTCCTTTACCATTAACTAGTATCATCGTTATATAAGCTTTGAGGGAAATGACTAATTACAAGCTGCACAATAGTATATCACATAAGCTTTGAGGGAAACGACTAATTACAAGCTGCATATTCACCGGCGGATACAATAATGTGCCAATGTAAGAGGAGTTAAGCTTTTTTCTTTAACTAACAAAAATGATTAAAAGGCTGCACCTACTATATGATAACCAACTAGTGATTAGATTATAAATGAGATATCTGAAACTATGTGAGATCAGCTTATATTGCAGTTCAGAACTCTGTTTCATGATATTTTAGGTTTTCTAGAAGTAGGTAATACAGCATTTCTGATATAAATGTGAAACTTCAGTAAGTATATCCTTGTGAGTTATAAGAGGCTCATTCAAAATATAAATGTACTCATTTTTCACACTAAATATTGGCCTCCTGTCATTCTGTTGAAATATTGCCCAACTAATCTAATAATTGTAGGTCGTTAATGGCTTCTTCTGGGGTGGGAAACCAGTTTCTGATCACGACCAATCTGGCCATACAACTGCTCTTGGTGTAAGTGAATATAATTTTCTTATAAATGCATCATAATTTGTTCTTATATGATAAGTTGAATACATATATTTGTTTACCTACTATTTTCTCTCTACAGCTTATTCCCTTGGGAACTGGATCTGACTTTGCTAGAACATTTGGCTGGTCAGCTCAATCTCCTGATTTTGGTTTTCCTAGAGGAGGTTTCTGTCACTTATAATAACCTTTGACTAGCTACTAATGTGATTCAGTTTTCTTTGTTTATATCAGGAAAAATGACCCTTATGAAGCCATTGAACGCATTTCGAGAGGTAAACTTGCTACTTGTTGATCCTTTTGGGGTACTTTTTCACCTTGTCAGATTTTGTAACTGAATGCAACCCTACAACACTAAGTGCTTTTATTTTCCCTTCTCATGTATTTTCAGGGATAAGATCTCGCATTGATGTTGGCGTTATTACTGGAGAGAGTGCAGAGTCGCACTATTTCATAAATGTTGCTGATGTTCATTTGTAAGCATAACTTTGTTGGCAATGCTTGAATTCATTTGTAAACATAAATTTGTGGGCAACGCTTTGTGTCCTTGAATGTATATCATGGCTCTTTACCTCTAGTTATGGCAACCTTGCAGGAGCGCTAAGGCCGGTTATTATGCATCAAGATACAAGAAGTTTGGTAATTTGTGTTATGTTATAGGTGCTTTGCAAGCATTTTTTGGCCATCACAACCAGGATCTTAGAATAAAGGTATTAATCTTAATTTGTTTCTTAGTCAAATTTATCTTGCCCTGTGTATCAACTTTTTCATAAAATAATCTTCCACTCTCTGTCAATGTCGCAAAGGTTGACGATGGTGACTGGGAAGTTTATTCCCAGGTAACAGCTCTTTGCGTTGGGAATGCCAAATATTTTGGTGGTGGAATGAAGATTACACCAAACGCACATCCGTCTAGCAGGAATTTTGAGGTGCAATGGATACATGTTTAGCTAGGGCTATAAACAACCCCATCCCAACCAAATATATAGGCCTAGATTTCGCTCAAATCAAATGTATTAACTTAGCAGGTGGCTAAAACTTGGTTCACAAATACTCATTTATCAACTTAAATGTGCTCAGGCTTGTACAAGATGCAAGTTCAAGTTCAAGTTCATGTTCAAGAATGAACTGAACTTAGGGCTCGGCAATAGTCAATAGGCTTGAAAAGTGAGTAGTTCGTGAGCTGACGGGCCAAATCTACTGTCCTCGAGCTCAGCTTGTTAATTATTCAATAAGCTTTTTCTTTAGCAAAAACCCGAACTGAATCACAGCAAGATGCAATAATATAAAGAAAAGGAAGTCATAGCCCAAACTTGCTTTCTTTCAGGTGGTTGCTCTTCAGGACTTCAAATGGTATGATTTCATCCTCAAGCTGCACAAGCTATACAATGGAACTCACTTGTCTGTGAAAAATGTATCTTCTAGAAGGTAAACTATGTGGGAATTATTTTCCCTTTCTCATTTATATTTCACTTATTAGCTACAATCCCTGGTTTTGGAGCTTCAGCATATCATAGACCTAATGCTGTAATCAAATTTTAATATGAAATTGGCCACATCAATGGTCCAACAGAAATTAATCTCATGTTTCTGAACGTAATGAGTGCCTGATGTAAGTCTGCAACTTATGAAGAGGGGGAAGGCTATGTGACTAAGTGCCAGCCTAAATATTGTCTTCTATCCTACTTTTCTCAGTTTAAAATTGCTTGCTTATATCTGTTTATGATCTGCCAAATGTTATACTCTTTACATGGAATATTCCTCTGTATTCTTCCAGTGCATGGACAATTGAAGTCGAGGAGATTGGTGGCAGTCGCAGTATATTTGTCCAGTCGGATGGGGAATATTTGGGATTCCTTCCAAGAAAGTTCAGCATTTTGCCTAGTGTAATAGAAATGATATCCTAGCACCTTCCTCAAATACGAGTAAGTTATATGCTTAAGAAAAAGCTGCTCCCAAGTGTCATTAAGTTCCAGTTTTGTCGAGCGCGGCCACACACTCACTATGAAAAAGAAGAGTCCAGCATGTCCCACCTGAAAAGAACGGGGTTTCCAGTATATTCGTGCTAATAAGGACGTAAACTAGGGTTAAGGATAGCATTTTTTGGGAGGATGCATGTTTTATTGGTTTTTTCCCCAACAGCCATCCAGCTTTTGTTATCGCCTTAGTTTCTTAAGCATATTTTTAGATTTATCCTAAAAGAATGTGAATCTTATTTGGAAAAACAACGAACTTTCGAATGTTCTGTACGTTTAAAAAGTTGTTTGGGAGCAAAGCAATCTTGGTTTGTAGTACTAACAAACAATTCTAGACTAGTAAATATCGGTTTGTTTTGTTTCGAAGCTTCTTTGTTGAGCCGTGCATGTATTAATTATTGGTTGATCAAAGGAATTTCTTGGTAATTTTAATGGACATGGAAAATTTGAAGCTGTTTATTTGCCACTTTTGTAGAATGAAGGTGGTGGAGGGGGGAAATTCCCTACCACGATTGATTTGCCACTTCATACTTATAAAATACTCCTATATGAATAGACTATAAAATTTCGAACAACTCATTTTTCCAGGTAAAATATGTTCGCAGGAGAGAGTGATAAACTTATAGTACTAGTATAAATCTTTGCCTAAAAGTTACTCCCTCCAACCCACGATAACTCAATCAGAGTCTTATTTACTATTTTGGTTCGTCCCACTGTAAGAGTTATATTTTACCTTAAATGGTAAGTATGACTCATATTCTACCAACTTATTTATTAGTACTCTCATGTCCCATAAGAATATGCATTTTTTCCATTTTAGTCCGTCTCACAAGAATATGCACTTTCTAATTTTGGAAAGTCTTTTCTTTCTAATGAGATGTGACCTATTCTCCACTAACAATACTTTAATTACTTTTTCTCTTTACCTCTCTCTTACTTTACCAATTTTACATTAAAACCTGTGTCAAACTCAAGTACATATTTTTTTGGGGACGAATGGTGTATAAAATTAATATATATAAGTTGAACTCATATTCCACTAACTTATACAACCCACTTTTTTTTTGCATTTCTTAAAACTCATGTCATAACTAAATAGGACTCGTATTGCGAGACATAGGAAGTATAAATTTATAGTACTATTGTTTACAATTCTTGAAGAAACCAAATCTACTATGGATAATTTGATCATTTTGTACTTTATCAATCAATTTTATACAAAGTACCTCCGTCCAATCTGAAATGATCAACTTCTTTTTAGCATATAATTTAAGAAATTAATTTTTTATTGTGTTAAATAAAAAATGAATAAAATTAAAAAAAATAGAGGGAGAATAAAATAGTAGAAATAGTAAATAGTTAGACAATAGAAAAAATGTTGCTTTTTATTGACCACGGACAATTAAAATTTTGTGGGATAGGTTTAAAATATGATCATTCAAAATAAACATAAAAAGTACTCCTTCTCTGTCCCATCTTAAGCAAGATGTTCTATTTTTGGACCTGTTTTGGAAAATGATACTAGTAAATAGTTATAGTTGAGATAAAATTAAGTAAGAGAGAATATAATGTAAACGCGAGTCTTTTCTACAATATTTTCTCTTTTAATTTTATCTTCACTTTAACTATTTACAATTATTTTTTTAAAACAGATGCGAAAAACAAACGTCATTGTAGATGATTTGGTAGTCACTTTGATGCTTTGAGCAAACACACCCATATTCTTTACACTTTTGTAAGTTGTCAACCGAATAAATATACACCTTTTTTTTCTACATATATTACTTGAAAAACTGAATTAGTAAAATGAAATATTAGGATCTGGGATTTAGGATTTAGGGTTCTATTAAATTAAAAAAAATGTTATTCCACTTTTATTTGAAGATGAATTTTATTCTTTCAAAAGAAAATTTATAATTTAATTTACACATACATACACATTCAATCCATTATTGGATGATTCGAGACGAATAGTGAAGGGTTGGTTTGATGTAGGAAAGAAACAAAAGAAAATTATTTGTTGGTGAGCTAAAAAAGGGCTCTCGTGACCGGGAAACAAAGCCTTGTGACTCTAATAAGATGACAAAAATTCACATTACTTTCAAATTAAATACTCCCTATGTTAGTATTACAATAATAACTACAAACAAACCATTTCTTGATGTGTGGCTAGAAAGGATTCAACCCAAATCAGCATTGGAGGTGGTATGTTTATATACCACTTTCTAATGCTCTCTCTACTTTTTATGCCATCTTACTAGGCCATTTAGTATCATTTTTTATGTAATAATAGTAGTTCCATATACAATAGAGCCTACTCTTATTTTACATTAATAATTTGGTGGACTATCCGCTATCGGCATGAAATGATCACATTGCTTCAGAAAAATTTGATTAGGTAAATACACATCCGAACAAGATATAGTTAGGTATGAATCTCAGAATTTGATGTATACGAGAGTTCATTTCGTTAGTGGAACTTAATTCTACAATCTTATCCTTTAGTATTCTTAAGTTCAATAAAAAGTTAATGAGTAGTACGAATCCAAAATTTTAATTTTAATACTCCAGGTTATGGAGTATCTATCAAAACTAACACGTTACCTATATTAGTTAGTGTCACACCAAGTTGGATATGAATTTAAATACTATAAGATAAATTGTCGGGAAAATTATAAACTTTCATCAAATGCTGGCCAATCTTGCAATTTTAAAAAATAGCTAATTACTAGTCTATAATAATTTTGACATTTTGTATTTGGACAAATTGGGCATCATGTTGAAACCGGAATCCATAATTTTTACATATTAATCAATGACCCCATCTATTTGTACTCTCTGTCCCTATGTACGAGATGCGTTTTATTTTCAGCGCTTGTTTTAAAAAAATGATAATAAATAGTTAAAGTGAAAATATGATAAAGTAATAGAGAGAATAATATAAAGAAGAATTATCTTTATGTTATTTTCTTTCTTACTTTACTTTTTCCCTCTACATTATTTTATTTATTATCATTTTTTTTAAATGAGTACTCAAAATGAAATGTCTCTATTACAAAGGGGCAAAGGAGGTATGATCTAGATGTTGTAATCCATAATTTTTTTAATTTATACTGTTTCCGTCCAAAAAAAATAGAGCACATTCATTTATGGAAAGTTTTCAACAAATAATAACCCTACACATCATTCCACTAACACTACTTTTCACTTACTTTTTCTCCTTCTCTCTTACTTTATCAATTCTACATTAAAACCCGTGACATATACAACTTGCTCTATTTTTTGTGGACGGAGGGAGTATATCACTAATAAAAGTCATTGATTTTAGTGACAAATGTAGAATAGAAGACTAGGCTAAACAACTACTCCTTCCGTTCCATAGTAATAGAGACATTTCATTTTGCGCACTTATTTTGAAAAAACAATTATAAATAGTTAAAATAGAGAAAAAGTAAAGTAAAGAGATAATATTGCAGATAAGACTCTTCACTATATTATTTTCTCTTTTACTTTACTCTCTCTTCACTTTAACTATTTAATACTATCATTTTTTGCAGAAAATAAAATGTCTCTATTACTGTGGAACGAAGGAAATAATATCTTAGCTTTTCAAACTATATCTAATACTGTATCGCCGAACCTGAATGAATATAGATAAAAATGTGAAAATTATTATTAATATAAATGATAATAGGGTTTCATATTCCACTAACTTTTTCTCTCATATTTCATTTAAAATTAGGATATATAAGTGAGTCATGTATTCTATTAATTTTTTCCATCTATTTTTTTTAATATTTCTTAAAACTCATACCCTGTACCGCTGAGAAATAGAACTCCTAGCGACGGATGAAGGGAGTATATTGGTGAGACTGTAGATGGTATATTTGGTTGGAGAAATAAAAGGCGGTGTTAAATTTGGGAGGTACGCGTGGGGTGTGGTGGGACCTACGGGACGGTTGCCCGTGAAGAAGTGGGTCGGCAGTAGTGGAGAGGCTCACGGGATGGAATCATGGAAGCACACACACTCAATCACTCACCAGTTTTTCTGGGACCCACTAACTACTTCCCAACTGAAACAAAACAAACAAATTCCACAGGGATAACTGCATATTGCACATAATTAATATTTTTATTTAGAAAAAAAAACTAAAAAACATCTTTTCATTTGCTAAAGAACCACCTTAAAATGAATATCCCTAATTTAATCTAACCTAAAGGTTGTATTTATAAAACATCCCTTTTATAATAACAATGAAAGTGCATTTTTTGAAATGAATAAGTGAGATTAATATAGACAAAGGTTGTGTGAGATACTCATGATTGAATAATTATATCTATAAGCTTGAATTTCCTTAAAATATTTAACGAATTAATGATTTAGTTTTTGTTTTAAAACCACGTGAAGAAAGTATGTACGTCACATTTCTGATGACTAAAAAACGAACTCATCTAAAATTCCGAATTGTATTACCAAACAGTTAAAGCTTGTATAAATATTCGATACACCAACAAAAGAATTCCTCATTCATTCAGCAGATCAGGTAGCCTAAATTTGACACACATTTTCATTTATCTTGGAAATTTATTTTATTGATTTGTTGTATTAAAACAGATGATGAAGGCAGCCCCGTTGTTGGTGGTGTTGGTTGTAGTTGTTGGAGTGACGATCTTGGACGGCGTCGAATGCCGGAAAACGAAACGGAGGATTCAAGAGTCTTTGGATTACTCCGCCATCAGCTGCAGAGCTCACACTGCATCGATACTTGACTTTGGTGGAGTGGGAGATGGCGCCACGCTCAACACCGGTGCCTTCCAGCAAGCGGTCGATCATCTCAGCCAATACGCATCCGAGGGCGGAGCTCAGCTCGTAGTTCCGCCCGGGAAATGGCTTACGGGGAGCTTCAACCTCACCAGCCATTTCACTCTCTATCTCCACAAAGATGCTGTCCTTCTTGCCTCTCAGGTATGTTTACATGCTCCATCAATCTCATTTAAAGCCAAATATTTCTTTTTCATCATATGATTTTAAAACACTCCATTAAGTCTCATTCAAAGCCAAACATTTCTTTTTCAACATAAGATTTTAAAGCACAGAGAATAGCCATCAGTCTCATTCAAAATGAAACATTTCTTTTTCAGCATATATTTTAACATTTTTATAAAACTGAGTGAGACGGATGGAGTATTAAATTGGAACGAGGATTTTGTTACAGGATATAAAGTCGTGGCCGGTGGTGGATCCTCTGCCGTCGTATGGGCATGGAAGGGATACGGCTGGTGGGAGGTATATCAGCCTTATATTTGGGACTAATCTCACTGATGTTGTTGTCACTGGTAACATATCCATATCCATCTTTTTTCATACATTTTCTTTGATCTTGCAAGGGGGGTTGTCTAAATTTGATTATGTTGAATTAGGTGAAAATGGAACAATTGATGGGCAGGGTGATCTGTGGTGGCAGCAGTTTCACAAGAGGAAGTTGAAATACACTAGGCCTTATCTCATTGAAATCATGCATTCAGACACAGTTCAGATATCCAATCTCACTTTTCTCAATTCTCCCTCATGGAATGTCCATCCAGTCTATAGCAGGTTTCTTCTCTCTCTCTCTCTCTCTCTCACACACACAAACCCACATACTCTTCCCATACCTAATCTGTTTTACATCTTGGTAGGAATGTCATCATCCAAGGGATCACAATTCTTGCCCCTGTCACTTCTCCTAATACAGATGGGATCAATCCAGGTACCTTGACTTCAAAAGTGTTCAATCTCTCTATGAGGGTTTGTTGATGCACACTGAACTTGCATTAGTATGATATTGTCCGTTTTTGGTTAAATCCTCAACGTATTTTTTTTCTTAGGACACTTCCTAAAAGCCCTCAGTCATGCTAATAGAGTATGAGTTACACTTCTTGTATTTTGCTAGCACATTTTCTAATTCTTCTGATGTAGAAAGATTTGATGTCCTAACAAGGTTCCTACTTTTCAGATTCTTGCACCAACACAAGAATTGAGGACACCTACATCGTCTCGGGTGACGACTGCATAGCGGTGAAGAGCGGGTGGGACGAGTATGGAATCAGCTACGGCATGCCCACCAAGCAGCTCGTCATCCGCCGCCTCACCTGCATCTCCCCCTACAGTGCTGCCATCGCCCTCGGGAGCGAGATGTCCGGCGGCATCCAGGATGTCAGGGCACAAGACATCACAGCCATCAACACAGAATCTGGGGTCAGAATCAAGACAGGAGTAGGCAGGGGAGGCTATGTCAAAGATATCTATGTAAAAGGCATGACTCTACACACAATGAAATGGGTTTTTTGGATGACCGGAAACTACGGCTCCCACGCCGACAACCACTACGACCCCAACGCCCTACCGGAGATCAAAGGGATAAACTACCGCGACGTCATTGCTGAAAATGCCACAATGGCAGCCCGCCTCGAAGGGATCGCTGGTGATCCCTTCACCGGCATCTGCATGTCCAACGTCACCATCAGGTTGGCAGCCAAGGCCAAGAAGTACCCGTGGACGTGCACGGACATCGCTGGGGTTACTGGAGGCGTGGTGCCGCCGCCATGCCAGCTTCTGCCAGCAGCAGGAGAAGGAGAAGGGATGTGTGATTTCCCTGCAGACAATCTACCTATAGATAATGTAGAGCTACAGACATGTTCATATTAGTGTCCTGCTTCCTTGTCTGCTTCAGACAATAATTATTGTGTAATGAAACATGCGGTTAAACTAAAAGCATTTCCAAATGAGTGTTATTGAGTTTTATCACTGAAAAATTTACTATGGTGCAAATATTAAGGTTAAACTTGAGCTTTTTTGTACAGCAATATACTGAACTGCAAAGATAATAGACAAATAAGTATCCACTACAATTATTCCTCAGTGAGTCGGGTCGGGGTTGAATTTTACAGACTCCCTCCAGATGAGCTCTTTGATGTTTTCTTCAGTGTAGGATGGCAGCTCAAAGTCAAAAACAAAAGGGCGGGGGCAGACAGGCTCCTCGTTGATGTCGTGTAGAGGCGCCAAGTACGGATGGCAGAGAGCCTCATCAGCTGCATATGATCATCAAACTTTCATAGTTACAGAACAAATCATATTGGAAAAGATAAATGAATGATTTGAGCACTAGAGCTATACCAGTAATACGCTTGCTTGGGTCGAAGACGAGCATTTTCTCTAGTAAATCCAGAGCGCTAGCTTTGTTGTTGGGGAATCTGGTGGAGAACTGTTGTTTCAAGTATTGCGGGAGCTGCCTAACGTATCTTCGGGCGTTGTCGCTCCTGAGAAAACCAAGGCTGGCATCGTCTGGAGAGCCTATGAGCTTTCAAAAGAACAGCAGACAGTAGAAAAGCATAAATATCCAGACAATAGTATAGATCAAACATAGGGGAAAAAAAAATTGTTTTTTTTTTGGGACATTATTATCTATTTGCAGGAAGTAGGTACCTCTGTGATGAGTCTCAACTGATGGACATAGTCTTTCCCTGGAAACAGAGGTTTTCTCGTCATGGTTTCGCCAAATATGCAGCCGACAGACCAGATATCGATTGCAGCTGTGTATTCAGAGCAGTTTAGGAGCAGCTCCGGTGCTCGATACCAGCGAGTGACAACATACTCGGTCATGAAATCAGTCTCAGATGTCGTCCTTGCAAGCCCAAAATCTCCGATTTTCAGATCACAGTTAGCATTGAGGAGCAAATTACTCGGTTTGAGGTCACGGTGCAACACATTTGCGGAATGAACGTATTTAAGTCCTCGCAGTATTTGGTAGAGAAAATACTGCAAAAGTTACAAGGAAATCACTTATCACATCCCACAACATTGAAAGTTTGAAACTAACATAACCACACACAAAATTCAAACATGTTCAAATGGTCTATTATAGTATGACCTAAAATCAGTTGCAAAGGAATGAAAGTAAGAAATCGAGGCCAAACCCGACAATGGTCGTCTGTCAATGTTTGGTTGGACTGGATAATATGGTGAAGATCAGTGTCCATGAGTTCATACACGATGTAGACATCGTTGAAGTTCTCCTTCTGAGGTGGCCGTATGATATCTTTGATTGCAATTACCTGCTTATATGTAAAAAATGAAATACATTGTCATGTTCCAAACATAAGTATATATATGTATGCTCTCACATTGTCATGATTCATGTGGCGCAGAAGTTTTATTTCTCGCAACGTCCTCTTTGCATCAATCCGGTTATCAAATGCATTGCCAATCTTCTTAATGGCTACCTCTTCACGTGTCTCGGAGTTTACAGCAGCGCTGAAGCAAAAGGATTAGTTAGGCTCAAACATAGAATTAAAGTAGAACAGAAAGACATAACCTTCTCAGAGGCATTAGCATAGAACTCAGAAACTAGGACAAAATACGAGTATATGCCATACTACAAGGACCTCCATAGGCACATGTAAAACTACACAACATAGAATTGCAGTGAACAAACTGGATATATTAAACACGTTGTTTTGGACAGTAGCCGTGACAAATTCTGTTTCGTAAGGTAGAACCAGTATGTCAAATATGAAGACAAGTTATGTAATAGTTTTTCCAGTTCACCTTTTCTCCAAAGTTTTGAAGAAATATGTCTTTGATTATTATGCCTGATAGCATTTTCAAGCATGTAAGAGTAGAATAGGCCTCATCAAAGCCAGACAACCACAAAACAGAGAGAGACGACATCGACACATCAAGTTCATAACCAAGAAAAACCAGAGGTGATCATCATTCCAAACCAAGTCCAAAATCACCATTTTCTATAAGCCTAAAGCATTGAACTCATCCAAAGAGGCCCAACAAATTCAAGACTCCAAATTTCGCCAAACATATTAGAAAGGAGAGTTATTACCAGACAATGCCATAAGCACCACGGCCGACAGGCCTAAAAGGAACATACTTCCTCGAAAGCTCAAATAGATTCCCGTAGACGTTGTACTGCATGTATGTCCCGCCATGAGTGGCCGCCCCTTTGATGTTATGCCCACCATGATCTGCTGAACCATAGCTCGACTCCACAGACATAGCCAAATATCAAACTAAAACAAACTCAACAATCCCAAGTTCAAAGATGATATGCTTCTTTTTGGGTTTTCTTCCTGATCAAAAGTGACCCCTGCCGCATTTAATTATGACGTCTGCTTTTTTATTACAAGGGTGGTGAATCTTAACTTTTCTAAAACTTGGCATGCTTTTTTATCAAATTTCTAGAGAGAGAGGACTGAGTGTGAACTTTTGAACTGGAATGACTCCAGATTACCCGTGAACAAAATTGACTTTTCTGAGGAGGATGGCTTTGCCATACACCTGGTTGCAGGTTGACTCTACAAACGTTGTCATTCTTCTTCAATCTAATATTGTTAATTCTACTACATATGCTAACATATAACACCACACATCATCACTAGTAATTATTTTCAGCAAATATCACGATTCCAAATTTTATTTCAAGAAACAGGTATCTGATAGATTCACTCAAAATGCGAATTCTTGATAAATTATTACTTGGTACAATTTTTTAATCTTGTCATATTATAGATCATATTCGAATACTCTTCTAACAAATCACGAACAATTTTTTTGACTGAAATCACACTTGTGACTTGTGCAAATAATTTTCAGTGTTCTTGAACCCCACCATTTTTCCTGCGAAATTCCCATCACCTTGGATACATATAATTGACCACAAATATTGACCAGAGCAAAAGCAATTTAGTCAAGTCAGCCATGTCTGCCTTTCAAATCCAATATTTCAAACCAGTATATAGAAGACCAAGAAAAACCACTTGATCAATCAATTCAACTCTACAAACATTTTGACATCCAACAATTGAAATAATTACTCTTTCAAAAAAGAGCTCGAATGATTACTGCAAAAACCATAAAAAATTCGGACAAAACATGCTAACACGAACTGTTATAGATATGATGCCATATTTATATTTATATTTATATTTCATCAATACTAATACTAATACTAATACTAATACTACTACATAGAGGTTCAACCATTTACCGATTATATGCCAGACACACACAGCAAACTCACACACATTTAGTAGATATTCAAACAGAAAAAACAATGCTTCTAAACTACACACTTGTGTACAAAGGAGTGAGTTTACATTTAACCTTCACCTAACCATTGGGCCTCCAACATTGATGTTCACTCGATGCACTCTATTAGATGCACTGCCACCAATCCTAAGGTTACCGAGTAAAGCATCACGTCCCATTAGGACTATCTGGAAGAACTTGTCTACGTCCTTTGCGAGTAGATCAAGTCCCTGTGAGAGTTTTTCTGCTGATTTTCCTAGATCTGATATCGAGTTTTCCAATACTTGAGCTTCAACCGCGTTCCCCCCTTCTTGCACAATTGGGTATAACTTCTTCACATCTGTGTCAACAGCTTCTAGCTCCTTCAGTATCGTGGTCCTCCCATTCGAATGTAGGCTTCTTATTTCAGTATTTACAAAAGCCTGGAGCTCAGAAAACGCCACTGCCCATGAGAAAGTTTCGGGAACCTGTAGGTCCAACAACTTCTTTGTGGAACCAGAGAATGCAGCGGCAAATATGCTACATACCAAGAGACTAACAACCTTGACTCCATACATTGCTTGCATCAAGATCTTTCCCTTGGCGGAGTTCTTGATTTTTGGTAAGTCCAGTTTTTCAGCCAGGACATCCATGGCAGAGAAGCAGTTTTCAAATCTTGGATTCTTCTTGGCAACATGTTGCTTCCATCTGTCGGCGGAAGAACGGGCACGTTCAAGCTGTTTTGCAGGAGCATCACCAAAGTTGCGCAAGACACATTTAAGAAAGAGGTGGCCCTGTTTCAGCTGAGATATCTCGGAGCTGAAAGCAATGCAGATATCAAGCAGCTGTACACTATCATCTAGATATGCATCTATCCATTTATCATCCCAATCAGAAACGGGGAGTTCAAGTGCCGTAATTAATGCTTTCACGTCGGTATGAATTTCACAGAGTGTGTCCATCGCAAACCTCATCCACGATAAGCGCAGGACATCATCTCTACCTACTGGCCTAAGATTTTTAATCCTACCCTGCAATGTCTCTTCAAAGGTATTCAACAAAGCAAGAAGTTTAGGGGACAGGTATGAACCCTTTGGTGACATCTTACGGAAAGGGTTTCCAAAGGGGAGGAAAGGCCTGTGTGGTTCTTGTGGGCGGCTCATTCTATTACACTAACTGCAAGAACATTAAAAAGAGCCAATAACAATAAGTAAAACACTCAGCCGAAAGACAATGGAAGAAAAACATAGTAATAGGAAAACATCGGTGCAAGGGTAGTTAGGAAATACTTGTAGCAGCAAAAACAGATCAAAGTCGCACATCAAAATACGCACATAGTTTATACATCAATGCAAGTTTTAGTAACTTCGCTCATATTTTCAAACCAACATGACAGCAAATCTTATACGAACCCTGCAAACATCATGGCTATCCAAAAAACAAACAAATTCTTCTGAATAAGCAATTCAATCTGCACCAAGTTGAAGAATATTGTATCCTATCATCAATGTTGTCAAATATCTGCCATGGCAGTGATATGGTGCTATGCCGTGGCGGTTTTTGGTGAAAATGCCATTGCCACACCGGTTTTTTTTGGCGGCACATGGCACCACCATAGCTATGATGGCGGTCAGTTTTGAATTTTCAGCGTCAATTTTGACTTCACTCCATTTACAGACTGGCCCAAATTTCAAATAAAAAGAGATTTAAGATTAAACAAAAAATCAGAACGATAAACCCTAAATCTTCTTCTTTCTTTCACCGAAAATTCTACCCTAGTGACACTGCCCACTATTGCCAGCCCACCACCCTCCAGCACGTCCCCCCTGCCTTCTTCCATAACCTCCTAGCCCAGCCCATTCACCCATATAACCAGGCCCCGTACTATTGAGGATAATTGAGATTTACACTATTATTATCAATTATGATAGCTTTATATTTTGTTGAACTAAGACTTTAGTTATTAGACATATTAATTGTTTGTGAAGTTATGCTTTAATGATTGTTATAAGAGTTTAGATTTTACATTGTTATTATTTTCTAATTTTTTGAATTTATATATATATATATTAGTAATATTTATTTATTTATCGACCACCATATCCCGCCATGCCGATACGCCATATCCCTATGGTGGTTTTTGGGCGGACCGCCGTAAGCCATCATACGCCATTGAAAACATTGCCTACCATGTCGAAATAACATACATGTAACCATTATCATATCATATAACATAGTAGAAATAGAATTCACCAAAACCAGATATACCTACTCTACTTGTCGGATATAATAATAGCACAAACACAAATTGGGTTCCTTGTGCTTGTTCAATTGTTTGAAGTTTGAACTTTTCCTTTTAATTTACAAAAAGCAGTCCTAATTTTCCAAGGTACATGAATTCTCCTTAAAATAAACAAAACTTGTAAGTTGTAAATATCAGCACGACAGGACACCTTTCATGTGATATAGATGATGTAATCCTAATTCCATTCACTCAACCCAACAAAATTCTCCAGGTTTTGGGCATAAAAGTGCAAATTAGACATGTCCACCACCCAAAGATGAAGAAAGCAAAAACATTTACCCAGATCTAACATTTTAACCAAAATACTAGTAGTACTATCTTAGCCCTCTAAGATTGTAATTGAATAATACAAATCTAGCCAACAAAACAACCAAGAACAGGAAGCCATGGAAACTCTCAGTTCTTCACCGATTTAAACAGTCAACGCAGATATTATCCCTCAACCGTCACATTCAAACTCGAAAAATGCGAACTCAGGATTCTTAATACTAACTACATGTCACGAAACACGAAAACAATCACAACAACACTAACAAAAAATATCAGCCAAACAACTCATAATCAAGATAAATCAACACAATTTCCAGAAATCCAGCCAAAATCTATCAGATACTCACCCAATACTCGTTCAACGACTCATATCATCACCGATTATCGCAAACTATAGCCATACCATAAATACACATAAAATCCATGGAACATGGAGCAGAAACAGGTATATGCAAACATATGAAATCGATCTCGAGATAAAAAAGCATTTCTGTACCTGAAACAGAACTCAAAGACGAGTAGAGAATTGGCAAAGCTTCGCAGAGAGTCTTCGCAAAATGTAGGGTTGTAGAAACTGAATTGAATTGCAAAATTGCAGATAATAGTTGTATAATTGTGGGTGGGGGCTGTTGGAACAGGTGGCCAACTCTAATTGGCCGATGTATTTTATGTAAGGTGGGGGTTCATGTAGAAGGTTAAAGTGCGCGAAATCTGGCCGTTGATCAAGGCGTGTTTAATCATTCGATACTTCTTCTCCTACGGATTGTCAAAATTGTACTCCTATGCCACAGCAGACTCTCTTGACCCAAAATATTACATAAATGAAAAATATATCAATCCCTTAGTTCTAATTTGAATTGGACAAGAAATGTATAGAAAAGTTTGCTTGAAAAAAATAGTAAATTGTGGAACTCAGTTTTTAAGATTAGTTTTACAATAAAATATGAGTAGAGTGAGTTAGTGGAATGTAAGACCTATTTACTATTTATGATAAAACTAAAGTGTGACAATTAAGTTGGGACGGATCAAAATGGAAAAGAGTGACATAAGTTGGGATAGAGGGAGTATTTCTTTTTGTGATATCCCAGCTATTGAATCATTTCCTTTTTTATAAAAACAAATAAAACAGTCAATCATTATTACCTTATTCTGTCACATACTTTACTCTCTCATCTTTCCTACTTTTCAACGCATTTTTTTAATCTTTATAATCAAAAGTTTTGACTCAACTTAATTGGGATGAAGAGAGTGGAGTACTCTATTATTAATCGCCGTAAAAGTCTCCCTTTTTCTTTCATTTATTGATCAATATCTATTTGTGTAAAGAAATACTGCTCTTTTCATTCCATAACAGTGAAGTCATTTTTTCTATTTATCAAAAAAGCAGTAATTTTTTTTCTCTCACTTAGAGCATCTCCAATGGTACTTCGGCCAGAAATCGGCCAGCAGTTTCTCCCCCTGCCACGTCAGCAGCACTAAAAATCCACCTGCCACATCAGATTTAGGCCACCATAAGTCAACCGCAATAAAAATAATTCAAAAAATACTACATTTACGGAATTAAAATCACAATACGGAATTAAATTTACGACATATATACGGAAAAAATTCGTTAATTTTATTTAAATAAAAAAAAAAAGTACATTAACTAAAAATCAAAAAAATTACATAATAAAAAAAAATCCGGGCTTCCACACACGAGCCAATGTCCACTCTACTCCTCACTAATTTATTAAAAAAATACATAAAAAAATGTTAGTATGCCTTGAATTTGTGTTAGTTTGCCGCTGGTCGATATAGTATTTCTTGTAATAACTAGCTGGTTTGTAGCCTTCCAAAGCAATATTATTGACCTTTTTTCCTTTCAATTGATTACTTATTATATTAAATAACTAATACTTATAATTAAAGCTAACCTGACCATGCAGATGATACCAGATCTATCATAATTAGATTCACACCTCATAAAGAACGCATTGTTTTAACTTCGAGTTAAACACCATTGCAACACGCTGAGTTTCATGGTATGTAACCTCGTTCTTACTTAAGACTTAAAGAGAGCATCCACAATTGAGCCCGGACCAGGGACGCTGAATTGTGTGATACTATAACTTCGACTTGATCTCCTATGCTCGTGCATTGGGATATATAGGGGGATCCAATCATCCATGACTGCACTGCTTGGACCAGGCACAGACACATTCACAAACGGCCACACCAAATACTTAGAAGTTTCGGAATATGCGTAAATGACTATGAGACTTTGAATATTAAGGGAAAAGGCTCCGTGGATAGAAGGCATGAAGAAGTATACAATAGATGACCCAAAGGTGATATCAATGTGTATTATCGACGTTTCTAAGGACCCAGTGATAGGCACCGAGAAAAGGCTCCAAATCATTTGGGAGAGAATCGCCTCCTTATACAAAGTCGACAAATCGAGTAGGACATTAGAGCGCAAATGGGATAATCTTTGCAAGCGCTAAGCCAGATCCAATCAGATATTGCAAATATTCGTTGATATCGTTAATATGTTTGCAGGACTGACAGAGTGGCGCTAGTTGGGACGATATTCACAGCCAGGCTCACGCCGTGCCAGCTCCTCCCAGCAGGAGGAGAAGGAGAAGAAATGTGTGATTTCCCTGCAGACAATCTACCTATAGATAATGCAGAGTTACAGACATGTTCTTATTAGTGTCTTGCTTCCTTGTCCGCTTATAACAAGAATTATTGTGTAATGAAACATGCAGTTAAACTATATGATATTTAAGTTTTATCACTAAAAAATTTACCATGGTGCAAACATTAAGGTTAAATTTCAGCTCTTTTATACAACAAAATACTCAACTGAAAAGATACTAGTCAATAGACAAATAAGAATCTACTAAAATTATTACTCATCTCCTCTTTGGGGACTACTTACGTTGTTCAACTTCAATACATGTTTCTGCAGAGTTTAAAAGATCGTGGCGTTCTACATCGTACGGTTACATTCCTCAGTGAGTCGGGTCGGGGTTGAATTTTACAGACTCCCTCCAGATGAGCTCTTTGATGTTTTCTTCAGTGTAGGATGGCAGCTCAAAGTCAAAAACAAAAGGGCGGGGGCAGACAGGCTCCTCGTTGATGTCGTGGAGAGGCGCCAAGTACGGATGGCAGAGAGCCTCATCAGCTGCATATGATCATCACTCTTTCATAGTTACAGAAGAAATCATATTGGAAAAGATAAATGAATGATTTGAGCACTAGAGCTATACCAGTAATACGCTTGCTTGGGTCGAAGACGAGCATTTTTTCTAGTAAATCCAGAGCGCTAGCTGTGTTGTTGGGGAATCTGGTGGAGAATTGCTGCTTCACGTATTGCGGGAGCTGCCTTACGTATCTTCGGGCATTGTCGCTCCTGAGGAAACCAAGGCTGGCATCGTCCGGAGAGCCTATGAGCTTTCAAAAGAACAGCAGACAGTAGAAAAGCATCGATATCCAGACAATAGTATAGATCAAACATAGGAAAATAATAAAAAAAAAATTTGTTTTTTTTTGGACATTATTCTCTTTTTGCAGGAAGTAGGTACCTCTGTGATGAGTCTCAACTGATGGACATAGTCTTTCCCGGGAAACAGAGGTTTTCTCGTCATGGTTTCGCCAAAAATGCAGCCGACAGACCAGATATCGATTGCAGCTGTGTATTCAGAGCAGTTTAGGAGCAGCTCCGGTGCTCGATACCAGCGAGTTACAACATACTCGGTCATGAAATCAGTCTCAGATGTCGTCCTTGCAAGCCCAAAATCTCCGATTTTCAGATCACAGTTAGCATTGAGGAGCAAATTACTCGGTTTGAGGTCACGGTGCAAGACATTTGCGGAATGAACGTATTTAAGTCCTCGCAGTATTTGGTAGAGAAAATACTGCAAAAGTTACATAAAATCACTTATCACATCCCACAAAGGGGTATTTTTAACTAAAGCAACAATCACACACCGAATTCAAACAACTGTTCAAATAATCTATTGTATGACCTAAAATCCATTACAGAAGAATGAAAGAGAGAAATTGAGGCCAAACCCGACAGTGGTCGTCAGTCAATGTTTGGTTGGACTGGATAATATGGTGAAGATCAGTGTCCATAAGTTCATACACGATGTAGACATCGTTGAAGCTCTCTTTCTGAGGTGGCCGTATGATATCTTTGATTGCAATTACCTGCTAAGATGTAAAAAAAATGAAATACATTGTTATGATCCAAACATTGGTATGATATATGTATGCTCTCACATTGTCATGATTCATGTGGCGCAGAAGTTTTATTTCTCGCAACGTCCTCTTTGCATCAATCCGGTTATCAAATGCATTGCCAATCTTCTTAATGGCTACCTCTTCACGTGTCTCGGAGTTTACAGCAGCGCTGAAGCAAAAAGATAAGTTAGGCTCAAACATAGAATTAAAGTAGAACAGAAAGACATAACCTTCTCAGAGGCATTAGCATATAACTCAGAAACTTGGACCTCCATAGGCACATGTAACACCACACAACATAGAATCTCAATGAACATACTGGATATATTAACAACGTTGTTTTGGACAGTAGCCGTGACAAATTCTGTTTCCAAAAGTAGAACTAGTATGCCAAATATGAAGAGACAAGTGTGGTGTGATGATATTCAACTCTACCTCGCTTGTATGTATGCCTAACTTCCTTATGTAAAGACATCAAGTTTTTCTACTTGAAGAGGTTGTTTAGGTTCACCTTTTCTCAAAAGTTTTCAAGAAATATGTATTTGATTATTATGTAAGACTTAGAGTAGGTCCCATCAAAGTCAGACATCCATAAAATAGAGAAAGACAACATCGACACATGTAGCAGGACAAACCAGAGGTGATCATCATAAACCAAGTATAAATTCATCATTTTCTTTAAGCCTAAAAGCATTGAACTCAACCCAAGAGGCTACAAATTCTGCCAAACATATTAGTTAATCATCATCATCATCAAACTACCACAGAAAAGGAGTTTTGATGAGTTATTACCAGACAATGCCATAAGCACCACGGCCGACAGGTCTAAAAGGAACATACTTCCTCGAAAGCTCAAACAGATTTCCATAGACGTTGTACTGCACGTATCTCCCGCCATGAGTGGCCACCCCTTTGATGTTATGCCCGCCATGATCTGCTGAACCATAGCTCGACTCCACAGACATAGCCAAATATCAAACAATAAATTATGGTGAAACAAACTCAACAATCCCAAGTTCAAAGATGATATGCTTCTTTCTGGATCAAACAAGTTGGGTGTGAGCTCTGCCGCATTAAATTATGCCGTCTGCTTTTTTATTACAAGGGTGGTGAATCTTAACTTTTACAAAACTTGGCATGCTTTTTGTCAAATTTCTAGAGAAAGAGGACCTGAGGAGGAGGTTTTGCGTGTGAACTTTTGAACTGGAATGACTCCAGATTACCCGTGAACAAAATTTGCTTTTCTGAGGTGGATGGTTTTGCATCCATCTTTGCCATACACCTGGTAAGAGTTGTGATTCTGGTTTCTGCTTAATCTCCTTCTACTATTTAATAGAGTATTGTTAATTTCTCACTACGTGTGATAGCACCACACATCATCACTCTTAATTACTTTCAACAAATATCACGCATTCCAAATTTAGTTCAACATATATTGATAGAAAAATGCGGGTTCAAACTAATGTAAAATTACAATGTTCTTCAACCGCACCATTTTTTCCGTCGAAATTCCCATCACCGTGAATTAGCATTTAATTGACAACAAATATTGACTAGAGCAGAAGAAATTTAGTCAGCCATGTCTGCCTTCAAATTCTACAAATTCCATCTTTGCACCTAGAATACAAGACTAAGAAAAAAGAAACTTGATCGATCAATTTAACAAACATTTTCACACCCAACAATCGAAAAAATTAATCTTTCCATAAAAAAATTCAAAATGATTACTGCAAAAACCATAAAAAATTCAGACAAAACATAGATATAATTCCATATTTATACTCCCTCCGTCCCACATAATTTTACTCACTTTGACCCGGCACGGGTTTTAAAAAATTTAATGAAAAGTGAGTTGAAAAAGTTGGTGGGATGTGAGTCCTACTTTTAAAGTATTAGTTTTATAATAAAATGTGAGTATGAATGAATTAGTGGAATATGAGGTCCACTACCAAAAATGGTAAAAGTGAAGTGTGTAAAATTATGTGGGACGACCCAAAATGAAATACTGGGTAAAATTATGTGGGACGGAAGGAGTATTTCATTAATACTAGTACTGCATAAAGGTTAAACCAGTATTTCATTAATACTAGTACTACATAAAGGTTAAACCATTTATCGATTATATGCCAGAGACAAGCACAGCACAACTCACATATTTTAAGTAGATATTCAAACGGAAAACACACTACTCCTAATCTACACACTTGTGTACAAAGGAGTGAGTTTACATTTAACCTTCACCTAACCATTGGGCCTCCAACATTGATGTTCACTCGATGCACTCTATTAGATGCACTGCCACCAATCCTAAGGTTACCGAGTAAAGCATCACGTCCCATTAGGACTATCTGGAAGAACTTGTCTACGTCCTTTGCAAGTAGATCAAGTCCTTGTGAGAGTTTTTCTGCCGATTTTCCTAGATCTGATATCGAGTTTTCCAATACTTGAGCTTCAACCGCATTCACCCCTTCTTGCACAATTGGGTACAACTTCTTCACATCTGCATCAACAGCTTCTAGCTCCTTCAGTATCGTGGTCCTCCCATTCGAGTGTAGGCTTCTTATTTCAGTATTTACAAAAGCCTGGAGCTCAGAAAACGCCACTGCCCATGAGAAAGTTTCGGGAACCTGTAGGTCCAACAACTTCTTTGTGGAACCAGAGAATGCAGCGGCAAATATGCTACATACCAAGAGACTAACGACCTTGACTCCATACATTGCTTGCATTAAGATCTTTCCCTTGGCAGAGTTCTTGATTTTTGGTAAGTCCAATTTTTCAGCCAGGACATCCATGGCAGAGAAGCAGTTTTCAAATCTTGGATTCTTCTTGGAAACATGTTGCTTCCATCCGTCGGCAGAAGAACGGGCACGTTCAAGCTGTTTTGCGGGAGCATCACCAAAGTTGCGCAAGACACATTTAAGAAAGAGGTGGCCCTGTTTCAGCTGAGATATCTCGGAGCTGAAAGCAATGCAGATATCAAGCAACTGTACACTATCATCTAGATACGCATCTATCCATTTATCATCCCAATCAGAAACGGGGAGTTCAAGTGCCGTAATTAATGCTTTCACGTCGGTATGAATTTCACAGAGTGTGTCCATCATAAACCTCATCCACGATAAGCGCAAAACATCATCCCTACCTACTGGCCTAAGATTTTTAATCCTACCCTGCAGTGTCTCTTCAAAGGTGTTCAACAAAGCAAGAAGTTTAGGGGACAGGTATGAACCCTTTGGTGACATCCTACGGAAAGGGTTTCCAAAGGGGAGGAAAGGCCTGTGTGGTTCTTGTGGGCGGCTCATTCTATTACACTAACTGCAAGAACATTAAAAAGAGCTCATAATAATAAGTAAAAAACTCAGCCAAAAGACAATGGAAGAAAAACATAGTACTCCTAATAGCCAATAGGAAAAAAACAGTGCATGTGTAGTTAGTAACTACTTGTAGCAGGCTAGCAGCGAAAACAGATCAAAGTCACACATCAAAATAAGCACATAGTCTATACATGAATGCAAGTTTTAGTAACTTCGCTCATATTTTCAGAACAGGACAGCAAAATTTAATAGGAATCCTGCAAACATCATTGTTATCGAAAAAACATACAAAATTCTTCTGAATAAGCATTTCAACCTGCACCAAGTTGATAATATCCTACCACAATATTGTCAAATATCTGACTGGCAGTGCTATAGCACTATGCCTAGGCATTTTGGCGAAAACGCTATCACCACGCCGGTTTTTAGCACTTTTTGTGGCGGCCACCATTGCGGTCAATTTTGACTTTTTACTCCATTTACCATGAGCCCAGCCCATTTACCCGCATTGCCCGCCTTCTTTCAGAACCTCGGCAGCCCTCCAGTCCCCCTTGGCTTCACCCAGAACCTCCACAGACCAGCCCATTTACCCATATAACCCGGCCCATGCTACTGAGTCTGGATATTATAAATTTAGACATTATTACTATCAATTATGCTTTAATAATTGTTTCTATTATTTTCTAATTTTTTCAATTTATATATATATATATAGGATTGTGTTAAAATGACAACACCTCTTAAAGTAACACCATACCACCATTCTTAGCCAATCATTTGTACATGTGGACGAATAATAAGCTGCCATGTGGCAATCATAAAAATTGCTCAAGGGTAAATTTTCACGGACTGCAATATTCAATACACTAGACTGCAACTTTTCCCGACTGCAATATCCAATACGCTAGACTGCAATCTATAGATTGCAATCTATAGATTGCAGTCTAGCGTTTATACTATTGCAGTCTAGCATATATAATATTGAAGTCTAGCGTGGTGTCACATTGTCATTTTAAGAGTGTTGTTATTTTAACGCACCCCTATATATATATATAGGCTCCTTTGCACCCTAAGTGTCCTATTTCTTTCTTAATCTCAACCCTTGGATCCTTGAATTGGATGGTTGTGATCAATGCATTATTAGTCTATAATGTTGTATTATTAGCCGCTGTGCATTATTAGAATGAAAATGTGCATTATTAATCTATAATGTTGCATTATTAGCCGATGTGCATTATTAGAATGAAAATGTGCATTATTAAATGACACGTGGCATTAATCTAACCGTCAGATGACAAAATCGTGGGGCTAGGATTAAGAAGGAAAAATAACAAAAGATATGAAAAGTATTTGAATACATCCCTATATATATATTATATACTCTGTATTAACAATATTTTATTTATTTATATATCAACCGCCATACCCCGCCATGCCGATACGCCATATCCGTGTGGCGGTTTATGGGCTGACCACCATACGCCATTGACAACATTTCCTAC
The DNA here is from genome assembly GCF_023119035.1 of Salvia hispanica. Lineage (NCBI taxonomy): Eukaryota > Viridiplantae > Streptophyta > Magnoliopsida > Lamiales > Lamiaceae > Salvia > Salvia hispanica. The sequence goes on along the minus strand of NC_062968.1, from coordinate 33,705,466 downwards.
CATGTTGAAATAACAGATTCGTAACCATTATCATATCATATAGAATTCAGCAAAACCAGAAATACCTACTTGTCGGATATAATAATAGCACAAGCACAAATTGAGTTCCTTGTGCTTGGTCAATTGTTTGAGCTTTTCCTTTTAATTAAAAAAAAGCGGTCCTAATTCTCCAAGGTACATGAATTCTCCTTAAAATAAACAAAACTTGTAAGTTGTAAATATCAGCATGAGAGGACACCTTTTATGTGATATAGATGATCTATTACTAATTCCAGTCACTCAACAGTCAACCCAACAAAAATTCTCCAGATTTTGGGCATAAACAATGCAAATTAGGCATTTCCACAACCTAAAGATGAAGAAAACTTAAATATTTACCCAGATCTAACATTATAAACAAAATAGTCAGTACTAATATACTACGTACAGTATATTTTAGGCTTTTAGTACTCAAATTTCAATTCAATTATACAAATGGATTCAGTTACACTACAAATAATAGGAAATCATGAAAACTCTCAGATCTGTACCTATTTAAACAGTCAACGCACATAACTCAAACATCACATTCAAACTCGAAAAACATGAACTCAGGACTCTTAAAACCAACTACAAATCACGAAAACAAAACAATCACAACAACACTTAACACGACACATCAGCCAACCAAGTCATGATCAAGATAAATCAACACAACTTCCAGAAATCCAGCCAAAATCTATCAGATACTCACCCAATACTCCGATCAACGGCTCATATCATCACCGATTATCATAAACTCTAGCCAGTAGCCATACCATAAATACACATAAAATTCATTGAGCAGCGAGCAGAAACAGGCATACGCAAACACATGAAATCGATCTCGAGATAAATTTTTAAAAACAAAACCATTTCTGTACCTGAAACAGAACCCAAAGACGCGTAGAGAATTGGTAAAGTTTCGCAGAAAGTCTTCGCAAAATGTAGGGTTGTAGAAATTGGATTGCAAAATTACAGATAATCGTTGTATACTCCACTTGTGAGTGGGAGTTGTTGGAACACGTGGTGGAACCTAATTGGATACTGTGTATTTTGTGTAGGGTGGGGTAAATGTTGGAGATTAGGCCATTAGCGGAAGGGTCCTCCCGGAGGGACCTTCTTTTTTTATTATTTCCACATCATCAATTTTTGAGAGGGCCTATCTCCCCACAATGGAAGGGCCCTTCCATAGGCCTTCCCATTTCCACTTCATTTCCATATCATCATTTATTTTGTTTTAATTTTTTAGCACTTATATATTTAATATATTTTATATATTTAATAATCATATACAGTATATTTATTGATATATTTCCTGTAATAACTAGTTTGGTTTATGTCCTTCCATAGGCCTACCCTCCGTTGTACAAGAATCCAATAAGAGTATGCACTATTTTTTTCAAATCGTTCCATAAGAATTTATACTTTTTAAATTTTGAAAGTCTTTTTCTCTCTAATAAGTTAAAATTCATTTTCTACTAACAATACTTCAATTACTTTTTTTATGGGTCGGAGGAAGTATATTATTGAACTTTTTCTATTCAATTTATTGATCTTTTTTCTATTCAATTGGTTACTTATTAAATTATTATAACTAGTAAAATCTAAATATAATTAAAGCTAGCCTCACCCTCTACCTTCATTAGATTCACAACTCATAAATAGGTATCGTTTTAACTTCGAGTTACACGCATTGCTACACGTAGAGTAACGGAATTACATGGTTTATAACCTTGTGTTTACTTAAGAGAGCATCACAACAGAGCCTGAACTTGGGCAACTTGGGCAGTTGAGTTGAGTAATACTCCTAGGTAGTGTTCAGTTGACAAGTTAAAATAATACCAAGATATAATCTAGGATTGAATTGGGAGATTGTTTAGTCATAAGAGTTGACTTGTGAGATTGAATCTCATGAACCAAACACACTACAAATTTAATCCTAGATACAATCTTGCAAACCGAACAAACCCCTAGTATACAACTTCGACTTTGTGTCCTATGCTTGTGCATTGGGATTGGGATGGGATCCATGAATGCCCTACTTGGACTAGGCTCCAAATGTCTGCCACACAAACACAGTTTTGTAATATATGTAAATGACTAAGATATTGAATATGGAACCAAAGGGAAGGGAATTGCTCCGTAGATAGAAGGCATGAAGAAGTATACGGTAGAGGACACAATGTGCATTGACGTTTCTAAGGACCCGGTGACAGGCAACGAGAAAAGGCTCGATATCGTTTGCATAGAATCGCCTCAATATACAAAGTCAACAAATGAGTTAAACATTGGTGCGCAATTGGATAATCTTTGCAAGCACTGTGCCAGATCCAATCAGATATTGCAAAATTCATTGGTATCGTTAACAATTTGCAAAAGGTCTGACTAAGTGGCGCTAGTTGCGATGATATTCACGCGACGTTCTATGAGGAAGACGCAAACACCAGGATGTATCTCTACAATTTTCGACTATGGCCACTTCTCCAATGGGCCATAAAGCAGTAAAGAGGAGAGTGAAGGGGAAGGCCCCAACGACCAGTGGTGCCCCAACACCCACACCATCTGCAGAAGACCAACCGGATCATGCCAAGGATAAGATCGTTGGTTTGATGCTATTGAGCAACTACAAACTACAACAAGGCGATTCAAAAGGATGCCGTGACAATGTCCGACCTTGAATGCCATGAGTCCATGATACACTAATCAAGAGTCACTGGAGGAAGAGTAAATTAGTTGATTTAGAAAAATGAAGATATACTTCATTATGAATTGTCACACTCAAAATGATCCCAAGGATAGCACGCAAATGGCGTGGATATACTATAATCATTTTGTAGAGGCTAGATAGAGAACGTCAAGCCTAAAACGAACAATATTATCCATTGCAGTTCCAGAATAAGTGCTATTGTGAAGAAAGATTGGAAACAATTAAATGTAATTTACTAGTATAACAGTAAAGAATGAATCCTTCACTTACAGTCACAGAGACTACATGGATCATTGAATAATTCATGCAACTATATCGGGATTAAAAAATGGTGATGAATGTACCTGAACTTAGATGCAATAACTATCCATATTTATTATACAGCTATCTTTGTATATCTATGATTTTATTGTTTTCTCCTTCACTAGTATCATCAGATATGTATTCACTGCTTTCTTCAATGATTATTCCTCGATGACTATCTTCAATGATGGAGCTGGAAGAGTTCCGGCCAATTTGGCGCTTCTGATGTTTACAGGAAAATTTATAGAAACAATTCAGAAAGATCATCCTACCTCTTTTGACTCATTTAAACATTAAATCAAGAATTACTGGAGGAAGAGTGATACTTCAGGTTGTACCTCAAGAGATAGGAAGTCTTCTGATTCCAGCATGTGTACGACGTATCCCATCTTGGGCCGTTTCTGGTCATCAGGATCAACACATCGAAGGGCTACCAAGAGCAGGCGCTTCAGTGCCATGGAGGCAGGCCGTACAGGCAACTTGGGATCTGCTACTTCCTCTGATTTCATGTTTCCAACCATCATCTTCAGCCAGTCAACGAGATTGGCCTGCATTGTATTTGTCGTCAGTGAGAGTTGCAAGACGACAAGTATCTGGTTCACAAGTTTTGCAGTACCTCTCCTTGTGGATGCAAATAATCAGCCGGAGATCTTCCAGTGATGATCTCCATGATCAATACTCCAAAGCTATAAACATCACTCTTCTCATTCAGCAGACCAGTGCACGCATATTCCGGAGCAACATAACTAGCAAAACAATGAAGAAAGTCAGCTCCCTGCAAAAGTCAATTCAATCTCACAAGAGGTTACCCAAATGTTCCCATCACTCGTGTTGTTACGTGAGAAATATCTGAATTCATAAGTTTAGCTAGCCCAAAGTCTGACAGTTTAGGATGCCACTGATGATCAAGCAGAATGTTGCTGGACTTGATGTCACGGTGAACAACCTTCGGCTCCAAACCATCATGGAGATATGCCAAGCTGCAAAAAAAGTGTTCAAATATAAATAGAAGGTGCATACTTGAGCAGGTCACAATGATTTTAGACTACCAGACCCTTTTGCAGTTCCGATAATTATATTCACACGAATCTCCCACGTCAAAGGGCTGACTTCTCCCACATCTCCATGAAGCCAGTGGTCCAAATATCCATTTTCAACATATTCATAGACAACCATCCTACATATAAGCACAAATCAGCAACGAAAAATAGATTAAGCTTCTATGTTTGAAGCATACGCATAGCAGAATCTGAAATTCATTCATGATACCTGGAGGCTTCTTCAACACAGTAACCTAGCAACCTGACAAGATTCTTGTGACTAGCACGTCCAATTGCATCCACCTCGACCTTGAACTCGTTTTCAGCTTGTCCCCTGAGAAATGTGCAAGGGAAAGATATTCACATGAAGCTCGTTCAATACAATCCTTCAATCTTATCACAAAAACAATGCATCAAATGTAACAATTTTAGGAACCACTTTGCCTGTTGTTCAACAAATTCTTTACAGCTATTCGGGTGTTATCAGTTAACTCTCCATAATACACAATGCCATAGCCACCTTCACCAATCACATTCTCATCAGAGAAACCGTTGCAAGCTGCCTCAAGCTCTCTCAAAGTATATGACCTTCCCCATCCCAAATGAGACACCTCTGGCAACGACCCAATGCCTCTATACGATCCCGTCTCAGCCCCACTAGTAGCCCTGATCTCACTACTTGATCCTACTTTATCAGAAAACACAACTCTGTGCTCCACCTTCCCCGTATCTATCTGTCTCTCTGGCACAACCTGAGATTTTCAAATCCATGGAAAATAAATCACTCCTCAATCTAAACCTTGCTATCCTTGTTGTATAACAATAGTGAAAGGCACTAAATAAGTAATCGTTGGCTTTTCCAATAAAGGATAGTATTTGTTTTTGTGCAAGGAAAATCAGTTTAAAACAACATCTTTAATTAAATTCAGATAGACGCAACAGAGTAAAAGTTATAAACAATTAACATAAGAATATCAAGTTAACGATTCAACTTCAGTTAACAAGCAGAATTCGTAATTCCTAGAACAAATGATTACGTATTTAATAGACAAGCGAGCTAAATGTGATTTTCTCAGTCCAACTCGAATCTCTCTACTCATTAAGCAGTCAAATAAAATCACAATTTATGAACTAGAGAACAATTTATCCCTAATTTACGAATCAAAGAAACCTGAAAACGTACCTGAGGTGCGACGGAGCGTTGATCGGCGGCGGAATCGCGGTTGATCACCTGCATCTCCTTGGATACGGCCGGCCTCGGGTCTCTTACCGAGCGGCGGAGTTTTCCTTTGGTGCCGGAGCTGCGGCTGCGGCTTCGGCGGCGGTGGCGGCGGCGAAAGGCGGGGACGCAGAGCGACAGGAGGAAGACAATGAGCAAAATCACTGCTCCAATTACTATTCCTATCACCACCCATAGCTGCAGGCCGAAGATCGATGTCCTGTTAGAGAGCTTCATGTTCCCAAGCAATGTATGTAAAAATGACATTTCTGCTGTCGTTCAGATCCACAAAATCTACCGATTCTCCACGTATCTATGTACGAGAGTTAAGGTGAAAATTAGTCATGCATGGGGAAAACTGAAGTGGTTGTGAGATAGGAATTAAATGTATTTGTGTGATCAGCTGCAGTTGTTGGTTTAATGGATTTGTATTCAATGAATTCGCATCCGCCGGTAAATTGATATTCCGGCGAATTACGGCGAGTGTGTTTATTTGGTATCCCACTTGTGTAATCTTTGTTTTTTTTGCTTCCGACTCTAAATTCACGTGATTCAGTTTATTTTTACAAATATTATAGTAGGAGTAATAATTAATTTCCAATACACGCATAATTTTTCAATTTTATATAATTAAAATTATTAACACAAAAATATAACTTTATCAACCATCTTGTATAAATATACTTATATCGCTGTCTTGAGATTTAAATTTACATAGTTGATGAAGTTTGGTGTAGCCGGATTTCGTCACATGTGCAAAAATTCAACAACTATTTAAGCTCGTGATATTATATGTCAAATTTTAATTTAAAGAAAAAATAAATTTTTAAAACTATTTAAGTTCATGATATTACACGTCTAAGATATGAGAGAACATTTCTCTAATTTCGGTTTGTTTACTTTTTATGTATTGACACGTACAATGAGATCGAAGATATATATACCTGACTTCATCAGATTTTTTATACCCAATAATTCTCTCTCCCAATAATAATTTTTCTTAGCAAACTTTTGTCATGAGCAGTCCTTAAATCTTGATCTTGATACAAACTTTGTGTACATTCTAGTTAATAGTCGGCTATCTTTCTTTAATCTAACGCTCTGTTCCTTTAGAAGTGGAAGGAAAACAATTGTATTAAAAAATAATAATAATAAAGACGAGAGATTTATTTTTATGCACATACATTGTTAACTGTAACTTCTGCAAAGGCTACGTTCCATGATGGTAACAACATATACTTGATGAAGAATCTTGCTGCAATATCCAGAGGCGACTAAAGAATCTTCTTCCAAGATACTATGGCATGACATATTCATCGATCTTCTGAAAGGTTTTCAACCAGGCCATGATGAAGACACGAGGGGTTGCAGAGTTTTCTGTCAAACCAAATTCGTATGAATTTAGATGATCAGTTAGCTCATGTATCTTCAGCGTATGCAGTTAACGAAAGCCTTCCCTCCAGCTCTTCCAACAAGTCATGGTATTCAGCAAAAGCTTCATGTGCCTTAACATTCCATGCGGCAAAAGCACAATTAAGTATAACGAAAGATCAGGTGCTCCAGTTGAGATATGTGAACTGAGACTGTCGTTACCTGTATCGTCCGGCTGTATGCTTGCCACAACTGCAAATTATGCCTAAATAAATCGTAGAGAACCTGAAGACAAGGTAAGTGAAATGCGTCAACATGAATCAGAAAACTGGATGCAAGAAATAGCATTCCTGTTATTTTAGAACAATGATATACCTCTGAGCGCCTCAATAATGTGGCCAAGACCACGATCCATTCCTTAAATTTGACTGAGCACATATTTGCTAAGAGGAATTCTGCATCCAAACGATTTTGCAGCGTTCCCATATGCAGCTACACGAGAAAGCAACAGGTTGATGAATAATACAAGTTACCAGATAATTGAATTGTAGCCATTTGTTAATCTGTTCATGCATTTTGCATTTATACATGCATCCACAAGAATCTAACAAACATCAAGCAACTTGAATTAAGAAAAACATTTTGTTGTATTGCACTATCAATTTAATATAGGCAGCAATCAGCAAGACATCTAACATATACTACCAATTAACAGAGAAAACTGAATAATATTGTGTATCAACCAGAACAAAAAGGAGAATATGCAAGATGTTCAGGATAGCCCAGCAGTATTTTGAATTTGCGCCAAGATAGACATTATAAGTTCATAAGAGATAAAAGCATTTAAAAAATCGCAGTCAAGAGTGCTCTATAGAAGGATTACCTTCTGCCCAATCATTTCAAGCCCTGAGGCAAAGTCCTCCAGACGAGCACTTCCATATCTTTCTCGTTGAAGATACTCCTGTAATAGTTCTATCATGTTATACTATATCTCAAAGATTGATGAGAAGAGCTTCCAGACAAAATAAGAGGAGGAAGCATACCACTAGATCAAACTGTGTGCCTTTGACAAATGCAACAAGTTCTGAAAGCTCTTTTCCAGACATCAAATAGCTGGCATGGCTTTCAAGAATATTTTTAACAGAAGCAATATGTGCACTCGGCTCTTTAGACGAGGGGCTGCCATACGTTAAATGAAAAGAAAGAAGTACATAGGAATCAATATGGCTGATCAAGCCAGACAAGTGGAATAATTATTACAAAACACCTAATTTATTCATTAAAAATGACATTAGTTACCCAGCTTACCTTTTTGCATCATTTGATTGCTTCCTAAAACTGGACGGGAAAAGAAAATATCCTAAGAGTCTTGGAGAATCTCTCTCAGAATCTGTACTAGAGTGTTCATATTCTCTTCCAGACCTAAGTAGAAACCTCACCTAAAAGAAGAGGGTTAAGCATTAGAGATAATTAGAGGGGAAACAAAGATTCAATCCTTGAGAAATCACACAAGGTAATGCAGACACTTACCAGCTCTCCAGCCAGTTCGTACAAAGACTCGTTAAGTGTAGCCTAAACAATTGATAAGTCGTCATCAGAAATGTATTGAATACACTCAACTACTCAATAGGGAGAAATAAGGAATGCTCTGGTATAGCAACGCAAGGAATGATACACAAGAAATCGTCCTGGAAGTTGAGCAAAGCACGACATATAGCAATGTTTAAGTATCTAAAAGGGTTGGAGCACATGTTATTTATTTTGGTACAACTAGATAATATTACTAAGCATTTCCATGTGCTTATACTTTTGAGTAGATACAGACAAAATATAATCACCTGTAATAAATTCAAAGCACAACATTGACTCACTGCAGGACCTTCAAGCTTAGCAATGACCTGTTAAACAGAAGTGAGGTTTCAATCAGCACAATACAATCATTCTCTGACACCATATCTCAAGGTGAGGATGATGTGCCAAAAACAACTGGAATGCACAGATGTAAAAATGACCATGAATATGCAAAATCCCTTACAGGTGATGCACGAGAATGATTTGTGACATATCACACTGACTATCGTGAGTTAAGAAGGAAATTATTCCTGAATAAGCGAATAACTCTGGCCGGGTGACTGGTGACAACCAACACCACATATGCAAGCAGATTTATCACATTCCTAACAACATTTAAGACTAAGGGTCTATATAAGAATAAGCAGACTGGAAGCAGGATCTCTATTCTTTAACAAACAATGGAAAACAAAATTGATGCAATACAATCAGAAAATTAATACGTGCATAAAGCAAACAGAAGGTAACTGGAAGGTACTTACAAGTATATAGCATGCTGCAGTGCGGTACCATCTTTGCTGAACACATTCGTCAAACAACCTATCATGTAAAATACTTCATTCCCAATGACCAAATGTAGGCAGACAAAGTGTTTAATTTGACAAAATTTCTTTAAGGGCAATCTAACATCTCTGTACTAGTGTACTTCACAACTTCTAGTGCTCTCTAAAGTGAAAATTTTATCAGGCTTCAGTAGTTGAAAAGAAATATGACACAGTTAAAATTCCCCTTGCAGACAAGTTTCTGCAAAATTGTAAGCAAACCCAAGAAAATCGAGTATCATACTCAGTTGATCTGCCGGCAGCAGAAAACAAATTAGCCCAATGTCGACCATCAGTCTTGCGTGCTACACTAACAACAACATCGTAATATTCAGGGAAGTTTCTGATCAATTCACAGCTCTTTTCCAGAAGAGAGGGAGTGTTGTTAGCTACAGCACCCTGGTTTTTGCTTGAATACTGTCTGCAGAAAAAGGTAGCATATTTAGAACTGCATATTAATTGAATTAATTTGGTTACAGAGCTTATGCATGCTCAAGCAGCAGTGAACTTCATACAAGTTCTTACAGTTCCTCTTTAGCATGCTTGTATCAGAGGAAATATATTTTACAAGATAGTACAGAAATAGAAAGAGAAGAAAGCCATGAAATAACAAATTCAGTACTCCAAGACTCTTATGTTCTTTTTTGTTAAACCATAAAGGGCAGTGAAGCAAGTCACCAGCAGGTCGACTGATCTAGATATCTAAAAAAAACACGCTTCAAGCAAAATTATATAAACTCAGCCCATAAGATGGAACTAATTACCCCTAAACATTATATTCAGGTTACCCCAGAAGTAATTAGAATAAATATCATACTAACGAGATGAACAAACAAACACACACACATACACAGAGAAGAGTTAAGATTACAAACCCATTTTATACTAGAAACTATGAACCATGAATTCATGGTTGAATATGTATGAATCGTCAGCTAAATGTACGAAGTCAAAATTTGAAAATTTTGACACCTATAGGATTCGAATCCATGACCTCAAATTCATGCAACAAGGTGAAGAATCCATCCACCACAGGTCTTGGTGATCTAAGGTCTGAAAATGGTCCGACTTCGTAGTTTATATTCTAAAAGCTGTTTTTATTTCAACCGTCCCATATATACATATATAACTATAGAGATGTGATCCATTGCTAACTTTGTTAACTCTGCTAACTCATCAATGCAGTGTATTAAAAATGTCAACACGATAACATTGAAATGTCAGCACACTATATTGAAATGTCAAACACAAATATGTGTTGACATTTTTAAAACACTGCGTTGATAAGTTAGCAAGTTAGGAATTTAAGAAAAGTTAGCATTATAACACACCCCACTATAGCTATATATATTTAAATCTGTGAAACTAAACGTATCTGGGAAATGAAGGCGAACTAAGATGAGTTCGGAATGGCTTGTATGGACATATATGAATGGACACATATACTGATGAGTTACCTGGAAATTTCAGCATCAAAAACTGTAAATAGAAGCCATTCCAGGCAATGAGAAAAATGTGGCTTCTCTGCTGATAATTGGGCAAGGCGTAGAGCTTCTTCCCTCTTGTCCCTCTGCAGTAATACTCATAATCATAATTTTTTGATATTGAGCTATGTGACATGAAGAACTACTCCTTAGTTTTCGGGAAATTAAATTTTATTCACAAAAACAATAAATCAAACTAAGATCAAGAAGCACAAGTTAAAACCACCCTAGGGCCAATACATCAGTGGAAACAAAGGTTATGCCCTTCTGCAACAACATTCTTTAACATCATCAGTTTGCTGCATGCTAATTTTTCTATTGACTGATGTTGAGCTTGTGTTAGTAAAAAAGTATCATGATTGTTCAATAAGATAACAGTTTTGCCTCTGATATTAAAGTGCTACATCAGAAAAAAAGTGGTTCAGAGATTAACAGGCCTATATTCTAAATTTCATAAGAATTGCTATGCCATTATAGAAAATCTCATGTATTGAGAAGCCAACATTGTTCACTTAATTACCTGAAGAAGATGTCGTAGTAGACAGTGTAATATGGTTTGAGCTTGAGGAGACGGCTCAAAACATGGGAACTCTGTACATGCTGAAAACGACATTCTCTGGGAAACACCAACTACTACACCAGAATTAGGAAGTAGACCAAGAGGATATACCTCACGATCAAATTCCAGCTCCGGATCCAACTAGTATAGCGTCAAACAACATATTTTAGGTGAGATGCACAAAATGATAATGGAGTACTAAAGCCCTGCTATAGGAGAAAACTTAACTAAACACCCATGACCACTGAAGAAAATACAATTAAACATGAACAGACATAACTGATGTACATATCAAAGTGAACTGTCAATAGATGCTAAAAACCTTTATAAATGCTTGGTCATTGAATGAAGCGTCTAATCGATGGTTCAGCATATATGTGCAGAAAATTAAGTGCCCAGAAAACTACTAGCCACAATTACCTGTAAAAAGTCTTCCTGTTTAAATGGATCAGCACCTAAAGATGGATACCAAACCTGCAGGTGAGCTTCTAGAAAAATTAGCATCAGAAATATTAAGTAGAATGCATAATCTTTGTAAAGAGGCATAATGCCTGCAGAAACCAACACCTGCATCCCCCGATGACCATAGTCTAACCAGGAAACTTCCTCAATTAAGTTAGTTTTCTCCCCCAATTGACCACAGGTAACCCAAAATAACTCTACAGAGTGAGTGAGCTCTCTTTCCCGGCCATCATCCAAATCAAGTAGTGAAAGGTCCCCATTAATCCGCAGTATTAAACACCTAAAGGAGCATGCAAACATTCATCAGGAGAACCTCAAGAAAATAGCTTCAAGAATTAGAAAGATAAGGATAAGTGCATACTTAGAAGGCTCATGGGTTGATGATGTATCACTTCTTGACATGTCGTCATGTGGAAGCTGATCGGGAATAAAATGAATAGCAGCAGGATGGCTCTTCGCAGTCATGATTGAAAGTTCTCGTACTGTAGAAAGCTGTTTGTCATTTTATCACTTAAAAATGTATGAAGAATATAATACAGTCACTATACTGTCATTCAAGAGAAATCTTGATTCATTTGACACTGACAGAACTATAAAAGTGTTTGTCAGGCAACATATTTTTAACAACTATTCAAGAAAATCATTTTTGAAGCATTTAGCTACCTGTAAATCTGGAGAGCTTGAAGGTGACAATTCCCCAGTTATTTTCACATGGTATATATGAACATCAAACGGGTGGTAAGTGATTAGCAAATAATCTTGATAAACATCCATGACCATTGGATTTGTAAGCAATGGCTTCCGGCAAAGTAGTGAACTTTGATCGAGGTGATATCTTGGGTAGAAAAGCAATTCATATCTACAAACACAAACAGTTGTGACATAACCACATGTCAATAAATGAAAATTTTGGAAAAGTGACATAACAAGTTACACCAGAAACATGAAAAGAAAAAGATTTGACTCTAACTACCAGATAAGTTACACACCACATAATGCAGTTGATTTTTTCTTTGAAAACAAAATTCTGTACAGAATTTTCTCATAAGATATGCTTTCATCAGAACACTAATAAGACTAGCAGCCACAAATCGAAATGCATAAGACACGAGCATATAAAATGCAACGCTCCATAGACCTTTTTAACAACACCAGGGTCAGAGAAGTTGATCCATTAGCAGTGTCTAAAACAAGAAATTAGAAACGAATTTTGGGGACTAGTGATTGGGTTTGAACTTTACACAACAAGAATCCCCCAACTCCATGTGAGGTATTAAATGTAATAGATTTCTCACGTGCTCGAAGATTCCACGTAATTGCAGACCACAACAATTTTTCCCAGCCATAACAATCCCCTGCACTGAATCTGTTGCTCCTGAGTAACGTCTCCAAACACTCTCCACCTCTTTAGTCGAATGTCGTACAAGATTAAACCATGAAGCCCAGCAACAGCCAAATACATTCCATCCTTACTGGCAGCAACATGAAGAATAGGCCAATTTTGCAAAATATAAGACACCTGGCACATCCCATAGTCAATCAGAACTTCTTACAGTGAAGGCAGGGCAGATCCCCAAAAGCAAAAATTAAATCAAGCAGGCAGATAATAATCACAAGTGTGATACATAACTGGAAGATTGAGGTGCAAGATCTTAAGTTCATCGGTATCTTCAGACTGTACAATAAGCAAGCGGTCTTCACCATAAATAACTTGGCGTACATAAGTTGTACCAGAAACACCCCTATTTAGGCAGCACTTTCCAAAAGAAAATGCAATAAGTCTCTCTGAAGATCCTTCTTCCATAGCATAAAGCCTATATCCATGTTCATCCCAGTGCATCAGCGACGTGCCTCCCATCATGGGCTCATACTTAAAATCCTGATTTGGATTCACCACAGGAGAAGATACAGAGCTCAAACCTATCTGGCGGATTGTAGACATCAAACGACAGCCTGAGACAGACCAAACAGTAAGTCCCCTTAACTTCCATCCAACTGCGAAAGCAGAATTATCAGGTGTCCAAGCAATACAATTGACAGGGCCAGTATCTTCCACAGAATATCTGTGATGGTAAATCCAAAAAGAATCCATTCAGTTCATGATGATTACAAGGAGACAAAAATCTAAAACAAATGCAGGGAACAAACTGAACTTGGGAAACAATAGCGAATAAATTGTAGTTATACAAATTTATATTCAGATTCAGCCTAGGCAAATCCCAATATTCTATACTTTCAGATAATTGATGAATTTTCTTCTTCGTAATCTATAAATAAAAGAAATTAATCAAAAAGCTATACTCACAAATTAGGACAAATATCCAGTACCCCTTAGTCCCTCATTTGTACATTTTTCACCATTAACCATATTCAACTACTTACAAATGGCACATGATTCCTTGTTGAAAGAAAAAAATTATCACCAACGGCTCAAAACAATATCATTAAATTGCTTGTGCATGTACGTACACACTGACTAGTGACATCCCCCCTAAGGGATGTAGAATGCAAGTTTATTATTTACTCATAAGACTTCTAGGAAAGGAATAGACATGGTGTGCCATCAACATGACTATTGCCACTTCACAAGTTTCTCTGAATTGATAAGGCTTACCCCCAATCATGCAATGACACGGAGCGAATAAGCGATGCAGAATCTGCAAGGTCGTACAGCTCAACAGAACCTTTTTGAGTCCCAACAGCAAGAATCTGTTGATCTGGAGCCACTGATGCGCATACAGCTTCCCCTGAAGCAAATCGCTTTTCAACTATAACCGATTCAGCATGTTTTAGACCCCTCTTGCTCACAGAACACTGAATTAGATCCCCATCAGAAAACAGCACAAAAAGTAACCGCAAAGTAATGGAAAATTCAAGATGGACAATTCCCGAAGTCTGAGATACGACATGGTTCGTGTGGTTGGGACCATCATCCATTTGAACTCCGCTGGCAACTGTACCATTGCTATAGTGATTGGATAACTTATTCAGATCATTTCCATCATTCGGCAACATATCAAGGATAAAGGCACCACAGAACTGTACAAAGATCAAGAAAGCTGTTTACATCCCTCGATCCATCAACTAAGGTAGGTAGGAGTAAAACTTTTTCAAAGAAGGGAACAAGCAGGGGTATTTATACTGCCACCAGTATTGTTAAATACTACTACTATCCAATGAAACATATAGAATCAAGGACATAGCTAAATAGTTTTGTTGAAAAAAGGGTCCCAAGCCAAAATTTACATACCTCACCCTTCCAAGATATTGTATACAGTGATCCATCAGATAGTCCGATCAGCATGTGTTTGTTGTCACAAACAAAGTTGCTCCTGTAATCCAAAGATAAAGGCTCAATATCATTCTACCATTCTAGATTAAGAACTATGCCAAACTGAGAGATACTCCAAGACAATCAAAATCATATTGAGCTCATAAGTCAACATGGTTTAAGTGTTTTCTGTGATTATGCCTTCAGTAGTTAAGGTGGCATGCTTCACTATTTAGCACAATAAAACCTTTTTACTTATCCTATTAAATGCCCATGCACACTTAGCATGTAACTAACATAAATTTTATTATAAACTTCTAGCAGTAGGTCATTTAATTAGAGAATATAAAAGCATAAAAATCCTCTAAACTTATATATGCAACCAAATATTTCTCATCGCAAACTCAGTGCTAGATGAAATGATTTGAAAATAAGCAATAGCCTTTCAGAAGAAAATAATTATACAGATGGTTAAGGAGACTACCTAACTAAATCCATAGTTAAAGCCAAATGAAATGAGGCAGTAAAAAGTGGAGTAGTTGGTTAGAGGCACTATTGCTTGAACAATGTCAGCGCCAAAGTGCCATCCGAAAGATACTTACAATGCAGGAAATGAAGCCATCGACTCAGTAGAATAAGACAGGATGATTACTTACACTGTCAAATTCTTGTTTGCAAATGGGACTTGTTCACTGAGAACTAAGGATATGTTTGAGAGAAATAAACCAGTTGGTTGCTTGCCGCCAATGTATATTTTTGTTTCTGCCCTTTGAACCTTAAAAATGTGAAGATGAAAGGACGATGTCTACAAAACAGCAGCAGAACCAGATAATTTATAGCCAGCAACAAGATTAACTATGTACTAAATTACATTCATGATACAAGTAACTTAGTAGAAGAAAACTATAGATTTCACATTTTAAATATATCTTCCTATAAATAAAGTTGGTACCACATAATATTTAGCGGATGACCAAGAACAAGCACATTGCCGCATACATATATGATTTAGTTCGACGATACCCCTTTGAACCACATTTTACTTTGCTACATACTCGTAAGTTTCATTTGCAATAACTATCGATTTGTTCTCTCAGTCTAGCAAACATGATATTACTGCCGCAAAAAAATGTAGCGGCAATTGACACTAAGTTCTTTGCTACAATAACTACCAGTCGTGACATAAAATAGCTACTCCTCCAGTTACACAATAAAATAACTAGCGTAATGTAGCTACAATAACTACCAGTCACAACATAAAATAGCTAGTGTAATTTAGTGATAGAGTACTAGCTACTCCTCCAGTATAACGTACTTCTATTTCCGAAGAACTCATCATCCGAAACAACACGATGAGTTTTTAAAGTAAACTCTAAAAATGCAATTGCATGTTGCATGGTAGCCAATTTATGCGAGAGCTAATATGCCGCATTACACGGTTTGGATTGAATAAGCATACAGTGTATCAGTTCAGAACTGGACAATGTGTCACGTAAAAAAAGTAAATGTCACATGAATGGTTGCACTTTACTCAGTAATTCAATACTTACAAGAACAGCAATGAGCTTAGTGTCGGGGCTCCAAATTGCCCGCAAATTCTCCCCTTCTCTTTGAATAGAATCCACATCTCTCTTATACTTCCCCAACCTCACTCTGTGCTGTAAAACAGAATCAAAATGAAGAAAAAACTATAACATGCAAAAAAACTGATCTGATTCGGCACAGAAAACGCGAAATTCACAATTCCACCAATAAATTAGCAATGTCAATTAGCAGAGGTACCTGAGAAGACGACCAGAGCTCGATGTGAGTCGGCGCCACAACAAGGAGCAAGCTATTGAAGACTTTAAGATACACGATCTGCTGTGTGGAAGGACAGTTGGGCAATTCGAGAGGGATGACCTGCGGCCATCCATAAGCCATATACATCTTCGAGAATTCGCGCGCGGATAGCGAGAGAACGATGTTCAGAGCGAGGAATTCATGGAGTATAGAGAGAGAAAGCTAGGGGTCTGAAACAGGAATTGGATCGGAAGATTTGGAGGGTGTGATGCAACCCATTTCTCAGGTAGAAGGAGATCTGAGAGAGTGCCGGTCCCGAACTAAAGTTGTTTTTGCACTCTGCCCCTCGAATTTCTGTATATTCTGAATCTGTCCTACTTTTCAATTTTATACCAACTTTTTTATGAAATCTATAACTTTACTATGATTTCTTAATTTCAATATATACATTTGCAATTGATTATTGTTTCATTTTCTCTCTAACTATAGAATTCTCTTTTTGATTTATTATCGTCTCTCTAACTTATAAACTTAATTATATATTAAACACTTTTAGAACTTATATAAGCAGCTTTCTGAGAGTAGTTTTTTAAGTTCATAGTAAATTCTTTGAAATAAGCTTCTCAAACACCACCTTAACTTATGATTTATGAGTGGCCTTTGCTGTGTTTCACGATAAAGCCCAAATAAAATTCAAATTGAATTTCATTTGTTTCTATGAGATAGCAAACTGATATCAGTATTCGCAAGTTGAGGTAAAAAGAGTTTATATTGGAAGATATATATGAATTTGAATTTCATTTGTTTCTATGAGATAGCAAACTGATATCAGTATTCGCAAGTTGAGGTAAAAAGAGTTTATATTGGAAGATATATATGATCTGTACAGCAATTGAAGTGGGATCTAATATTAGAATATCGTGTAAGAATGAGGTGTTCGGTTTGCAAGATTATATCTCATGATAAAATGTGTATTATGTTTGATTCATGAGTTTGAATCTCATGACTAGGACCTAGTCTTATATAGATAGTCATGTCATAATTAGTGATAGTCAATCCTCTCCAACTAAATAATCTCACAATTTAATAGTATTGGATTATATCTTGCTATTATTTTATCTAATAAAACCAAACACTACCAAAATATAATAAGTCAAAGGCCTCAATTTATAAAATGTTACTCCCTTCGTCCCAATATAACTAAGTGAGACGTATTCCTTATTGGGTCTAACCATTATAAGTGACACGTTTCATTTTTATGGCAAAAAAATAAGACTTTATCTCTCTTACTTTATCATCTCTTCTATTTTTTCTTTGTTCATTTAATCATTAAATATCACTACCTAAAAACTTGGGCCAAAAGAAATATCTTACATGTAATACAGTAATAGAATGGTAGAAGAAATTGTTGGATATTTTAGTGTAATTGGATTAACTTGATTGATCGGTTATTGTTATAATGATACATCATTTAAGTATGGAGGTGCGGAGTGCACGCTTATTTGAATTCATTATGATGTTAGGGGCGAAGCCCCTAAATAGATGAACGGGGGTCCGGGGGCAGCGCCCCCGGGTAGCGGGGTCCAAGGGGCAGAGCCCCTGGCTGGGGTCGAGCTGTTTCGTCAACAGCTGCATCGTTTCATCTTCTTCAAAATCTGATCAATTCGTCTGGTTCACATCTCGAATACATATATGAATGTTCTGCAATCTCTGAATTTTATCCGATCAAATAATTTTGATAGAACCACCGAAATTGATTTGATCTGAAAGTGTTTTGCACGACTTTTAGATATCTGTTTTTCCATTCTCTATATTGAATCTCCCTAACAGAAATGTATTAGGAGTATATGTAATAGGGAGGAAGAAGTAGTAAGCAGTTAGAAAGAATATGGACAAAACATCGAGTTTAAATAATGAAGAGCAAGGAAAAGAAAAGTACTCCTTAAAAGGGAAAATTTTAAAGCATCATTGATGATAAAAATTTGACATCATGGTTTCTAGGGGCGAAAACAATATACACAATCACAAACTTTATAGAAATGATTCGCCACTGCTCTTATTTGTGTTATGTGAAATTTTCGATCCCCATCTATACACAGGGGTTCAGGCGGAGCCAGGAATTAAAATCAAGAGAAAAAAATTATGTATAGCAAATAATTGAATAATTGAGAAGGAGCATTTAAGAAGAAATTCCAACAAATATACAAATTTGAAGAAATATACTATATTAGTATATGTACAAATTTTTGAGGTGGGACACAAAGGTCCATGTGGCTACGCCCCTGGTTCGAAGTTCCTCTCTAATACGGAGAGAGATTATTCTATTATGAGTATTTAATTATTATATACTCCCTCCGTCCCCCATTACTTGACACGGTTTGATCCGGCACGGGTTTTAAGATATGTAATGGAAAGTGTGTTAAAAAAGTTGGTGGGATGTGAGTCCTACTTTTAAAGTATTAGTTTTATAATAAATGTGAGTAGGAATGAGTTAGTGGAATATGGGGTCACTTAAAAATGGAAAAAGTGAAGTGTGTCAAGTAATTGAGGACGAACCAAAATGGCAAACTGTGTCAAGTAATGGGGGACGGAAGAAGTACTATATACCTGATCCGCACATATTTTATCAAAAAAAAAGTTTGGAAACAAATTAAAAATTTTGTGTTAAGTGTACAAAGATTCATGGCGAGAAAAAGAAACACGACAAATGATGAATTTCAACTACAATACCAAAGAAAAATGACGAACAAGGCCGTCTAACAGAGTTTGGAATTGATGGTCATCCATCTCTGGAGCTGCATTGTTGACAATTACTTTACCGTGCTCCTTTACAAAGCTGAACCATTACTTTTCCATTTCAATGCAAAAAATAGTAGGTGCGCAAACAATGTGATTTTATTTCATGTGTCAAGTCAATTAATCGAGGATCCACGCTTACTATAACTCTAAAAAGCGTGCTTGTATCATAATATAGTGTGATCTATGTGTACGCAAACCATAGTGATTATCGATAAATAAGTTAGGACTACGAAAATTGGGTCCACAATTCGTACCCAAAGCCCATTGTTCTGCATCGTACGAAAGCCCGGGTAAATTGAAAATGATTTGCCAATTTTTTATACTAAAATCAAGGAAAAGTAACGAAGAATATTTTTATTTGGTAAAACGTCACTAGAAGCGCGTGCCTCACGCGCCGTCACTCCAGTTGAATCTATAAACAGCAGTCAACCGAAAATCTAGGGAAGACTCTGAGAAATGGAGTATAATAATATTTTAACGAAGAATAAAAGTCTTCAAATATTTGTCATCAATTTTAATATCCATTCATAAATAAATATAATCACATCCCTAATAAATCGTTTAGAGATAATCATGAATTTCCACATAAAACATCGATTTTCAAAGTACAGCAGACATACTTCATGAACACATTTACCAAGAATTGTTCCACCTCTGAATCTAGAATCTTAATTATTTGGAGAGAGGGAGAAAGAGGGAAATACAGAGATGGGAAAGTGGATTCTTGGTCAATTTAATATCTTTATGATATTTTTGCTATGTGTTTATGTGTGTGATTCGCAAGAACAATCGTTGAATACATACACCATTTCTACCTTTTCATACGCTAGAACTGTGCTCAGACCTTATGACTGGCGCTACATTAGAGGTAATAATTTTACTCCATTAATGTATCTGCTGTTTCAAAGCTAGGATTTTTCTACTGTGTGCAAAGGTTGGGAGGTATTGAATTACTTAATTTTTTTTAAATTTTCTTGTGGGATTCAGGTTTCATTTATTATCTTGAGGTTTTGGGGTTTTTTTGTGAAGAATTCTTAGCTGGATTTGAGGGTTGTCTTAGTCTTGACTCTTGGGAGTTCCTAATCAATGTAATGAATCAAGATTGAATTTTGAATTGATAACTTTAATTGATATCTTCTACTTATTGGCTTTTTTGATGAATGTGAATTCTCTACAGTTGTTTGTAATCTGAATGTCTTGATGATTTGATTGGTAGTATCTTGTTCAATTAAGGTAGTTGATTCGGATTGTGGCGAATCCGGAAAATAATATACTTCTATGAATTCATAGGAAGTAGTATACCATTTCTAGTTTGTTAGTTTAGTTCAAACCTTCCTACTTTCCAGCTGAACTGAAAATGCAAGTGAGGGATATATATATAGGAAAATGATCAATACAGAAATTGATCCCAGTGCAAAATCCAGACCAAATCATCACCATGAGATTTGACAATCTAATGGTCAATAATTAAAGACATCACCATGAGATTTGACAATCTAATGGTCAATAATTAAAGAAAAACACGGAGGGTCATTATAAAGCAGTTTTAGGTCATATTATATATATATATATGTATATATATATATATATATATATTGTAAAATTAAGAACCTTATGCTTTTTTTAGGAATAAATTTCTGAGCTTTTAGACAATGTGATGATCTACAATCTTGTGCTTTCTTGTCTCATTGCAGTTGAATTGCCACCATGGTTCTCGACAATGTCTCTAGCCTTTGAGTCGGATACGGACGTTGTAAGTCTATATGAAGATTGCCTGATTACTAAACATACAATTAGTTTATTTTTGATAGATTGTGGATTTTGCTTTTCACTTGACCTGTTGTGTTTGAGGTAAAAATATACAGCTCGAATGAACTCAGTTCACTCATAGAACGTCATGTGTAGGATCTTCGTGGCATAAACAACGGGAGCTCTGTGCCAATGATATGCTTTCGAGAAGGGAGCCCTCCTATACCTGATGTTTACAACACTTCTTTAACGGGTTTAGGTAAGAATTTTGCAGTGGCTGAAACAATCATTGCAGATAAATAGATTGTGCAACTGTTTCTTCCCATGTCTCCTTTAACTAAGTGATAATGGAAAGATTTGTTATTGCAGTGTCGGAGTACATATCTAATGGTTCTTTTGTTGCGTCGCATAGTCTTCAAAATTCTGAGAAGTGCTACCCGATGCAAAAGAATATACGGCTGAGAGTTACAAATGAACAGGTTTTGTTCAATGGTTTTTGCTAGTGATGAGTTAGGGGTTAGAGTCATTTGAAATTTCTTGCAGCATGAATGATTTTTCTATACAGATTACTCCAGGTATGTGGTTTTTTGGACTATTCAATGGCATTGGACCTGTGAGGACTCAGTCGAAAATGGTACAGTTCTATAGCACTAATAGCATGATTGTAGATAGTTATGATAATTTGTTTATTGAAATTTCTTGAAGCCTTGAAATTGGATATTTTTTACTTACGGTTGCAGATTAATCGAGGCTCGGGATACTCTTTTAGTGGGAACATTACCGTGGAAGGTTGCACGACGCCAACAATGCGGGGCCAATTCTGCAACCAAACCGTTAATGTGCTTTCATGTAGCGAGAGCTATAATTTAACCGGAACTGGTCTGGAAAATGGATCATTTAAAGGTATGAATAATAATGCCATTGCCTGCAGAAATGCCAATGGGATTGTTTGTCACGAAGAAGGGCCGGATATCTACTCATTGGACGTGATGGGCATGGTTAAAGAGATATCCATTGCAGTCACCAATCTGACACTCAACGAGACAAACCCTTCAAACACGTCAGGAAGCCTTTCCTTGATGTGTTATGCTAGACACGGCACAGTGCCACTCAAAACAGTTTATGATTTTTCCATTGACATAAGTAAGGCCCCTTTGGTTATCGATTTCCCAAAAGCAGGTCGGTGGTATATTACTGTTCAGGCAGTCGATAACTCTAATACAAGTGGGATGGGTCACGGGCGTAGCTTCAAAACATGCTATTTGTTAGTATGGCAAGTGAACCGTTGCCCTCTGGATAGAGGTGGATTAAATTGCACATTTGAGACTCACAATCTTCAGGTAAACATTTTGTTTTTTTATACAGTTATCTGCTATTGAATATGATGATGAAAATGAGGATTACATTCTTTTATAGGAAAAACCATGTGCACATCCCAATGTACGGTGCATTCACCCCATTAGGGTTAATTAACCATAAATATGATTTAGCTGAGGCAGATGCACTGGAGTGTACGTTTATACAAACATACTCACATTATATATACATACTCCATTTGTTTTTTCTTGTAGCTCTAGGGAGTGATTTATACAGGCTTTGCAAACTATGAGTAGAGATGTTCTCTCGACTTTTATGATCATTCGGCAATTTGTGAACTTATTGCTAAGGGTTTTAATGCAGACAGTTGTTAGGAGAGATTCATCTGTGCCTTTTGAGTCGAACTACATTCCGATAACTCAAGAGCCTTCAAACGAATTTCCTCTAGAGCCATTTCTAAGCAACTACTCGACTGGAGGAAATGATGATGGAGTGTGGACCTATTTCCTCCTCGACGTCCCTTATGGTGCAACTGGTGGAAACATCCACGTTCATCTGAGTGCTGACTCGAAGATCAAATACGAGCTCTATGCAAGATATGGAGGGTTGCCGTCTCTCAGTAATTGGGATTACTTTTACACAAACAGCACAAGCAACAGCAACGGGTCCATGTTCTTCAAGCTGTATGACTCGAGTGAGGAGACAATTAACTTCTATATGTTGTACGCTAGAGGAGGAACTTGGAGCCTTGGGTTGAGACAACTAAATCCGGCTGATTCAAGTGGTAAAACCGGCATCTCCTTATCGCTCGAGAGGTGCCCACAGAAATGCTCTTCTCATGGGTTGTGTCAGTCCAGTCTAGATACAACTCGACTTATGCTGTACAGGTTTGCATGTCGCTCATATACATTTCTTGACGTGACATTTAAATTAGCTCAGATAAGTCATACCCTGCCGTGTTCCACATTTGCAGTTACTGTGCTTGTGATAGGAACCATGGAGGTTTTGACTGCAGTGTCGAACTTGTGTCTCATCGAGGTAGGTTTGTTTCATTCTCTAGAGCTGAACCCTCACAAGTTTTTTTCCAAGCTTAAAACACTGGGTCTTTTTTTTTCTTCTTCCATTTCTCAATCTTGAAAAGCTTATGCTTTGAATGTAGTTCTTTTGTTCAACTGAAAAATGTTGGAACTTATTATGTAATATGTAGGACACATTAAACAGTCGATTTTCCTTATAGCATCGAATGCTGCAGCAATACTTCCCGCCTATTGGGCCCTCCGTAATAAGGTATGAAGATCTACAAATATTGAGCAGAAATGTGCAATTCATTGCATTTTACGCATATAGTTCTTTTTTTTTCAAGGCATTTGCAGAATGGGTGCTTTACACGTCGAGTGGAATCTCTAGTGCGTTGTATCATTCATGTGATGTCGGCACATGGTGTGTACTGTCTTTTCGTGTCTTGCAGGTATAGATTCTGACAGCCTTTGGTTTCTCTGAGGAAATTTTCTTTTCCAAATGCTAATTCTTGATTCTATGCTTCCAGTTTCTTGACTTCTGGCTTTCTTTCATGGCTGTCGTGAGCACTTTCGTATACTTAGCTTCCATTAGCGAAGTTTCAAAGAGGACGATCCACACTATTATTGCAATTGTAACAGCTCTCTTGGCTGAAACTGGACCAACAAGGTATTTCTGTAATACAACATGCTCTCATCTTACAATGCCATCGGAGTTGATCACCGTAGGTTTTTGCAGGTCTAAGAACATCGGTTATGTCATTGGCCTAGGAACTCTCGGTCTTCTAGTTGGGTGGGCTCTCGAGTTCTTTGCTCGTAGACGGACATTTTCGCTCTCCCCAGATTTCCATTTAAATCTTCTTGCTAGGTAGGTGAGCCATATGGTGATGTCCTCCTTTGGAAACATGTCACCCTCTGATCCGGTTTGATGTTGCATCTCATGTTACATATTTCTATCTTCACCTCAGTAACACTAACTAGCTTAACCTCTTGATTAATTCAGATGGGAAATCATCAAAGAATGGTTTCGTAGCTTGATCAAGACGCTCATAAAACGTTTCCGCTGGGGATTCGTCATAGCAGGATTTGCTGCATTGGCAATGGCTGCTGTCAGCTGGAAAATGGAGAGCACTCAAAGCTACTGGATTTGGCACAGGTATGTTCCCTCCCTCCCTCTCTTTCTCCCCTCTCTCACCCTCTCATGTATGGTGCAAAATCATGTGCAGTTTGTGGCACATATCTATATACTCGTCTTCCTTCCTCTTCCTCTGCTCGAAAGCAAATACGACGACATGTGAGAGAGATGGACCGTTGGATGGCAACTACGAGCTAACCAGACAAAATTCATTCAACAGAGATGAACGAAGGATTGAAAGATAGACACATTCTTTATATTTATTCTCCTTTGCACCATAGGTTAGATATTTAGGCAACACTGCTGTATTTATATCTTAAATGTAACATATATAGTTAGCTATTTTTTGTAAAATTTGAAGAGAATGGTTCAATATAAGAATCTTTACTCAAACAGTGTTGCTTATTTGTCTATCCTTTTTTGGAGATGTTTTTTCTTTTCTTTTTTTTTGTTTTAATTTGCTAAAAAATCTGAGAATTTAAGATGTGTATGTATCTTTTGTTATTGAAGAAAAATAGAAATGAATGAAGAAAAAGTATATGTAGTTCAAAATTTTGCAATATTTTTTTTCTGCTCTCTCTCTACAGAATTACCTATGTATATATAGACA
The DNA here is from genome assembly GCF_023119035.1 of Salvia hispanica. Lineage (NCBI taxonomy): Eukaryota > Viridiplantae > Streptophyta > Magnoliopsida > Lamiales > Lamiaceae > Salvia > Salvia hispanica. The sequence continues at coordinate 33,680,228 of NC_062968.1, read as the reverse complement.
AGCCAAAAATGCAAACTAAAAAAAATAAGCAAACCACCTTAAAATCTCCAAACTTGCTGTATGAAATATTGATATGAATGTACAATATCACCATTTGACTACCCTGTGACAGTGGCTTCTTCCTCGGCATCTCCTCAACACTCGAAAACAGCAACGGTTGCTTGAAAAATGGGTTCAGCTAAGCTAAGCATGACATGCTGCAGCCTGCACTCTGATTTACTCGTGGATCACATCCGAAAACATCTCCTTGTAGTCCTTCCTGATGCCCCAAAGAGCCTCCGCGCATTTCCTCATACTTGGCCTGTTCTTCCGGTGGGGAGCCAAACACTGCAATGCCAACTCGAAAATCTTCTCGAGGGCAAAGGTATTCGCAGGAGACCTCACCACCCTCGGATCCAAAGCCATAATTCCATCACCATTTGCAAACTTCTTCACTGCCTGCAAGTTGACATACTCATTTCAAAACACATAACACACTTTCCTCTTTCTCTCAAATGCAAATCATAGGAGATGAGTGAAGAATGTGTACCCATCTGGCAGTGAGGCGCTCCTTGACTTCTCGTTTAGGCTCAATGGGGCGTCTGCCTGTGATGAGTTCAACCAGCAAGACGCCGAATGAGTACACATCACTCTTCTCTGTGAGTTGGTAAGTTTTGAGATATTCCGGATCCAAGTAGCCAGCAGTGCCTTTGACTTGAGTGGAAACATGCGTAGCTCCCATCTCACTATCAGCTGCCAGTCGTGCAAAACCAAAGTCGGCCACTTTTGCTCGTAGATTCTCAGTAAGGAGAATGTTGGAGGACTTGATATCTCTGTGTATGATAGGATGGTCTGCAACGCACAGATATACAGATATATGGAAACTGAGTTGCATCAAATTTAACATTCAAACATGAACTAATGACATACCTGTATACATATGTAGATAAGTGACAGCATGCGCCACATCAATCGCAACATCTAACCGTGCAGCAAAATTAAGAACATTGCCACTCACACCTGCAAGATCAACGGTACGTTCAAAGAGGCGAAGGATTTAAGCAAACCAGCCAAATGCAAGAGAACACGGGGGCGAAAGAACTCACAGTCCAAGTGCTCCCTAAGAGTTCCATTTGCAACATACTCGACCACAAGAATCCTCTCATCTTCATGCACCAAATAACCATAGCATCTCACTAGATTCTGATGTTCCACTTGTGCAAGAGTCCTAACCTCACTTTCAAACTCAGCTCCTAAGTGTTTATCATACGCAATCTGCAGCCACACAAATCTTATACTAAAAACTAGCAATACAATAGCAACATCCTACTAAAAACATGTGTTTTTCATAACTTGAGCAACAAAATATCCTTCTGACCTTCTTTGCGCGTTTAATGGCAACTATCGTCCCATCTTCAAGATGACCTTTGTAGACCGTTCCAAATCCTCCTTGTCCGATCTTTAAGGTGGGCGAGAAGTTTTTAGTCGCCTTGAGGATTTCTTGAATGGTGAACTTCATACTCCCCGGCTCTCTGCGGTGAGTTGAACTGTTGGTGCTCCCATATATCGATTGATTTGAATTACGCCTCTGCCTGCTTCCGGAACTTGACGCTTCAGACAGATCAACAGAATGATCAACTACATATCTACTTTTATTCAGCCAAAAATCGTCTTTCATTCAATAACTAATCCAGTTCATTTTACTACATGAATAGCACCTTTGTGAAGTTTAATGATTAAAGAATTACACAACAAAAATTTACCACAATATTACTAATGTTTTTTTATACCATTGACACTCCAAAAGGTAAAGTAATTGACGATCTTGTCATCAGTTTAGGCCACATTCCCTAAATCAAAATTAGTTATTGAATAATTAGGAAAACATTGTCACATTGTTGTTCAATCATGATTGAGCTTCTCCCTTCTCCAATAATCATCCTGGGAGAAAACATATCTAGTGGATGCACCACCTAGTTAAATGGACATTAACATTTTCATAGATTTTCACACAACCATTACTACTAGAGTATTTTTTTCATCCAAACAAAGTTTTCTAGTACTATATATTTGTAAATTTACAATAGTATGCTACAATAAACTAGAAATAAATCCAAATTTACGAAAGATTAAAACTTTCTCCAGCCAAGATCTCAGAAATCCTAATCTTGTATGGTCGTGCAAATCAAATTTCTTCACACACGTGTGTGTGATCATGAAAATGGATCTTAAAAAAAAGGGCCAAAAATTGAAAACAAACTAAAAAAGCGATAATTTTAACGTACCAGAAGAATCATTGAACGTGCTGGTGGAGTTGTTGTTATCCGGCTCCGGGGGAGTGAAGCAAGCGACGAGCGCATCCGCGATGGAGCGAGCGACAGCGGTGAACGGGTTCCTGGTATCGACGGCGGTGGCGGTGGCGGCTGACCTCCGAGAAGTGGTGGTGGAGGCTGAGGAGAAAGTGGACGTGCTTGCCGAGTGAGACAAGTTGACCGGCGTGCCGCCATCGGAGCCCGAGCGGCGGCCTCCGAAGAGAGGACTCCTCATGGCTAGCGATGCTCCTACGTCTCACCTGTTTTTTTCAAGTGGTAGAGAGAGAGAGAGAGATGGCGCGCACCACCGGCATTGGTAGCTTTGCAATAAATTGCAAGTTGTGAGTGACGATGACTTGACTTTTCTTCATTCACTCTTTTTCTTGTATTTTAATGTATGTGGGGGAATAATTTTCTTAACTCAAGAATGCTACTATAATTTTTTAATTTAGCCTCCACTAATTTTTTTTCTTTTCTACCACATGTGTACCAAACCTGTCTTTGGCGGAATTAGACTAATCTTGCTTGATCAGGTTTGCAGATTAAGGGTCTGACTATTTTTAATTGAGTACTAATGATGGATTTTTTTAAAAATTATGAATATGATACTACTATATGTTATGAGAAATAAGGAAAGTCAAATTTTTTGTTCGAGATGTCATTTTAATTTCAATTTTACTGTATGTGTACTGTTTCCAATAGTTTTCGAATTTTTAGCTATATAGGTGGACTAAAACTAAACCTATTTATACTTCAATGATGGGATGGCTTAATTAATTTATTTTGATGTAATACGAGAGGAGGTGTCAAAATTCAAACCTAACAATCCATTGTTTTCCATGCTAATAATATTTTATTTAGAAAGTCTAACTACATAACACGTACTGTATTAACGTATAGGTTGATGTATCGAGAAATTATAAATCTGAAATTTATTATAGTAGTTTATTTTTTCTGTTAAATAATTGTATGCATCTATAGCAAACGATGTTTGTTAAATCCTAAATAAAATAGATAAGATGTCACTTTATGCGGAAAACATAGTGTAACTTACCTTTGGGTGTACTTCTGGTCGGTGACGATATATACAACCCTTGTTTAACGTAACTTCGGCAATAATTGTAGTTAGTTACGTTGCCGAAAACTATTTCATTTAGTAAACTCAGGTCATATTTGCCAATATAACAATTGACTCACAAATTCTAGAAGTTCAATATAGCATACATGTCAAAGTCTAAGTTCTTTTTTTTAAAAATTTATTCTCTGACAAAAGTTCCACAAGGGCATTCGCTCAGGAAAACAGAAATTGATGCAGCTCTGCATTCAATTTTATATGTCCGGTTCGTATACTAATAATTGGTCGTCAACTTAGTTTTAATAATAGACTAAAGTCCAATTTTCGGAATCGTAAAAAATCGTAAAAAAACACCGAAAAACCATTGGAACAGAAACCATAGCCGGCGGTTTTAGAACTGGAACCGTAACCGCGAAACACTTTCGCGGTTCAGTTCCAGTTCGGCAATTCCCAAAACCGTAATTGGCGGTTCCGAGCCGTAACCGCCGGTTCCGGAACCGTGGGCACCTCTACATGAACCAATAGCTTCGGCGGTTCGCTTGTCAATCCAGTTTTTAAAAAATTGAGTATAACTCATCTGTGAGATTTAATTTGATTAACTAATTAACTAGTATATTTTCTTTTTAAATTAGCATAATAATTCACTATGTTAATTAAGTTAATAATTTAGGATTCCCGACAAATCCATTTGTGGGATTTAATTTGTATATATTTTATCTTTTAATTAGATTAGTAATTAACTTGGTTAATTATATTAATTAGGTTAATCATTAAGTCATTAATTATGTTCAAATGATTTGACCGTTAACTTTAACTGAGCGGTTAACTTTGGACCAAAACATAATGATTGAGACCAAAAGGTAACAAGACTTAATGTAAGAGACTAAAAAGTTTTTTAAAACAAATATAAAAGACCAATTATGGACTTTAATCTACAGGGTTGCGTTAGTGTGCTAACTAATTTACAGTAATAACTAATAACTTTCAATTCTGTGTATTAAAATTATCAACACAAAGACATAATTATATCAATACAACATAAAGACATAAGTTTATCAACACAAGAATATTGATAAATTTATGTCTTTGTGTTGATATTTTTAACACACTAAATTGATATTAGTTATTAGTTATTACTATAAATTAGTTAGTATTTGATTACACACCTTAATCTACATTTATATCTCATATATGTATTGTTCATGTCATAATTGTTTTTATCATGATTAATACAAAAAATATGCAACATGTTTAATACTTGGACCTCCAGTATAAAAATTTTGACTCTGCCATTGCCACCAACCACCGTATCACATCTCCATCACCATCACCATCACCATATAAAGCTACTCTATTATGGGTTCTGATTTCATTCAAACTCACATCTTTTTCGATCAAACGATGCACTTCCCATGGCAATGGCTTCCAATGAAACTGAAGAATGTTCTCCATTGGCGTTATCGTGTCTAAACTCCAAACCAAACATTATAGTACGGAGTATATTTTTTGTAGTTTTTATATTTTAAAAAATGGTATATATTCAAATTGACTTGCTTTTTTGAATTCGAATGTTTGAAGATGATTCAAGATGTTTTTATACGAGGTTTGATCGTGTGTTTATTTTTTTTATTGGATATTGATGGATTTGTATATTTTGTGTGAATTTTGTAGATTGTGGTATGATGTAGTATGAATCAAATGAATACATGCCATTGTTTCCAAATATGCAGATTGGTATGGTAAGCACGATAAAAATTGACCTAATTCATAGCATGCATATTAATTAGTGGTGTGTTATAAATGCCCGAAAATTGAGATTTGTTCATGATTTGTTGCCTTTTGAAATCTGATCTCTTTCCAACTATAAAAGTTCATCGAAAGCTCTATTTTGATACATCATAGAGCATCCTACACATTCATACAAAACTAGAAAAAACTCATATTTTACCAGCAAATCTTAGCAGCGGATAAAATCCAATGCTATTACTAGCGGACCGACGGCTGAATATTCGTGGGTAATATTAGCCGCAGCAATTGACATCAGATTTCCGATGAACTTTGGCACCTTGATCATACACCATAATTACTAAAAAATAAATACTAAAAATTTGTATACGTTACAAATTCGATTTGATTAACCAAGTTTCAATATTGAAATAAATATAAAATAAAAATAATTAAATTAATGTTAAAAATAAAATATCAATAAAATTATTGAAATATATTCCAAAACTAGCATAGCTCACAAGCTGAATTATCATTTGAAATATATTATGCGTATTAATTCCGCTACTAAATGTTAATTAGGTCATGTTAAATAGGTCATGTTAAATAGGTCATTATCCCTCGCCTCACAAACTGCACACCATAATTTACAGATTTTAATTTGATCCGCCGCCCTGTTGGTCCTCCCTCTCACGGTATTCTCTTGCTTTAGTTTTGCTTTTGATTTAACTTATAATTAACCTCAATTTAGTTGCTACACTACTTGGCTTTGTTAAAGGAGTAAGAATTTTACAAAATATGCATATGTATTTTAGGCTAGTTGATCGTCGGAAGGCCTCACATGCTTTGTTTACACACCTACCCTAATTTTCTCAATAAAGACGTTTGTTGTACTGCTCTACTCACAGGGGTTTGTGAAAGTAGTGGAGCGGTTGGCTGTCGGCCAACTTGTAGGCTTAGATACTCAAACCTTGTTATCTGCTAGCAATTATCTGTCTGATTTAATCTAATGTTAATTACTCGTTGTTCCCTCTTCTGATTTGTTTCGTTTGATATATTGTGATTCAAGTATTTGTTTGAATGTTGATTAATTATGTTTGAAGTATGCTATATTATGCGTTTGAATGCTAATTAGTTAATGAATTATTCTGATCCATTAATTATTGATAATTTGTGGATTGTTGTGTTGGAGGAGATGATGAAATTAGATCATTAATGTTTGTACAATTGTACGTGTTTTACATATGCATCGACGTCGTAGTGCTTATACTCATACTAACAAATCATCTCACGCGGGATCAATTGAATAAGATATGCATGCGACATTTGATGATGTCAATCTCACATGTGACGATTGGCCAATATTGCCTAATAGGAAGGAGAAATTTCAAAGAGATATGCATACTAGAATTGTTATATTGGTTATAGATTAATTAAATTAGATTTTATAATAAATTAACTAATATTCAAATGTTATAGGAAATTAATTATTCATTGTTCGATGTCAAGAGATATTATAATGATATTTAAGCGTAGGCCCATTGTAATGGGTTTTAATTGGGTCTTATTCCAAACAGACACTAAGGAGACTTTGAATTCTGATTAAATATTATTTTAATTATATAGAAGTCTATTTTTTTAAAAGTAATATTCTAATATTTTATTTTTTAAAACAAACATATTTTTGTTTTGATTTCTAGGAGCATGATGTGTTTACACTTTGGGAGATGAGACTCAAAATTAGATTCCCTTCCTTCATTACTTATCCAAAGAAGAAGGATAATAAGAAGCGAGGAATGACTAAGATTGGAAGTGATGTGGAACAAATAATCTGTTTATGAACAAATCTAAAGTTATAACAAAATCAAATATTGCTGTAAAGGTTAGATATTTCGAACGAGTTGGACTTGACATCGGATACAACATGAATTATGGAGGCTCATCATATGTCGCAGTAAGACCACAGAAGCTGGTAAATGAAATATATGATGACAGATGATGAGCCTCCATAATTCATGTTGTATCCGGTGTCAAGTCCAACTCGCTCGGGATATCTGACTTTCCTTGTAATATTCACCTTCAGGAAAAATGCAAGTTCTATCTGCTAACTGGATTACCACTTTGGTAGCGACCATCCTAACTCCTGTCAATTTCTTGTAGATCGAAAGCGGTAAAATATTGATAGACGCCCCTAGATCGCACATAGCATGCACGACCTTGATGTCCCCTAGAGAAATGGGTAATGTGAACATACCTGGGTCTGTGCATTTCGAGGGCATCCTTCTCTTTTGTATCACAACAGACACATTCTCCCCGATCACAATCTTCCCGTCTGGTTTGGTCTTTCCTGCAATGAATTCCTTGATGAACTTGCTAAAGGCAGGTATTTTCAGGGTTTGCAAGAATGGCAGGTTGATTTCCAGCTTGCTAAAAATCTCCATGAGATCCTCTTTATCATCCTTCTTTTTCTTTTCTTCCCCCCGGTATGGAAATGGTTTTGCTCGCTTTACTGCATTTGTGGAACTCCCAGCTGGGTTTCACCAACTTCCCTGCTTCCTTCCTTGCTTACTACCTCGGGTTCTGGATCTAGGAAAAATGGGTCACTTGGTCGAGGCGTAAATCCCCCTAAATCTCCCTTCTGGAGGTCATCCTGAACAAGGACTTCTCTGGGTCTAGGGCTATCCCCTTGAAACACTTGACCTTCCTTCCCTTTACTAGCCTGTATGGGTACCTCCTCGTCAATTTCCAGGGTCGATCCTTCATAGCCCCGCCCGGATCTCAAGGTGATTTGACTAATGTTGGCTCGGTCCGGTGGTTTGACCGTGGCAGGAAGTTTCCCTTCATTTCCCCGCATCTCATTCAAAGAAACTGCGATCTGGGACAGTTGCTTCGCCATCATATCCATGGCGGCTTTATGTTCCGACTGAGCGTCTTGCAATTTGTGCACCACGTCGTTGTTGGAATGCAAGTTATTCTGCATGAACTGCTGTGAATTCACTAGGTCGTGGACCATGTCATCCAAACTCCTTTGTGGCCTGGAGTTGAATTGATTAAAATTTGATCCTTGACCTTGGTTCTGCCGATAGTTCCCTTGATTTCCTTAATGGTTATTGTACTGGTTGCTAGACCCTTGATTCCCTTGATGATTTGGTTGGGAATTCTGATAGTTCCCCTGGTTATTCCTCTGGTGAGGTGGCACATAAGAGCTCCCTGGATTGTTCTGATTCCTATTTCCCCAATTAGTATGGTCCTGATTCCTGTACCCCAGTTGCAATTGCCCTTCTTGACTTTTCCCTGACCAGTTGGACTGCCTCTCCGGAGGGTGTGCATAATTCGTGATCTGCAGTGGGGGTGGCTGACTTTGATCATTGTCAGTCCATCTAAAATTGGGGTGAGTCCTCCATGGGGCATCCCTTTGTCTTCCTTGGTTCCAACTTCCATCCGGATTCCAGCTCCCCATCGAATTTGCTTGGGCTTGGCATTCCCCTTCACAGGGCTGACCGAAATAAGGCTGAAGTTGCCTTTCCTCTGGACCAGGGGGTTTCTCATTTTCCGCTGGAGCATGAGGGTTATACTTCTCAATTGCATTCAGCAGTGCTTTCTCCAATTTATCTATCCTATCTTCCACCTTCTTGTCATCTTGTTCCGTTACTGCATTGGCTGACCCCCTTCTCAATATGCTCCGCGGGTTATCATAGGCCTTCTTTGCCTCGATCAATCTTCCCAAAGTTTCTCTGGCTTCACTTGCTTTATTTTTGGTAAAATTTCCCCCGCTTGAGGAATTCATCAAGTCCTTTGACTCAGGGTTTGCACCTTCGTAAAACAGATAGTAAGTCTCCGCTTCAATCATCCTATGATTCGGACAAGCATCCAACAGTCCCTTAAACCGGGACCAATAAGAGCTCAGAGACTCATCATATTCTTGCTTGCACTCCTGAATTTCCTTCTTCAAGGCATTCGTCTTGTTAGATGGGAAAAAATAATCCAAAAACTCCAGCTTGAAATCCTTCCATGTGTTAATCGAGTCTGGTGGAAGCCTCAGCAGCCAAGTATTAGCCTCCCCCTTGAGTGCAAACGGAACTGCACGTAAACGGTAGTCCTCCTCAGTCGCCTCGTTGGGGCGCTTTTGAATGCTACACAGCTTACTAAACTCGTTCAAGAATTCGTAAGGACATTCGTTCCTTCGTCCAGAGAATGTGGGCAAAACTCCGAGCACATTTGTCTTGATATCAATAGACCTCCGGCGCGGGTTTGAGACTATTGAATGGGCGGGTTCACCGTCGAGATGTGCGGTGAGTGACCCTATCTCCGGATCGGGATCTACTAAATGAGCCATAATTGGGTCTTCCTCCTCCTCAGTCTCGGAACGCTCTGTCTCTGTTGACGACCTTGGGTCTTCTTCTCCTGACGAATTTCACTCCTTCTCACTTTCTGATTCGAACGGAAATGGGTCCACCGTCCTTAAACCTGATCTGGTGGTAATAGTGGACGTAGACTCTTTGACTTGCCACTTGTATCGGCCGCTCCCTGACCCAGATGAACTAGCCCAACTTCCAGAATGGAAGCCCGTGTTCATAAACTGTCAAGAAAAACAAAATAACAGAAATTAACTATTTACACCAAATCCTCAAACGCAATAACAATAAATGCCATCCATCCTCGGCAACGACGCCATTTGAAGCTTCCTAATTCCTTTTTAGGTTTTGTTTAGACTGCGTGCACAGTAGGGAATAACAAGACTCCTAGGTCCAGTGAATCCACTAGATCACAAGGTCTAGGAACTCACGGATCGTTGGAAGATCTCGGTCGTCGGACACACAGAATACCACTTCAAAAGAAAACCCTCAACCACGTATACTAAAATTTAGCACAGGGAAGTAGGGATCGATCCCACAGAGATGGATGCGTAATGAACATGCTCATGGACTTGGAAATTATTTTTGGGTTGGCTGCTGCCACGCATTTTTTTGGGTTGAGGAAATTAGACTAAACTTGGAATTTTAATCTGTTACGCTAACAACTAGATCTAGGCAAAACGGAAATCATGCATGTAAACTGGAAACCGAGACAATCACTAGATCTAAGAAACTATTCTAAATTACCTAGACCTGGGAAATAAACTGACGGTGGGGACCATGGCTGAAAAAGCAGAGTACGGACGAAAAGCTGGAAAAACAACTAACTAAAGTACTAACTAACAACGACATCATCTTCTTCAAATCATATTGCATCAAAACTCAGTAGAAACAGGTATGAAGCGTAATCGGAAAACAAAACAGACTGGAATTAAGCAATTTAGCGAAGAACAATTAGGAACTAACAGATCTACGGCTACTAGACGAAGTAAAACAGAAAGGAAATAGAAAACTCAAAATCCATGCACCACTTGAATCCCCTGTTCAGATCCAACCTCGAATGCTAAATCCACTCCGGATCCAAGCATCCGACACAAACTCCGGCCAAAAACATACCATAACTACAAATTCACCAAACAACCTCCGATCAACAACAACACCACAGATCCACAGCCGAATTTCCCCAGATCAGGCACAAAATTGACCAAAACAGAGATTAACATGCAACTGCCGAAATAAAATTTCAACAAACAGAATCAACGCAGATCAACACAAGATAAACACCATCATGACAAAAACTAAATGCATAGATGAATCGGTAACATCAACAACCAAATCGACTTCCAAATGCGAAGTTCGAACGAAATAGAGTGCAAAAAACAGAATGTAAGTAGATTGTTTCTTCGCCCTTCGCGAGGACGGTGTTACGACTGACTTTCTCGGAAGATGAGACCCTTAGAACCCTAAACTACCACAGAACTCCCATTTCCCAAGTGTGTGTTTTTGTGTGTGAGCTAAGAGCAAAATCCGTCCTTTTTTCGTGTGGTGCATGCTCCTTTATTTATAGGCGTTGAAGTGGGGCCCAGCGAGGTATAGATAGTCTTTGTTGCCCTCAGCTATTGACTCCCTTATTCTAGCCATTCTTTTCCCTTCACTTCTGCTCATTTTCCTTCATTTCCTTCGCTAGTCCGTTTCCTCCGGCTTTTCCTGGATCTAGTGATTCTGTCACACACCTGGCTTAAAAACTGTGTTAGACCCAGTAAAATATAGTGCTTTTCACCACATAACCGATGCATGAAATTAGCCTTATCAACCCTCTTTAGGTAAATAATGAAGGATGAGAATCTAATTTCGGCTCTTTTCTCTCGAAGTGTCAAGCACATCATGCTCTCAAGAATCGGGCCAAAAATATGTTTTCTTTGAAAAAATAAAATATTATACTTAACATTATTTTAAGAAAAACAGATCAATGTAATTAAGATAATATTTATTCGAAATTTCTCAAAGTAAGCATCTTTGGTCTCGTTTGGAGTTAAAACCCGATATTTGGGACTGCGCTCAAAATGTCGTTGTAATCTGTCTTGACACTGAACAATGAATCATTAATTTTCTATAACATTTGAATATTAGTTAATTTATTATAAAATTAAAGTAAATTAATTATGAATAACCAATACTCCCTCTGTATCAAAAAGATAAAAATCTTTCCTTTTTGGTCTGTATCTTAAAATAGAAACTTTCTATTTTAGCAAACTTCTTTCTCTCTAATGAGGTTGACTCATTTTTTTTCTCTTACTTTATCAATTTTGCACTAAAAATCATATTATTTCAAAAGTTCCTATTTTTAAGAAATGGATGAAGTATAACAAATGCAATATGCGTATTCTATTGAAATTTCTTTTTCCCATCAGGCGGCATTGGCCCATTGCCACCCTTGAGATCGACATCATTAAATTCCACGTGCATATCTTGTTCACCTGATCATGCGCGAGAGAATTTGCTAGTATGAGTGTGACCACGACGACGACGATACATATCTAAAACACGTAAACATGAGTGATATAATTTCTATCATATCCTCCAACACCACAAAAACAAAGAAATAAAATTTCACTACTGCTGCTAAATGAATGGTGACAAAGAAACACCTCTCTTAGTGAAAAAAAATACTCCACTATTCAGCAAAACTACACATTATGAATTGACATTATAAGGTATCTGAGATTAACTGCAAATTACCTTTCCAGTTCATGTGACTTGATTTCTAGTAAAATATACATCAACATAAGATCATGCCGTGTTTTTACTTTGTATGTTGCAAGTTCCACTCTATCTTCATTCTTCAGACATTTTAGGTTTTAATATCTACTAGTGTTAACCCACGTGTGATGCACGACAGAATATTTTTTTATCGTACAATTTTAAATTATTAATTAATTAATTAAAATAAAAATTTAATATAACTATATAAGATTAAAAATATAATAATATACTATAAATAACAATTCAATAAATATACTATTTAAAAAGGAACCAAGACAAACACAATTATTTGGACAACGAAGAAGAGACTATCAAGTGTTGACACTTTTGAAAAATATCTTTAAAACAATCATTCATAACTCTCTAAAAAAATGTAAATCACAGTTTTAGCAAAATAATGAATCAATAACTCATAATATTCAAAACATCAAAATTATGACCAAAAAAAAAATTCAAATGATAAAATACACAAAAATAACATTACATTAATTGGTTTAGGACATTAATTCATCATAAGTGATCAAAATATTATTATTTTTACACCACTTAATATAATTATAGCACCAGTGACAATATAATACAAAAATAATAAATTGTTAAAGATGAAATTAAATATTATGCATGTCTGGAGTCAAGAATGTTATGATTCTTCACTCTCTAAGAATTGTAAGAAATATTGGGATAGAATTCTCAAACCATATATACATGCGGTACTCTAACTATTGCCATCAAAAGAAAAAAAAAAATAACAATAAATGAAATGGAAATTACAATACAAATTATAAAATAAACTAAACTATTAAGTCTAGTTGAGAAAATCCATCTTTTTGCAAGACAAATTACATTACGGTTAATTATCTCGGATTGACATATTATCTTCAAAGATGAAATTCTCCTAACGTACATAACATCTCAAACCCGCTAGGCAGCGATGAACTTGATAGGGCTTCAAAAATTGAGTAATAAAATGTTCCTAAAATGTACAATAAAATGTTGAGAGCTTGAGAGAGAATGGAGAATGCTTTTGTGTGATTCATCCACAACTCTATGTCTTTTTATAGGCACAAAATTAGTCCATGAGAGATCATGGAATAAAAACATCATAAATTATAAAATTAAACAATAGAGGTTACAAAATTTGACTTTTCTTATTCTTTTTTTGTTGTTATTAGCCATGGATTAAATGTTATAATACGTTTGTTATTATGAATAAATGAGTTTCAATGCATTTGTGTAGTCCACCATGATAATTGGCCGTTACTTCACATCATCTACATGCAATAATTTATAATTAATTTCTAAATAATAACTAAAAATTTATAATTACAACATCAATCATTGTCTCTTTTATACTCAATCATCCATAACTCATAAATATTCATATTTTAACCTTAAAATTTATAAAAAATTCAAAAGAATGTCAAAACTCGCATTTTATATATGTATAGATAGATTACTGGATCACAATAAATATATATTGCTCCAAACAACGCCCAGAACATAGATATACCAAACCAATATCACCAGCCCTGTCAAAACTTGAAAGCCGAATTACAAAAACTTTGCAAGAGCCGTGCTGCAAGGGCTCGACGGAAAACTTAACGGCAGAGAAACATACAGGTTGAGTTAGCGAGGACTGCGGGGAGAATAATTTTTGGAGTTTTTGTTCATATAAAAATGTTTGAACAAATTTAATACTACTACTAGTCTACTAGTATGTAGATAAATTTATTGATGTTGAGGCATTTTACATTTGAATTGTATATACTGTCATTCTATTTTTTTATAATAAACTCTCCCAAAATCATGAATTGGGAGTAGTATTAATTTGTTTGAAAGTATTGAATACTTTTTTAAATACTCACATGCACTTAGCATAAAATTGTTTGAAACGTGCATATGCGCATTGGATTTATTTCCAAATTAATAAGTTTTTTTTCTATATTTAACTTATTATTATTATCCATATTTGTATAATTAAATCTCAATACTAATTTACAATTGAAAAAAATAAAGCAATTATACAAGTTGGAGTAGGATTTAAATAATTTACTAGTATAACTATTCAATCACGGAGTCTCATTATCCACAAATCCACTCTTAAAGACCGAACTAGAGACCAAATTAGGACCATCCATTTTTTTAATCTTATGGTTAGGATTAATTTACAATTAGTTTAATATTTTATTCAATAAAACCTTTTTATTTTAATTTTTTTAATTTTTTTTTTAATTTTTTTTATACAATAAAAACTTGCCGGAGTAAATTATGAACTATATTAACGAAATAATGAACTAAATGAAGTATGCTATGAAGTAATTTTGACAGAAATACATTAATGATACAACAAATTTTAGGGTTAAACGTTACGTGGCAGTAATGAACTATATTTAATGAATAATGAACCAAATGAACGTTAGTAATGAAGTAAATATGACATTTAAACGACAAGCAGTAGTAATGAACTTATTACTTCATTCCGTTAGTTTATTACTTCATTCAGTCATGATATTACTTCATAATGTGTTATGACATAATTATCTTTAAGTTGAAATAAATTCGGTATGTAATGAATGCGAAAAATTACTTCATAACATACGTTCATTTAGTTCATTATGTAGTGAATATAGTTCATTATTTACTCCAGCAAGTTTTTAATGAATAAAAATAATTTTTTTTTTAAAAAGTAAAAAAAAGTTAAAAATTAAAAAAAAAATTTTAAAAAAAATAAAATTTAAAAAAAATAAAATTTAAAAAATATTTATTGAATAAAATATTAAATTAATTGTAAGTTAATCCTAACCACAAGATTAAAAAAAATGTATGGCCGAAATTTGGTCTCTAGTTCGGTCTTTAAGAAGGGTTCGACATTGATCACAACTAATTTTAAAGACCGATCTAGAGATTAAATTAGGGTCAATAGAACTAGTTTTTGGATAAGATGCGTTGATGTGTAAATTATCATCTTCATTACAAGCTCATTTTACTTTATTGTACTAGGTTTATTACTTCATTCCGGTACATAATACCTTGAAACTACAGTATATTTTCACTTACTTCCAGTAGGTTTTGAAATGATTCAACACATTCTTCATTTGAATTCAATGAACTGAGTTTTTACTTTATCAACTTTAAAAAAATACATATCTTTCAATAGGTATATTACTTCATTGGACAAAGTTTTTACTTCATTTTAGTAGGACTTCAAATGCTTCTACACATATTTCATTCAAACAGTTTATTACATTATTTCATGTGCTTATTACACCATTCAATTAGGCTACCACTTCATTTTGTTATCATAGCTGGAATTTTGGGACTGGCACAACGTCGACGGGATGACCTTGACGTCTCTGTCCGCCGACTCCCGCCGAGCGAATGAATGAAGACAAGACCAATCACGGCGCTAGTATACATGGAGTCGATTCACAGCAGCGAATAGTGCCGTGGCGGCGATGATAGACATTGCAGAGAGAAAGAACGATACGCGGTACGTTGTGGAATGAAGTAATAATCCTATTGGAATGAAGTGAAAACCTAATGGAATGAAGTAATATAGTTTGGAATGAAGATAAATCCTCCTAATATGTTATGACTTATTTTCCTTGGACTGAAGTAAAATAGGTTTGTGATGAACGCAAAAATAATTTATACATTTGCACATCTCATCCATAAAAAACTAATTCTAAAAACCCTAATTTGGTTTAGTTTAGGGTTTAGGATTTTGCAATAAGGAGTAGATTTGCATATTCTGAGAAGACTCTATTGTACTCTTTCTTCTCTCTTATACTGCATTCTTTCTCTTATTTTATTTTATCTTCAATTAACCCATTTAATATAATTTCTTACTCTCGTGTTCAAAGAAATACATCAGTTTAGTTGGCACGATCGAAAAGAGCTAGTATTGTTATTTTATAAAATCATTTCTCGGCTTTACCAAAATTGACATGTTCTGATCAATGTCATTGTACAAAAATCTTGCTGGTTAAATTTATCCCTATCAATATATAATGCCATTTCAGAATTTATAGCACTCTTTCAAAAAAAAATATAACTAAATTAAGCTAGCAACAAACACGATTAATTAATAGACATACGATATATTTTAAATACTAAAAATAAATTAAATTGCAAAAATGTTAAGATTATCCAATCTGGATTTAGATGATAAATCAATATTAATTATGGTAGTAACAGTGAATTACAAGTGTAAATTGTGAATAAAAAATTTATAAATAATGTGAAATAAAAAAAAGGGATATTGGCATCTAATATCACGAAACTTTCAAAAAGTTGGATTTTTCCCACGAACTTTAAAATTGGCAAATAATATCACGAACTTTATCCCGTGTTTGTTTTTTCTCACGAATGAAAAAATTAATGTTATTTTAATAGATTGAAGAACAATTTTGGAGGGTGTGCTTTAAGAAAAACTATCTTCAAAAATTGAAAAACTTGAAACTTTCAAAATTGTTGTCAAGAAATTACAAAAACAAATCGGTATCATAATATTATTTGTGGGAATTTTTTCATTCGTGGGAAAAAACAAACATGGGGTAAAGTTCGTGATATTATTTGCCAATTTTAAAGTTCGTGGGAAAAACCCAACTTTTTGAAAGTTTCGTGATATTAGATGCCAATATCCTTAAAAAAAAATCGCAGCAACCAGGTGGCACATTACTATTGGTTGTGTTCATTGATTGTGTAATCCTGCTTATGCACACTCAAACGTGAAGCACACTTTTGCTCTTCAATATAAAGATTTGTTTAGATATTGAGTATTGATACACTTATAAGTGCTTTAGAACTATGCACAATGCTGCCAAAGCTATGGCAACTGCGAAAACATTGTATTCTCAGAACTTTAATGATAGTATTCTATTATGTAATTATGATATTATGAAAACATAAATCTGAAAGGCCAAGCATTCATCTTAGTCAAGTATTCCTTTCTCTGAACTTTTTTGAAAGGCCATAAGCAGAGAAATAATTTAATAAACATCATTGTGTTGAGCAAAAGTCAAAAATGTGTGGGAGGTTGGGAATCCAAGATCTCTGCATGAACAATAGTCAAGATATTCTATTATTTGGGTACCCTCAAATTACGATATTAACCTCACAATTCACGAAACACATCACACGAATTAAACACGGTATAGGAAAACAATGTAACTGTACCCGCTTTCACCTCTGTTTTAGTTATTTTGTCAATGAACGGCTCCTTTTCAAATAGTGGGTTGTCATAGATTTTTTTTGAAAATATAGTAAACTAAAATTAAAATCACACTATTTTCTCGTGGAAATAAAAAGCTCAAAAAATATAAAAAATAAAATTGAAATCAAACTATTTTCTCGGGAAAGAATCGTCTGCTGTGGAGCATCCACACAACAACTCTTACCATGCACAAAAAAATGCTCGGTTTCCATAACTTTTTTCTCTTCTTTTATATTACTATTTGGTATCTACATTAATAAAAAAATATTAAAAGTGGAGTACAATATTATTCTAGTTTATGGTTGATTATTATTTTATTTTTATATGCACCAAAAGATGCCATTTTTATTTTCAATTTATTTTCCATAGTTATAAAATCTAATAGCATTAATTATTAAAAATGTTATAAAATCCAATTACATTAATAAAAAATCTATTTATGCGCTTAAAATTAAATATATTTAATCAATTCTAAAATTAAAATGATTATCTAAGAAGAGTACAATTTGATATCGAAGCATTAAACTAGTATCGTAAAAAAACAACTCTTAAGTAAAATAGTAATTGATCTGAAGTCTAAACAGAGTTGATTTATGGAATAAAAAGCAACTAAAAAGGGGAAAAAGGTAATGCAAACGACGCCGTTTTGGTTCGCTGAGCTGGGGATTCTTGCCCTCTATTTTCTTACACCTACCCGCGATTTGAAGAACAAAAAATGCGTCACAAACTTGAAGCCTAGAATTCTTTTAGTTTTACTTCAGACTTTGTTGAAAAATATATCCAGATAAAAATGTATCTACAAGTCAAATTTATTCTAGTTTTTCTCTTATCATCGTATATTATTGCTTCAGAAATCGAATCAGTGAGAATTCACGTCGGCCTGGATGCAAATTCAGCTCAAACATTCAAGAAAGTTCAAAATTCCACCGATTCTAGCAAAAAGTTGGAATCTTTGCAGGTGATTCTGAGTGGGAACGCCACAATTTCAAGCGAAAACAAGACATTCAAAGTGGGTTTTTTCTCCCTGAATGACGAATTTTGGTATTTCGGGATTTGGTATGCTTCAATCCCGATTCCGGCGTATATCTGGGTTGCAAACCGCGAAAATCCCATCAAGAACTTACCGTTAGCAGCTGCGGAGATCACTGGCGACGGTAAGTTGGCCGTAGTAGACCAAGATTCAAGGAACATCGTGTGGGAATCGAACAATGTCGAAGAAGGAAGTGATTTGAGGCTGTTAGAGCAAGGGGATTTGCTGCTGTTGAGCAGCGACGGCCGGATTGTGTGGCGGAGCTTCGATTTTCCGACGGACACGTGGCTTCCCGGTATGAATTTGACGGCGGAGCGGCAGCTGACTGCTTGGAGGAGCTCAGTCGATCCTGCTCTGGGCAGGTATTCTCTGCGGCTGAATCCACCTTATTATGGTGAACTTGCACTTGTTTATAGTAGTAATAATAATGATATTAGTGTTGGTATGAACAATCCTTTTACGTATTGGACTACTGGAAATTGGAGTGGAAATGCATTTGCTGGTGTGCCTCAAATGACGATTCCATACATATATAAGTTTAACTTCGTAGACCCTTTTACTCCAATGGCAACATTCGGGTACACGGAGGTGCCCTTGGAGAGTGGGCTTCCGTTGACGAGGTTCGTCCTTGATCATATGGGGCAGCTGAAGCAGTTTACATGGTCCCAACAGAGTCAAGTGTGGAACACTTTTTGGTCTCAGCCTGATAATATCTGTAGAGTTTATGCATTGTGTGGGAATTTGGGGCAGTGTAATGGAAACCCTTTGAGTCCTTGTCAATGCTTTAATGGTTTTAAGCCGTTGAGTAGTGTTTCGTGGGGTAAGGATGATTTTGCAGAGGGTTGTTTGCGGGAAGATGATGCTAGTTGTAGTGGGAATGATGAGTTTCAGAAGGTTGGAGGTGTGACCTATGACAGGACAATGGTTGTGTCGTTCAGTGGGAGTAGGAGTGAGTGTGAGAGTGCGTGCTTGAAGAATTGTTCTTGCGTAGGTTTGTATCATAATTCAGATAGTAACTCGTGCAAGAATTTGTATGGTTCGCTTCTGAACTTGCGTAATTATACTTCTGATAATACAATGAGGGATAACGTGTATGTGAGGGTGGAGTCCAGGGGCGGTGGCAAAAACAAGAAGAGCAAGGAGACGGCTCTTTTGATCGGAATGATATGTGGGATTCTTGTGATTTTGAGTGTGGGAACCGTACACTTGTACTTGAGAAGGAGAAAGACTATGAGGAGGAAGGGAGAAGATGACAGTGGGTTTCAAGTTTCGAATCTAAGGGTGTTCTCCTATAAAGAGCTTCATGCTGCAACTAGGGGTTTCTCGGTGAAGCTAGGTCATGGAGGGTTCGGAGCAGTTTTTCAAGGTGTGCTGTCGAATTCTGCTGCCGTGGCTGTGAAGAGGTTAGAAAGGCCTGGTGGCGGTGAGAAGGAATTCAGAGCAGAGGTGTGCACTATAGGAAACATTCAGCATGTTAATCTGGTGAGGCTAAGAGGATTTTGTTCTGAAAGCTCTCATCGTCTCTTGGTTTACGACTATATGCCAAATGGACCTCTTAGCATGTACCTGAAACACACTAGTCAGAGTCTGAGTTGGGATGTAAGGTTTAGGATTGCTGTTGGGACAGCAAGGGGTATTGCTTATTTACATGAAGGGTGTCGAAACTGCATTATACACTGTGATATAAAGCCCGAGAACATCCTATTAGATGAAGATTTCTCAGCGAAGGTGTCGGATTTTGGGTTGGCTAAGTTGATTGGCAGAGACTTTAGCAGGGTTTTGGCAACCATGCGAGGTACATGGGGGTATGTTGCACCAGAGTGGATCTCTGGTGTTGCAATCACATCGAAAGCTGATGTGTATAGCTATGGAATGACATTATTGGAGCTGATAGGTGGCAGGCGCAATGTGGAGGGGCCACCTTCTGCCGGTGGAGGCGGAGAGAATGAGAAAGAGAAGTGGTTTTTCCCTCCCTGGGCGGCACGCCAGATTATTGAAGGAAATGTTGCAGCAGTCGTTGATAAGAGGCTTTCCCATGTGTATAACGAGGCCGAGGCAATGCGTCTTGGCTTAGTTGCCGTTTGGTGCATACAGGATGATGAATCTACTAGGCCTTCGATGGGGATGGTAGTGAAAATGCTGGAAGGTGTGGTGGAGGTGACCGTTCCACCGCCTCCGAAGCTGCTGCAAGCATTAGTATCCGGTGAGTCCTTTCAAGGCGTCCTGCCTGATTCCGGAAGAAGGGTTCCACAGCAGGATGCTGGCAGTTTTGGTGCTAACACCACGATCTCCATGGACTCGAAAGATTCCAAATCGTCACAATAATTTCTCCTTTTTGTGTTAGCATAGGTTGAGAATCAACCTACTGATAACAATTTGAAGATGTGCTTATCAAGGTTCATTGCTTAACTAGGGCTTATCCATTTATGCTTGAAAGACTCGATCGTTCTTTCAATGGTGAAGCAGGGCCGACCCTTTACCACTGGTGTCACATAGGATGAACTACAATCTTCAAGAAGCTGGTGAGACATGCTGTGAACATGGCGACGACAACGATAACTACCTGCAGATGGAGAGATGGTAGACTAGGTGATCTGTTGCAGCTTTTATTGATGTTTATATATTACTTCTTTCTCCTATTTAGCTTCTGCTAAAGATGCTTTTATGTTCGTTCTTTTACAGTTAAAAAGAATAATTAAGGCTTGTAAGAATTTCTTGATCAATGGGTAGTAAGATAATAAAAACCATATAAATTCGCAACAAATGGAAACACGCGCAAGAAATTTAAGCAGATTTTTTAAAAGATTGACTCTTTTACAAATTTCTTAACAGTATTTTGACAGGAAAATACTATCATGCAGGAGGGAAAATTTCAAAGATATTTGGGTTACGGAAAATGCTGGAGGAGCAGCATTGAACAGCAATGGCTCACCCTCTGCAACATCAACATCGTCATGAAAATCGACTGCAATCTTGGTTTCCATAGAAATCAAGAGACCGTTGTCTGATTTTCTGAAACAATCTCTCTTCTGCCGTCATGCTTTGCTTGGAGATCAGGTACTTCATTCAAGGATCCTGTGCTGGCATCAGATCCCTTTCCATTTGGTAAGAACACTTCATCTCTGTTTATCAAGAATTGATTCTTTGGTTGAAATTTAGCTGAAGCTGAGTAAATAACTTAAATTTGTGTATAAGCATGATATGGATGGGAAGGCATGCTATTCATTGGAATTAATGTAGCAATAAGGGATTATCAATAAAACACACTATCCCTGATCAAAAACTAATATTATTTGGCAAAAACTTGCGTACATTTAGATATGCATCCACCCCACAATTAGGGTTCATAAATTACAGTGAGGATTAAGCTAGGTGATGCACCAGAGTGTGCCTCACTCTTTTTATGGGTTATCGCTTATTACCAATTTATGGCCTGTGTTTTGGTTCACTTTGCAATGATGTCAAGACTTTTCAAAATATGCATCAACATTTTTCCAATGCGTATAAATCCATTTTAGAAGTAAAAATAAATTTTCATGCGGGACTCCTAATCCGATGAGCAAAGGTGGAAAATTTGATCTGGTGAAACTTTCTTTTGGGAAGGTGTTGAAACTTGAAAGCTTTTTTCCTTTTTTTTCCCCCATTTCTATGAAGGTCGGGACATTTTTGCAAGTGCAAAACACTTGATTTTTGAGGCAAGGGTTGATAATAATCCCATATTTGAACTTGTCTTGCAAATCAATCAATTTTTTTTCCCTTTTTTACCGCATTTGTGTGTCGGGGGCTGCAACTTAGAGGTGCCCACGGTTCCGGAACCGGCAGTTACGGTTCGGAACCGTTGGTTCCGATTTTAGAAATTGTCGAACCGGAACCGAACCACGAGGGTGTTTCACGGTTACAGTTCCGGTTGGCTATTTTATTACGGTTTTCCACGGTTCCGAACCGCCAGTTTTTGCGGTTCCGGTTTGGATTCACGGTTTTCCGGCGGTTTCGGTTTGGAACCACCCAGAACCGGCGGTTCCGGCACGGTGTCGGTTCGAAATTTTTTGAACCTGGACCGAACCACGGTTCAAAAATCAACGGTTTCGGTTCAAATAAATTCTCACAATTTCGGTTCGGAACCGTAACTGGCGGTTACGGTTTCGGTTTTAACCGCCTCGGTAAACCTTGGGCAGGTCTAGGGCTGCTAAGTTCTCAGTCCATGTGACCATCTTTGAATCCCTCCTCATAGGTTGTTTTGCATAACAGGTTTCCCATCCTTTTCACCAACAGCAAGCCGATTAAGAAAGCAGAAGGCGATTTGTCCATCTCCTTGCTTTGGCCATGTTGCTCAACTTCAATCAAGTCAGTCATCAGTTTTTTTTGTTGAAACTGGCGATTTTGTCAAGGTTTTCTGCTAATCTATGCGACTTAAGTTGAACAAATTCTTACGACGAACTGGCTTTATTCTTGCAGGAGGAGGGCAAGATTTGGTTGCTTTCATTAATCTCACTTGTTACGACGTTATAGGTCCACACTTCTCTCTCTCATTGTAGCATTGATGCAGAAAATTTGGATGGGAATGATATTTGAGACTTATCTACAAATCCTTATAGGTCCATATTTGTGCTTACATCTTGTGTTGCGTGATCTCTATTTGATTTCGTGTCGGATATCATGCTAACAAGAAACACATCATTCACATCGAAGAAAATTGGAGATCAGATGATGATTGTGTGAATTACTTTTATCTTTAGAAAGAAACAAGAATTGTGAGAGTGAAATTTGCTTGAAAAGGGGGACACAGTTTTTCTAAGTCGAGAGTCTTGTGTGCGAACGTTCAAGATTCTTTCATGCAAGTATGTAATCTCTCTCTCTGCCCAATGGTAGTACAAGTAGTTGTACACTGCACAGCACAGCATAGCACAGTTCTTTATTTGCTTAATGTTGAAGTGATATTTTAGATGAATAAGCAGTTTAATATTCAGAGAATGATAATAGCAGTGGACGCATGTGCCAATTTATGATAATATACCTATAATTCAAATTAAAGTCATATAAAAGGAGCTAATGGTATGGGGAGTCTGGTTGAAAGTTGATTTCATTTATTCATTCTAGTCAACACGACACAACATGATTTAGCACACAACAAACAAATAAAAAATTATTAAATTCATTCATAATAATGGTATATCATAAATTCTGAAAAATAATACTAGTAGTAGAATCACAAGCAATATCTTGCACCTAAGAACATGAGTACAAAAAAAAATGTCATATGGTGATGGCTTAAATTGGTTGATATAAATTACTTGTGCGGCCATATTAAAAACTTGTCATCGTAATCAATTATGACCTACAAATTTTAATCTAATTCATGTATGGTTATCTTTATTTTTATATTTTCCATTTATTTTGAATTTTAAAATGTGTTAATTTTTTTATATGCAGTGTTTGCGGGCTATGTCAAGGATTTGAGAGGCAAATAATAGAGCTAGAAATATACAACATGCAAAGCTTATAGTTTGAGATTTAAATAAGAAGTTTGTTTCTCAATGAATAAGTGTCCAATTTTTTTATAAGTAAATAAATTTCCTACTTTGATTTATTGGGTACTATTTATGGATATTAGTTTTCTACTAAAAAAAGAAAGAAAGGAAGGTTGTTTAGAAAAGAAAAATCAAAGGTTTGAGAAAATGAGTGAAATTAGACAAAATGTATAGAATAAGGTCAAAGTAATTTGGATAATGAAAGAAAAAATGAAGTTCATTTATGCTCAACTTGGGATTTTTATTTTTAATCACTTTTTTAGTTAAATATTCCTTACCTACCAAAGAATATGTATTACAACAAAAAATAAAGATTTTTTTGAATTTTTTATGTTAATTCACAACAAGTAGAGGAGAGATGAGACTTTGAGTTAAAGAAAAATATAGAGAATATTATTTTAAGTTTGAACTTAGTGTAAATGGTAAGAGTAAAATCACTATTTAAGGTGACATTTATACTAAATGGGTTTGAGTTCAGTGTAAATATTTGGATATGCTCTTATACTCATAATACCTTATACACTTTGAGAGTGAGTGATAAACACACTTCTCATCTTTGGAAGTTGAAACACTTGTGAGTACATTATTCCAATGTGATAAACGAGTTAGTAATGAAAGTGTACTAATAAGCCTTACTTGGTTTGATTATTTTATATCTTGCTTCATTTATCTTTTCCTTAGACAACAACAAAGTTTAGTCCTTAGACAATTTGTTTGTTTTATTTATGTTGTTTTCTTGTTTTGTTTGAGGACAAACAAATAGTTAAGTTTGAGGGAGTTGATATGCTCGGATTTTGCACTGTTTTAAGGCCTATTTGGTATATTTTGAATGTCAAACTCGCATTTCATGTCTGTTACTGCATATTTTATACATTTTGGTATTTTGACGTGTTTTGTGAGAAATGTGTAAAATTAAGCTGAAAAGGGACAGAAAAATGTCAAGTTCTAGAAACTAAAGATTTAGCATCGCCCAGCAGTCCGCTGACACTATGTCAGCGGCCGTCGAAGAGTCAACGGTCCGCCTCGAAAATTGAGCCTAAAGCTGAACACGCCCAACAACCGCTGAAACATGGTCAGCGGTTCGATGACACTAGCGCCGAGAGTCCAGAAGACTCTTTGCGGTCCATTGGGTCAGTTCAATGGTCCGTTGAGATTATGCGGCGCACCAAATTGACATACTTTCTCTTCAAGACTTACCATGTTGGGCTTGGAATCATACCATATAGAAAAACGTCCATGCATGTATAAATACTCCCTCAGTTCCGCGATAGTGGAGTGGTTTCTTTTCGGCACGCGATTTATGATAAAATTGTATTAAATGAGTTAAATAAAGGAATAATAAGTAGGAAATGTAAAAGGGTAGAGAGATAAAAAGAATAAAGGAAGAGAGAGTAAAGTAAGAGAGGAAAAATGTGTTGACTATTACTAGAAAATGAAATTACTCAACTATTATGGAACGTACCAATATGACAAAATGACTCAAATACCGCAAATAGAGGGAGTACTTCATAAAAAATGATCTTGTTTCCTACTCTCCACGTCTGACTTGAGACTTTGAGAGTTCCATCTTCCACCATCTTTCTATATTCATACTTGGAGTTTGGAGCTTGGATCAAAGAAAAGATTGTAGCATACAAGATTCTTCCTTTGGATTTTATCTTTGTTGTTTTTATATTTTCTATGTTTTTCCTTTAAACTAACTATGAGTTTAGTTTGTCTGTCTCTGAATAGCTAAATCTGTAGGATTGTAATGATGTGTTAGTAACTCTTTTGGTTTATATAATTCCAGTTTTTTATATCCGTTTGTAACTTATGTTCATATTTACTTTATTCTAATTTGTTCAATAATGTTTCAGGTTTGAGTGACATTCTATGATGATTTCTTGGCATGCGAAGTAATCAAAATAGTATAGCTAAAGGTAGAGATGCCCAAGGTTTTCGGTTCCGGCGGTTAACCGCGGAACCGTAACCGCCGGTTCCGGTTCCGAACCGGAACCGTGACTTTTTTCTTGAACCGGAACCGCCATATTTTGAACCATGGGCCGGTTCCGGTTTCAAATTTTACGAACCGAAACCGTGCCGGAACCGTCGGTTCCGGACGGTTCCAAACCGGAATCGTGAAAAACCGTCGGAAAACCGTGAAACCGAGCCGGAACCGCGAAAAACCGCCGGAAACCGGCGGTTCGGAACCGTGAAAGCCGTAAAAAAACCGCCGGAAAACCGGCGGTTCCAAACCGAAACCGGAACCGCCGGTTTTCGAACCGGAACCGGAACCGTGAAATAGCCTCACGGTTCGGTTCCGGTTCCATATTTCCCGAAACCGGAACCGGCGGTTCCGAACCGGAACCGCCGGTTTACGAACCGTGGGCATGTCTAGCTAAAGGTCAATACCGGGATATCGAACTCAAGAAATATAACTGCAACAGACTATCATATACTGAGCGTCATATACTATCTAGAGAAACAAGAGTTTTGGGTTTTAAATGAAGAAACTAAACAAAAATAAATAAGATAAAAGGAACAAAGCAAATAAGATAGAATTAGGCAAATAGAAGAACTTCAAGGATAATGATTTCACTAACTTTTTAGTTATTCTAATTAGCTCTACGTTCATCTGACTCAAGTTTTACCACGATTTCTCCCTACCATGCATCAATACTCATGTCACAATTATTGTATGAACATATAAGATAAACCAATCAAAACTATCACCGATCAAAGATTGACAATAATCAAGGTAACAGTCCAATTAGTCGAACAAAAGTTCAAGAAAAATCAAGTGGAACGAGTTCTGAACATTAAACATAAAAAGAACTACATAAAAATTAATTACTATCAAACCTCAAGATTCTATTCTTTCGTAATCCATAGACAGATGAACTAAAACAATAATTAAAGTACGAGACATGAAATAAACAAACAAAACCCAAGGTTGAATCTTGAAGTCTTCATGCTCCTCTTGCCTTGCTTCAATCTCCAAGAATGATGGAAGAATTGAAATATGGAGTGGAGAGGAAGGAGCCTTGGAGGCTCCTCTTTTGGGGCTATGGAATGGTGAATATTATGAATTAGGTTATGGGATATATATAGACTTGAAAAAGATTTAAATTTGGTAAAAAGTTTCCTCCAAGCAATAGTAAATAAGGAATTTTCATGCCCCATAGGTTAAGGAAAAGATTTGGCTTCACAAGGTAATGTCTTCTTTTCTTCTTTGAATTTCCATTTAAACTTCTGCACTTGACAGCTTTGCGCGACTTTGGTAGAACGGTCATAATTTTCTCCACAGAACTCCGATTGAGATGATCAAGGTACCAACGCGAAGCTCTTTCGAAGACGAAAAGAATGACATGTAGAACGCCCTGATCAGACTTCAGGATCGCCGGCAAATGAGTTTGAACACAGGTTGTCGTGCGCGACCGGTCCCAGCGGACCGCTGGACAGCTCCAGAATTCCCTGGACTCGTTGCAGCGACCGCTGATATGGGTCCAGCGGGCCACTGGGTTGCGCTTCAGTTCTAGCTTCCAGATTTGACGTTTTTATGTCATTTTTCAGCTCTATTTTGCACATTTCTCACAAAACACATCAAAATAATAATATGAATAAAATATACAAATAATTGATATGTAATTCAACATTGACACTCAAAATAAATCAAAAAATGGTCTTAAAATAATGCAAAATCCTAGCTTATCAACTGTGCTAGAATTTAATAATTGTATTTTGCTCATCCATGGAACAACTCTACATGACCAAGCAAAATATATCTTGATCCTAAAACTACCTAATGTGACCCCACACCAATCATATAACAAGATATAATAATACCTTCCTATTTTCCAACTCATATATCTAATCTTTCAAAAAAAAATCATAAACTAATGCTTTGTCATCTCCTTTTACAACCCTAATAAATAATCTCTCAATGAATCAATCCACACCCCAGCCAGTCCCCAAATCTCCTTCTTACCCCTACCCCCAAAATCAATGAATGAGAGTAAATAGAGCAAATATGCTACCCCTCAAACCTTAACCCTAAAACTCAATTTCTCAATCTCACAACCCAACCCACCCCCTACCCCACCCTAGTATAAAGGTGAGCATAAGTCCAAAATTTGGAAGGCAAAGAAAAGAAAGAGAAAAAGGAGGGGGTCAAGAATTGAAGAATAGAAGAGTCATCCCCAAATCCCAAATAGCTCGATTGAAAATTGGTTTACTGGTACGTCTCTCTCTTCCCAATGACCCCTCCATACATTTATTTCTCCATTTAATTTTTAGGGGTTTTGCTACACAAGCCCCTGTTTCTGTTCAAATATTCAAAACCTACCCATTCCTTTCTCTCTTTCACTGTTCAACACAGAAAAAAAAGAGCGGGACAAAAAAAAAAACTTTTCTTTTTTCACAGGACCGCAAAAACAAAAATCCAAATTCCCGCACACCTTTGGTATTTTCGCTTCGTCCCGCCCAAAACCCATCTCAAAATCGGAGGTCCGCAAATTCTCTTCTTCTTCTTCTTGCTTTGATTTTGTTTTTATTTTTTTGTTATTCGGAGTTTAACACACACACATGCACCGTCGTTTTGTCTTTCTGGTTTCGATTGCGAAATGGATTTGATTTGTTTTAGGGTCTGAAAATTATAGAAAAAAAATAAAAACAATGGCAGGATGGTTGGAGAGTGAGAATGGTGAAGACAATGGCGGTGCCGAGGTTAAATGGTCGTTCACGGAATTTCTCAAAGCTTTTTTGGAACATGTTTACGGCAATTCCTGCCTGAGGCCGCTGCCGCCGGTTGTTGGTGAGGGGCAGGTTGTTGATTTGCTTAAGCTTAAGATTGTTGTGAGGAAGAGAGGTGGATATTGCAGAGTGTCGGAAAACGGGCTGTGGAGCTCGGTAGCAGCTGATTGTGGGCTTGATTTGAGGTTTTCAGCTGCTTTGAAGTTGGTGTATGTGAAGTATTTGGATGCGTTGGATAGATGGTTGGGGAAGATTGAGAGACATAGAGAGGACGGAGTGAGTGAGGATAGGTGTTTCGATTTTACTCGGTTTTTGATGGGGTTGGAGTCGGGTCCGAAGGTTTTCGTATCGAGTAAAATTGAGAGAGATGATGGGTTTGTAGAGTTGAAGAAGACTGAATTTGAAGTTGTTGATGGAAATCAAGTGTTTGTGGAGTTAAATATAGATGTTGAGGGTTCTGATGAGAAGGGGAGCAGTGAAAATGGCGTTAGTGATGATGTGAATATTAGTAAGGAGAAATCTGTTGACAATGGCGGTGATGGTGATGATCTAAGAGTGGATCAGGACTCCGTTAGTAAGAAAAGGAAACGAGAGTGCTACACAGGCTTGCTGAATTGGATACGGAATGTTGGAAAAGATCCTAGCGGGCCTGCTGTTGAGCCATTACCTGAAATGCAGAAGTGGAACTGTTATGGGAGTGAGCTGCCGTGGAAGCAAATTCTCACTATTCGTGAGGCGATGCTTTTGAGAAAGAATGTCGATGCAGGGTCTCAACGAACTGTCTGGCAGGTCTGCATTTCATTACTCCCATGCTTGATTCCAGCTGATGAATATGAATATATATTTGTATGCAATACCCCAATATAACTGCATCATGACCAGTTTTAGGATGCATGAGAGTATGTTGTAATCTAACATCTACGGTTGATGATAAATCCAATCAAATAAGCAGTTAAATGCCTTTATCTTTTGTGGGCTGAGTTCTTATATCCAGTGGGATCAGTATATTAGCATGCTCTTTGTATAATATTTTAGCCGCTATCTAGGGCTATAAAACTCCGCCCCCAAACTTTTTGACTTATGGTAGTCAACTTTTTACGGTATTGAATATTCATTTGTTGTTCATGTGCACGATGCACAATAGAGGTATCCATCGTGTTGCCTATCAGTGTTTGTGTCGGTTTGCATCTTCATGTGCTAAGCACATCACCACTATTTCAGTATGTCCTCTGTCAAGGATCTTTATGTTCTGAAAAGTTGTTAGTTGCGCATGTTTTCTTATACAAAGACTATTATGTTGATTTCCCAGAAATCATTTAAGCGAGAAATATGCTCAAGCTGACATTCCATTCTATTCTATCTTATTTTTAGTAAATGCAGCAAGTACTTTTAGTTATGTCTTCTCTGATTTGCTTATGTCTCTGAAAATGGCAACATGGTAAGTTTACTCCATAGCTAACTTCCAGTGATAGAACTTCATCTGTTTATTTGTGTTCTATGTTTAGATTTGCAATCCCCATGTGTTGTCAACAGTGACTTGCATGCATTATAGAGGCCAGACATTCTTTAAACGCGCTTGTTGAGTTAAAGAATAGATCTCATGAAATTCTGAGTGATAAATATAATTGAATTGACAAAACAAAAATTCATGAAAGCATCCATGTTAGCTTGCATTGGCATATATTTATCCATTACATGGTATGTCATATATCATCTCTACTTTTAGAACAACTTGGCTTGGAACATATACGTTTCTTAATTAAAACAATTTCTTCGTACTTTTTAGAAGAAGCAAAAGATACACCCGAGCATGTATGATGATGAAGGGTTAAGATGCAGTCAGAGGCTACTCTCCTCCAAGGATCGGAAGTCGAGAGACAGGGGTGGAGCTGAATCATCTTCCTCAGATTTTCAGACCGACGAGGATAATGCTGACAAACAGTCTGATGCTGACTCCCCAATCTATTTGAGCAACTGCAGGAAGAAACGAATCCCCATAGGCTCAAATCATCAAGCAGATTTGCCTGAGTTCCAAGGTGAGGATTATGAAAGTGAAGCTAAATGGTTAGGTACCAAAATCTGGCCTTTGGATAAAGCAGAACAAAAGAAGAAAACCCTAATCGAAAGGGACCGTATCGGAAAGGGAAGGCAAGAATGTTGCGGATGTCAGTTTGTTGGATCTTTTGAATGTGTGAGGTTCCATATTAGGGAAAAGAGGCTGAAAGTGAAGCTTGAACTTGGCTCCGCTTTCTATCTATGGAAACTCGACATGATTGGAGAGGACGTCGCATTCTCATGGACAAAAGAAGACCAGTACAAGTTCCAGCATACAGTGCAGTCCAACCGTCTCTCATTAGAAAAATACTTTTGGAACGAACTTTTCAAGCAATTCCCGAAGAAGGGAAGGGAAGCACTAGTGAGCTACTACTTCAACGTGTTCCTTCTCCAACGTAGAGCCATCCAGAACAGAACCAGCCCGCTCAACATTGACAGTGATGACGAGGAGTCAGAATATGGGCCGGTTACTAATAGGTTTGGTGCTGGTTCAATTTTTTGTTCCCCAAAGAAACCACATACGAGTAGCAGATAGGTTGTTGATTCGAGGTGTGTAAATCGCAGTTTTTTTGGTTCGATAAAAGCTCATTTTGGTTTTGCACAGTCAGACACGCCCGGTTTCAGGTGTACAGATGGCTGAATATGATAGATGAAGCACAGTCAGAAGCAGTGGAAACATACAGTTAGTTACAAGGTTACTGCAATACTTTGCAAGGGCTAATTTCTCTTTTTGGTATGTCAAAATTTATCATCTTTCAAATTCATTATGATTATGAATATCAAGAACTAGCTTTTTTTGTTAAGTTCCTATTTGCTTCTTCGTCATATTAACGTTCTTTTTTTATGTTTTGGCTAGCAAGTCTATTACATAATTTGGCATGTTCGATTTAGATTATTGCATTTTCTTGGTACGAATTCGATATTTGATTAACAAAATAACAACCGACAGCTTCCTAATCCACAAATCAGCAATATTAACAGTTGACATGGAGCCATTTTATAGTGAAACCAATAAAAGTAGGAGTTATATTTTTAGCTCTTTTATAAGTGAGATTTAGTTCATTAATGGATGTTTAATTCTTATATGGAATGTAAATGGTAGTAATATATTTAAGTCAGCCAAAATGATACAGATCTAAAATCTTATCTGTCATTATACATCTAGCCCCTATTCATTAGTTAATATTAATAGAATTTCCTCTGGCCCATTAAAATTGAGTTATTATTATCTCATATACTTTATTCTCTTTCTTATTTATTTTCTAGTAATTTTTTTTCATATCCAAAAGAAACAGTTCAACTCTAATGGAATGGAAGGAGTAAAGAAATGTACATGCATATAAATGGTTCAAAAAATACACTACTCCTAATAAGTCGGATGATCATTGACTCTTTCAAAAATTTAAAGTTTAAAACCCACCTCTCATTAGTTGCAATGAGTATTTATTATGTATACATATTAGAAGATTAGAGATGATTTTTTTGGTTTTTAATATCTTGTCGTATGCTCTTTATTTAATATTCACATTGGAGTCTGAGTCTGCCAAACTCTATCCATACCCGAAAAATTCAAATTTTCATATTTTATCTCAAAAATGCAATTATAGTGGTCTTTGTATTGTAATGCATATTTAATTAGTCTAATTCCGAAAAGTCGCAAGCCACGAACTTCTTCGATTTACATTTGCAAAGTGACTTTATTTTGGTGAGCCGGAGGGAAGACTGTTTGAATTAATAAATAGGATAGCAAATTAAACAGAGCCGAAAAATACATGTACTCATATATTTTAAAATAATGGTGTTTGTCTTATCTATTTAGCAATGTTATAATATGGTTCGGATTAAACTGCGGCAATTGTTTAAATACATGACATAATGATGCAAGGCTCTATTATTAATTAATTTATTTAATTTTTCTATATATTATGTTCATTGGATTAATACACACACATCATACTAGCATATAATAATACAACTGGTTCACTTTTCTTAGTATAGAATCTGATCCATTGTTTCAATACTTCATAGTTATACTTTATAGCCATCTTGTCACACTCTCTCTCTCTCTCTGACTTATGTATAATGCGAATATATATTTGCGGGTATTTATGAGGCGAAATAGGAAATCATAATATTCTCTGTCTAAATACACCTGGTAAATATATGCACGCAATTACTAGTGTTTTTTTAATAAAAAAACACTAGGTTTAATTTGTAAATTTAATCAAACACAAAAATTGTTATACTATAAATTATATAATCTGTGACTGTAGTTATGCAATTCGAAAAATCGGCTATAATTTTATAAATGAAACTGTCGTGCCATGCACTTTCATTTTTTGGGGCATCAAAATGTGTCAATGCAAAAAATTGACACTGCGTATTAAGATTGTAAATTTCGAAATTGCATTTCTTTTTTGTGAATAACCTGCAATTAAATGATACTCCAGTTTTGTACGTAAAAATAATATAAATTGCAGTACTAAGATTTAAGTGAAATTAAATTTTTAAATAATTTTTTAGAGAGAGAAAATGATTAATTTGAAAATCTAAATGCATGAATTATATAAATTCCATTGTTTCTAAAATATTATTCCGCACTTGTTTATACGAAGGATTTATAATTTTTTAGTTCCGAATCTAATTACTTATATTATGATCTTACTCATTTTATAGTGTAGAGTGTAGATAGAAAGGAAAGCAACGTACGTATTGATGGATAATCAGATATGGTGTGCGAGTAATCAACATACTGTATTAACTTCACACCCATCTTGTTATCTTCATTCTGTGAGAGTTGAAAAAGTAGCATCTCTCTCTTCAACCTTTTCTTGTAACCATGTCTTCCCCAAGCAAGAGACGAGAGATAGACTTGATGAAACTGTAAATCTTCATTTCTTGTAGTTTTGTTTTGTAGAAAGCTTTGACATTGTTTCTTGAAATAGGATGATGAGTGATCGCAAGGTGGAGATGAGCACGAGTTCTATGTGTATTTCCATGGACCCACTGAAAGTATTTAAATCTAGAAGAAATTCTATCAACCTGCTCTTGATGAGGAAATTGGAAAAGGACTGGATTTTTTGCTGTAAAATTGAAGTGTACATTCTACTTCTACATTTTCTGTAAAATATGAATTCAGTTTTGCTTCTCTATCCTACTCTGTTTCTGTCTAATTCACTCTCTCTCTTGATTTTCCAATGTAACACGATAGGTCCGTATCATGGCGGTGTGTGGAAGGTAAGAGTCGAGCTTCCTGATGCCTATCCCTACAAGTCTCCTTCCATAGGATTTATTAACAAGATATATCACCCCAATGTGGATGAAATGTGAGTTTCGATTGCGAAATGCTCTCTCTTCTGTCGTGTCATATATCCATGTTTTCAAATTTCAGGCCGGGTTCAGTTTGTCTAGATGTTATTAACCAGACCTGGAGCCCCATGTTTGGTAATAACCAGTCTACTTCTTGGTTAAGCAATGTCTGATTAGAGTCTCAAATTCTTGATTGCTTGATGCTAACTAACCTCCTTTAACAACGATTTTTTGCAGACCTGGTTAATGTGTTTGAGGTGTTTTTACCTCAACTACTTTTGTATCCAAATCCATCAGACCCCTTAAACGGGGAGGCTGCTGCTTTGATGACGCGCGACACAACTGCATATGAACAAAGAGTTAAATCTTCCTGAAAACTTACCTTAAGCTCTCCTCTATACATATGTTTTGGTAGCTTGTGCTCTAGGATCAGATTGAAGTAAAAATAAACAGTTGACTGGAGAAGTATGTCATGAATCTGATTTCATATGTTTAAAACAAAGCATATGATCTTGTTCTTACAGATACGTGATACAAGTGAAAAGGTTTATCTTATTCTTATGACATGTTTATAAATGTGAGGAGTACTAATTTAATCCCATAAACATTACTTCCCTATGGGCAATCCTCAGGGTTATACTGTAACGCGATTGTGACACACTTTACTGTTCGTATTCTAGAATACTGACTGAAATACGCCAAGGAGGAAGATGCGGGGGCTGTGCCGGAAGAGAAATCGAGCGATGAGGAACTGACTGAAGACGAATATGAGTCGAGCGACGATGGTGTTTTGGGGCCTGTGGATCCTTAGTCTTCTCTGTGTCTGTAGCTGTAAGCATGCATATCGTTTCTTATATCATGTTGCTTTTCTCTCCCACAGTTACTTACAATTTAATTACATATAGCAATAACTATTCATTGGAATGAATTCAAAATGACTCAAATGTGGCTTCTTGAATCTGCTTCATGTACATAGATTGTTCTACCAATTACCTCACAACGAGTCTTCTTTTCAGCATCTTTTTTGTGTGGCTAAATACTGAAATATTCACATCTTTTTTGTGTGGTTATATTGAAGAAACAATATAACTACTTTTCGCTTCGTAGCAATATAATCACATTTAATACATTTTGATAGTTATAAATTCCACTCATCTGCTTTATTGCAATAATGCACAAAATGTCGCAGAAACCAAAATGAGATTATGCAACTTAGTAAAACATCTATGCAAAAGGACAACAGATAATATAAATATAGAAACTACTAAGCTTGCCATAATAATGGTAGAGGCCATGAATATGAAGAAACTATCAGAATTGAAGATATCATCACATTACAGATCATATTTGCATTTTTATCATATCATTTCATTTGAACAGAAAAAGAATCCGAGCAATAATTGGAACTGCTACATAATTCAATTCTCATAAATGGCTAGGCCGCCGCCTTCCAGCGTCAGTTCTCATTCTCTTTACAGGATTCGCCCAGCCGACGGAGCCACCGCTGCTGTTCCCTTGTTGAGGGGAAAGGGGCCCCCAGCCATGTTGGCTCGAGCCAATATCTTTAGCGCCTGAGACTGACCCTGGACTCTTCATCACACGTCCAATGCCTGTAGGTGACAATGGACCTGCTGAACCGTTTCCAGACTTCGTACCCGATTTCTCCCTGTCTTTCCTCTTCTTTTTGCAGATAACGAGATCTCCTGGGTGAGTGAAAGGGCGAGCGTCATCTGGTTGGCCAAGATCCCGACTGCTGCTGCTTCCGAGCCTCGAATCCTTGTGAGGCATCAAGTTCCTGGCTTTAGAACTCTCGACAGTGTGAATGGGTGTGCGGGTCTGTGTCTTAGGGAAAGGAGTATTTTCTGAATCCACGTCTTTGACTGATTTCTGGCGCTTCCCCTGAGCAGAAGGAAACTGTCGTGAAGATGGACCGGTGGCTGGCGTGGAAACAGGAGCAGTGAAAGACATGGAACTTCTGGCTTCTCGAAAGTCAGTATCTGAGAATGCTACCCCAATTATATCGAAAAAGAGGTCATGGACTTTCTTCGCCTCCGACCTCACCTGTTGCATTGTATCGTACAGTCCACATAACTAGTTTGTTAAAAATGCATAAATGGCGACAGATTTCATTCAAACTATTAAGGCAGTTTAATTACTCCTAGAAGCCTTTAATTTACATCACAGATTTCATGCGATGCAAATAATGATTCTGAAAAGAAACAATAAGGCGTACAAAATATCACCTAGAATTTATCTAAGGCTTATTCCTATGCAGTTATACCAAAAAATGCAAGATTCAGAGATCACTTGGACAACTAGTACAGGGGGACAAAAAAAGCAAAGTGATCTTGACACCAGCATGTTCACAAAAGCTCCCTATGGACTTATTAATGCTACTTTGTAACTATCAGGGTTGCTGCTGAGTCGAGTATGAACATGGACATTTCACGAAGAATATACAGACAGGGAAGGATTGGGAGAAGAACATCATACCTCATATGAAAAACCGAAATACTGCATGCTAGACTTCAACATAAGCTGCACGTCAGACACAAATCCCATGACTCCACTGTACTCAGATTTGTCAACACGGTTATGAATCTTTCTCAAATCCAAAAGGCAATCACCATCTCCACTGGCATAATCATTTCTTTTCCACAGCTCAGTTAGCTGTGGTATTATTTGATGACCTTCATAATCTATTCTTCTCTGGAGCTTGCTTATAACAGTCTTGCACTGTAACAAAATTATGTTAGAATAGATCTTAATTCAGAAACAGAAAGCAGGAAGGCAAAACAACATCAAAACTGAGTGTGTGTGTGTGCGGAGGGGGCGAGAGAGGAATGTTGGATTAAAACTTGAATTAAAAAAACAGACTAAGCATTTGGTTTAACTTTACACAATAAACAAAGTGAAATCAAATTTCACATTTCCCCACTCCATTTTGCCTGGATCAGAGTCATTGCTAATACACATATACGCAAGTATTTCTTTCTATTCAGTAAACGAGTAACATAATCAAATTGACTGATACAAAAAAACAAAGAGTAACAGAAGCATACCTTTCTCAGAACGACCTCGGACATCTTAGGGCCACTAGTTTTAGGCCCCTTCACAACTTTAGTGTCCAAGTTTTCTGTAAGATGTTCAGAGGAATCATATGCAACAGCAGGCCCATAGTTCACTCTCCCAGATCTAAGAGTACTTTGCACATTAGCTGTATTTCTCCTTGATGGTAGATTTCTTTTGTTCTTGGTAGATGAATCAATTTTCTCTGATTTCATCGAACTAGTATCTCCAAGAACTTTATGGGAACGGTCATCACTTGCTTGAGTCTTGTATTTATTATCCATGTGTACTGGTAACATAGTAGGATCACCAGGACGAAAAGATGACCTGTCACTGGGCTTCTCTTCAGTCCTAACAGGCCGTGGGCGAAGCCGAATACTCCGTTTTCGTTTTATCTTGGGTTGCAAGACCTGTTCATCTTCACCTTCATCACGATCTTGGATCCAGCTACCAGAATGCTGCTGATTCATAGGAGAATCTCCAGATACAGCAATCTCACCTTCTTCTAATTCATCTGCCTGGAAAATAAAAACAGCATGTAAGATAACAATGTTGAGAATCAATAGCATTATACCAAATCATAAAGCAATTGTCAGACATACCAATTTCTTTGATCGGGAGCCGGGCCTGCCATCTAATGCAGAAAGTGATCCAAACTTTTGAGAGGACACGGAAGGTGAGACCATGCGCATTAACTTCCTACTATGCGAAGAGGACCCAGAAGAGCCAGCTTCATCAAGTATGCTATTGTTTCTGACGTTATCCAAAGCTCTTTGGTATTCATATCCATCAGCAGAAACAGGAGCATCTTCTTCTGATTGATCTTTATTGACTCCAGGTGCTTCAGTGGATTCATCATCTTCAAACTCCCCAATGTCTCCATCATCTTCTTCTTGAACAGAATATCCATTTCTATCATTGGAGCTTGCGTCAGAAAATTCTCCATTTTCATCATCTAATTCAGTATAAACAGGAGTCTTTCCCTTAGGCCGCCCTCTCCTCCTCTCAGAAATCTCAGAAGCCACTTCACCAGGAGGTTGCATTCCACCATATACAGCATTCTTTGATGGCTTCTTTGATAACTTAGCAATGGTAGTATTTACTTCTTGTGTATTAGCACGAAGCCAATCAGGGACCTGATCATATCGAGTCATGTCCTCTGCCCAGTCAAGTTCTTCATCCATTTGATCAAAAAGCTCCACTTCTTCTTCACTCCTAGCAATCATACGGTTTACCTCATGAAGAGAAGGAACGTCGTGAACTGTTTCTTGGTATCTTTCTTCATCATGCAAAAGTGTTTCTAAAGTTAGCCGCCTCTCTTCATGTGTAGTCCTCTGGTCAAACCGCCCAGCATTTATAACTTCATCAGCCATGTCAATCTTATACTGCTGAATATTATTCCGAATCAAGCTCTCAATTGAACCCACATACCGGTCCTTTCCAGCAAGGTCATCATCGGAGTCAACTACTCCTCCACTCCCGAATTCATCCTCTTTTTGATGGCTGGATATTTTGCCGACCACAGCTTCCATGTAAATGACTTTCACCTCCCTCGTCTGCCCAATACGGTGGGCACGAGCAACAGCCTGCTCCTCATTTTTTGGGTTTGGATCCGGATCATATATGATCACTGTGTCAGCAGACTGCAGATTGAGACCCCGTCCAGCAGCACGAATGCTAAGTAAGAAGATAAAACAATCGGTGTCTGGTCGATTAAACTCAACGATAGCACTTTCACGGTCTTCCAAGCTAGTCATCCCATCAATTCTTCTGAAAACAAGCCTTCGCCACTGCAAATATTCCTCCATTATATCAAGAAGTTTGGTCATGGTACTAAAGAGCAGTACCCTGTGTCCCGTTCTCTGAAGCTTCATCAAAACTCTATCCAGAACCCACAATTTTCCACAAGACCTCACAAGGAAATCCTTTGAGAAGTCACTGAAATAAGGGTAATTTAGCAATGGATGGTTACAAGCTTTCCGTAGCTCCATGCATCTATTGTTTAGAGTTTTGTAAGTTTTAGCCTGATAATTTTGGTTCTTTTGACACTTGCGATGTTCATCTTCAGGGTCAACCCTGAGAGTGCCAGTTGATTTGATCCAATCATAAATGGCACTCTGTATTGCAGACATTCGACATTTCAAAACAATCGAGACCTGCATTTTAAAATGTAGTTTGAATCAATATATGCAACAACACAACATTATAATCGTAACAACATACCTTTGGAGGAAGTGATCCTTCTACATCTTCAACACGCCGCCGAAGCATAAACGGTTCCAATATTTGATGTAGTCTATGGATAATTATCACCTTCTTCTCTGTCTCGAGCCAGTCATCTTCATGTGCAGGCCCTTCCTTTTGGAATGGTTGAGAGAACCAATCATGAAATGCTTTTCTATTATCAAAAACTTCTGGGAGTAGTAGGTTTAAAAGAGACCAAAGCTCTTTAAGATCGTTCTGATAAAACACAAGAAAGAGCAATTCGAGGTGAGAAGATGTAAGAAACATGTTTTAGTTTAGTTGTGAATCTTGTGATGAAGGAGTACAAGTTACGGCTGCTGTGAATTATGAGAATTCAATAACAATAAAAGTTGGCTAGTACTCGCATCATACTTGTGTACATGTTTATATGTAGCAGATAGATGCTACAGTTCAATGAGACTTATTGTCAAGATAATAGAATTGAATCACACCCTTCTATCCCATGCCAATACTTCATTTTCTCAAGGCATTTATTTTCCAGAAAAAAACCTTCCTACCTAAAAGTCCTAATTGGACAATATCAACTCTAGTCTTAACTACCACTTTTACGGTCAATAGTTTTCCAACTTTCAACCCTTCATTCATCTTTTCTTAAACTCAATTTCCAGTCACAAAAAAAGGAATACTTTCCAGATGAAGTACAACCAGAAAAAGAGTCCATGGCACAGTGAAATTGAATGTATTATTTAACATGATACAAAACTCAAGGAAATAGCTTCATTGTAGTCCAGAAAAGATAAGCACAAGCATAACAAAATCACACCTGCAATGGTGTCCCTGTAAGAAGCAAACGCCTTTGGCAGCGATACCTATCAAGGTCACGAGCTAATACTGACTCTCTGTCCTTCATCCGTTGTGCTTCATCAATTACAATATATTTCCAATCAATTTTTGAAAGTTTTGTACGATCATACATGATGAACTCATAGGTTGTCACAAGGACATTAAACTTCATGGCTAGCACTTCCTACACGATCAAACCAACGGAATTGATAACATAGAAGAATATTTATGAAGCAAAGAGTTAAGCTATGAGAGTCTTCTTTTCTTACTTGAGAAAACAATTTCGCCCTTTGGTCTTTCCCACCAACATAATATATACAGGAAACGCTAGGAAGCCAAGTATGCAATTCACTCTAAGACAAAAGCCAGAGATGTTAACGTTAGATGCTTATAAGAATTCAAGTAGATGCCACAATGAACCCTTACCTTCCAGTTGACAAGCACAGCATTGGGAACAATAATAAGATGAGGGCCATAATTTCCTTTGAACTCCATCAAATGAGCAATCAAGGCCATCACCTGCATAAACATAAATTTGCTTAGGTTAGGTCTCGAATCATGAAATTCCACAAACACAAATAAGTATGGCTGTTTGTCAAAGGGACACAAATAAGTTTGAAGGGCAAAAAATGAACTGGTCCAATAATGTGCTTCATGCGTCTTGATTCGGGGGAAAAGAATTATAATAAAAAAGAATCCTGAGCCAAAATTCAACCTTTTAATAAACACCAAGAATGAGACATATTTCAAGCTTGAAAGATAAGCTTGAGCCCCGAACTATCCAATCTGTTATTTCTCAGACTTGATGTTTGTGAGCCTCTTACAGCGTTTGAGTTCAAGTTCAATTAGTTAATTTAGTTTATATGCCTTTGAGCCTATCCATAGGTTCAAACTTACAAAACTCATTTGGGTTTGTTTCCAGTTTGTATGCTTAATAAAGTCATATCCATCAAATTAGATAATTACAATCTGGAGCTGTGGGGCATGGACTCAACTATCTTCTATTATGCTTAGTGAGCCAAGCTCAAGCAAAGCTCATTATAGTTGATAAATGAGTCGTTTACAAACCCAAATCAACTTGACTATAAAAGCTAGAAAATCGAGCTTGAACCAAGCTTGAGTCCACTTTAGTCCTACTCATCAGCTCAACAGCCTCAGCTCAGCTCATTCCCAGGTTATAAGCTCCAGAAAATTATATAATATCTTGTGTGGAAGACATTAGGCATGAGGAGACCCAAACTTTTTAATCAATGTTAATCTGAACTACCTCACCTGCACAGTTTTGCCAAGACCCATCTCATCTGCCAAAATTCCATTTAATTTATTATTGTATAATGATAGCATCCACTGCAGACCAACCTGCATAATTGAGTAGATCCAGGTCAATAAATAGCGGTAATGTGCAGAGAAACTTACATGTAGAGCTGATCAATTGAGGGGTCAAGTACACAGTTCAAACAAAACAAAAACTAACAAGTTGATAGTCTCGTAGAGTTCCAGCTCGTAGCATTGAAGGCTGTCTTATGACCCTTTCATTCACAGCATGTGCCAGATTGTAGTACCTGGTAGAAACCATGAAAAGGGGGGAAATGTAAGACGATTTTATGCTAAAAGCTAACTTAAGTATGACAGGAAGATGTGTTAGGTCATAAACTACAGAAAGATAAACAGCATCCACATGGTATGTCCAGTATGTATAATAGAAACATTAAGCATGTTGTAATAATTCAAGGGAAAACCAAAAAAGTTAAAGCATTTGGTCCAAAATTATTCCCTAACGGCATCCATATATTATGAGAAATGAAATAAAAATAAGCTAGCCTACTTGTTAACAGATTGACTATCTCTTGGTGCATTCATCTCTGAAAACCGGTTCCTTATCGAGACTTCGTCTCTCGCACAAGCAGCGGCAGCTCTAACTTCTTCTTCCGAGAGACCCTTTTATCCAGAAAAGACATAAATGAAAATAATGAAGTATATCTGAAGCCACAAAATAGCAGATAACAAACATAAATACAGGATAAAATACATAAATTACAGGAGGCTAGTGGTTAAAAGAAGGTATTCTGAAATACAGGCCAACAAGACACTCAATCCAATACCTTGATCTTTTGTACAGAAATCATCAGCTTGTGCAATTAAACTTTTATATAAAGAACAGAACTAGCAAACGTCGTAAAGGCCATTATGGATTATGCAGTGGGAAAATGCGTTGTCAAAATAGTATGGTGTACTCAGTACAAGATTGATATATTTTTGGTTGCATCTTCCCACTTTTCCAAAGATAATTCATAAAGAAGGGTGAGAATTTTATTCTCTTCATCTTTTGTATGTACAGATGATGTGAACTGCCATAATTTAAGCATCAACCATCTTGACATCTTCTTTGAAAAAAATTTCATAGATGGAGCTTATCGATTATGATGTTTTATACATAGCAAACACGGAATAATTCCTTTTTAATTGATGTTTTCCAAGTGAAGATGATACTACATTAGTCCAAAAATATGTTTAGTACTGAAGAGCAGGGGAGATAAGAGTAGAGAGCATGCCTGGGCACGTGCAGCAGCAGCTGCTGCATGAGCTGCCTCCTCAACCTCCTGCTGATTTTTAGTGGCTGTTATTTTACTGCCCAATTTGTGTAGATACTCCTCAGTTTGACTTAAGAATGATGAGAGAACAGCGTATCTTTCTGCGGCCTCCCCAGGTACATTAGTCTGTTGTTCCAGAAGCATCTCTCTATATCTTTCCACATCATTATTTTTCAAGGCTTCCATCCTTTTATTACGGTCATCATCCTTCAGTTTGGAGAACTCCCTCAACATCTTTTCATGATACTTATGTACTCCCCTATTCCGGGCAGTTCGAGCATCACGGAAAGCCCAATGTGCCTCGAGAAGCTTTTTGCGCCAATGGAAAATGGATTTTAGTTGCTTCTCCCTAGTTGCCTTCTGATTGGCCTGTGATTGCCTGTTAAGATCCTGACGCTGACGTTCACAAAGTCGAACGAATTTCCGATATGGTCTATCAGGCATAGCCATTATTTCCTGTTGTTGTTGCTCAATCTCATCCCTCAAGCGTGCCTGGCACTCAGCAAGCTGAAGTTTTTTTGACTCAATTTGTAGCCGAGTAACAAGATCTGGTTTAATTCTCTTCCTCTCTAAGTTAACACCAAGTATTTCATCAATTTTCCCAATTCTTTCTGCCCTTTTCCTTTTGTGAATCTCCCTGCCTTCATCAGCAAAAAGATCTTTGATATCATAACCTAAAGTCAAGTTACTATTGTTGTTCATCATAGACGATCCAAGGGTCTCATGTTTTCTAGTGAAAATGGGGAAATCAAATAACGGCCCATGATATTTTCGTGTTGAACCAGCATCCTTAGGTTGGGGTGTATTACTTGCTTGAATGGGTTTCTTGACCTGCACTGGATCTGAAGCACTTGACTGTGTTGCAATTCCTTTACCCCTGTCTACAGCAACATCATTTCTGACAGGAGTGTTCTGATTGCCCGGTTCAGACTCCTGTTCGCATTTCCCAGAACTACCAATATATTGCGGCTCTTCTTTTCCAGGAGGACCCACAAACCTCTGCTCCTTTGCTGCAGAAACAGAGTTCTGCATGCTCGCAGCTGCAGCAGCAGCCCTACCATCTCCTGAACCTTCAGTTTTCATATTAACTACTCCAGCTACTGATTTTGCATCATGAGCCCCTTTCTCACTGAACTCCATATGTTTGGTCTGCTCCTCTACAGTTTCACCAGATAATTTGTCCTTTCCAGCATTTGCAGGAGGTGAAAGCACCTGTTGCATCTGTAAATCAAGTGGTGGAGGAGCAATAGCTTGGAGCAGTTCACGTGGCAAAGTTACATCGCCTTTCTGCTAAGAAAGTAAAGAGAGAACTTGATGTGTCAGTGTAACTGCGTAAGTGTCCACGAAAGAATCAGAGAGATATTGAACAGATATTCATATACAGAGTTTTAAAAACAATTCAGAGCAACCTATATGAAAATCATTTACAGATTTCTAACCTTCAGGCGCCTAAATGCAAGTATCTGTGCTTTAAGAACATGCAGCTGCTGCTTGGTGAAACCAGTGTGCAATTGTCTCAACTGCGAACTGGGTCCACCCTGAGATGTTGATGGATTACCCACATCACCTTCATTAGATGGAGTTGCAGATTGAGGAGACCGATTAGGCTGTCTGGCATTTTGCGCCTGAGAAGATTCTGCTACCGAAGTTTTTGCAAGAAAACTATCAACCCCTTCATTCGGATTCCCTGGTGACTGTGAAGGCTGAATAGGAGGCATTCCATGACCAAGAGAGGATTGCTGCCTATGGGGAAAATGCTGCACAGAGAACTGTTGGGCAGAAATGGTGCTAGAATTGTTAGGTGGA
Source organism: Salvia hispanica (assembly GCF_023119035.1). Taxonomy (NCBI): domain Eukaryota; kingdom Viridiplantae; phylum Streptophyta; class Magnoliopsida; order Lamiales; family Lamiaceae; genus Salvia; species Salvia hispanica. The sequence continues at coordinate 33,635,637 of NC_062968.1, read as the reverse complement.
GCTGCATTGGAATTCACACCAAGAGTACTAGGTGAAACTGCCTGCCTAGCTTTAGATGACCCAGATTGTCCTGACACATCACTTGAGGAATTACCATGGGGAGAACTTTCGTTTCCAACTGGCGGTGAGGTAACATGCTGTTTGTTGAAAGATCCAGAAGGCAAACCAGTACTATTTTCATTAGCTTTTTGCTGAGCAGCCATCCTAGACTGCATTAGTGGGATAAGCTGTGCAACCACATTTGCATTTGCAGGGTGTGACAGATCAATATTACGCTCAAGAGCCAGTGCCTGCATTGACTGCATCTGTGCAGCCATAGCCATCTGATTGTTTGTCATGCTCATGATATTTTGCTGAGATTGTGGAGCTTGCATAGGTGCAGGTTGGATTCCCTGACCACCTAATGGAGGATAGTTCGGTTTGGTATCACTTCTCTGATCGAGCAAAGGGCGATGACTGTTATCTGCATGTTTGTCACTCTGAGCAACCTGCTCAGAGGGTTTCTTGGAGGAGGAACCCTGAGACTGATTTGCTCCTTGCATGGATATCAGCTCTTGCATTTTCATGTTTGCCATCCTCATTTCTTGATCTTTGCCAAGAGAACCAAACATCGCTGGTCTCACCTGCTGCTGTGATTGCATCCCCAATGTAGATTTCTGTTGGGCTGACTGAAATGCATACTGCATATAAGCTTGTTGCATCGGATTCAACATTTGTAGCTCAACACCTTGACTTCTATTATGACTTTGATCCGGATTATTAGGGGAACCATGCTGCTGGCCCAAATCAATGAACTTCCTGGGCTGTTGAGGCAGCTGCATGGAGCCAGATGCGGCAGAAAAATTGCCCGCCCCCAGGGGTCCATGTATCGTGCCAGCTTGGTACGCTAGAAGGGCATCATTCCCTTCAGGTCTCTTCATAAACTGTTGAGACCTTGACTGCAACGACATTCAAAGTTGGTCATATACATCTAGAATTTATGAAAAGCTATACAACAGAAACAAGTAAAGACAACGTGAAAAATTAACAACACATACTTACACAAAGATATAGGCAAATAAAAACCTGTTTAAGTTAAAACTCTAGAGCATATAAAAAGGCAATCTTGCAGCTTGAGAACATTGCAAGGAATGCCCATAAAAAGAACCAGTGCCCAAGAAGCTGAAAAGTTTAGCTTGACAAGACACTATAGAAGCATAAATTGCCAAACCAACAACAAATGCATTTACCCTCAAGACGAATAACTTTTAGTTCAAGCCACTCTAACCGGAAAGAAGTGGTAGAATTTTATCAATTGGGATGGGCACACAAAATGTGCTTGGGTAGATAAATTGTGTAGTACTTAAGTCAAAATATAACTTCAGCAAATAACTTTTAAATTTCTCAGGTGTGCAATAAATCGTTTGCATCTACTTTACGAAAATTATAAGCCAATAAATATGTTTCATTTGCTTTCTTGGATAAGTGTCATCTAGTCTACGTTAATAAAATTTTATGAATACATCCAAACAGAAGAGAAATGAATAAAGACAAACTATAGGAAAAAAACCCTCTTCTAAATACACTAAACGAACCAATCAATTCTCGGTATCAGATAGAAAAGTCGTGACTAGCAGCAAAAGATATGTCGGTAAACAGGGGGCTGACACATAAATAAGTCGGTTTAGACTCGTCATCAAAGGGAACTGAAAATTACTTCACGCATTTAAAAATTAAAACAAATTCTAATGTAGCAGGGGAAGGATGGAAGAAAGAAGTACGCGGGTTTTCACCTGTCTCTGCTGTTGATGTTGCTGCTGCTGTCTCTGCTGTTGATGCTGCTGCTGCTGCCTCTGCTGTTGCTGCTGATCAAATGCGGACCCGGCGGAGGACGATGGGGACAGAGAAGCAGAGGCCGATGCGGCATTAGTCCGGCCATGGCCGCCGCCGCCTCCGCCCTGTTGGGCCCCACCACCGGATTGCATGCGAGAAATTCACACAAAAGCCCACTGAAGAGAGGGCGCACCTCTAAGCAAAGAATACGTTTCACCCAACCCCCGCCCTTCGAATGACAGAAAAATCAAACACCGTTGTCTCGAAGCCACTGCCTGTAGAGACAACAGATTCCGCAGAACACACCCTTTAGCTCAGCAATTTCAGCAAACACCTTAGATCTTCCCTAAAGAGAAACCAAGAAAATCACAAAAAAAAAAAAAATCAATTACTCGAAGTGAACAGGTGAAATGTCCTTTGCGGCAATTGAACCTTTGCTACGAAGACAAAACGCTGTCGTGCTGCAATTCCGATCCCAAAAATTCAAATTACAACGCCTACGACACATGTCCCGCATTGAATGGCACGCATCCTCACATATATTCTTCCGCCTAAAATCGCATCAAACCATTCTCTCATCCAGAAAACTTTGGGATATTTGGCGCGATATCGAAGCCCCCGGATCGATCTGATGGCCGGCGATTTTCCGAATTTGCCGGAAATCTTTTTCTCGCACTTGAATTTCCTCACTTTCCAATTTTACTTTGGGTTTTTGGGGGGCCAAGCCCTAAGGGCATTTTTTATAGAAATATTGTTTGGAGCTTCATGGGCTGAACGGGGGTATTATTGTAATTGGTCATATCTTTGGATTATCCGCGTTAAATATGTTGATTATGTAATCAAGACTCTGATCATGTGATTGTGAACATTTTCTATTTCTGCATTTCAATGTAAATGCAGAAACATATCTATATTATGCAGTTTGTTGCTCTTATATAGTAAGTCACATTCTATAATTGAAGTTAAAGATAATTTAATCAAATTTGTTGTTCGACAGTTTTTTCTGTCAAACATTACCATACTATTTTGTGATATTGACATTAAATATACCTATTTTTATCTGATTTATGAATTGGACATAAGTTTTTATCTGAGTTATGACAACACATTCATGTTCACTTTGTTTTGATTTTACACATTGAAGTTTTTGAACTATCTCTTCAATTTGACATGAAAAAAAATAATGACAACACATTCATGTTCACTTTGTTTTGATTTTACACATTGAAGTTTTTGAACTATCTCTTCAATTTGACATGAAAAAAAATATTCCTCTGACCATGAAAAATAGACAAAAAATTTTGCCATTTTAGTATATCCACAAAAAATAGACTAAGTTCAAAAATGAAAGTTTTCAACCAATACTAACCCTACACATCATGTTAAATGTGGATCTCACAATCCACTAACACTTATTTCACTACCTTTTTCCTCCCTCTCTCTTATTTTTTCCATATCTCTCTTACTTTACCAATTACTCCATCCGTCCACCATTAAGAGTCTCATTTCTAAATGGCGCGGGTTTTAAGAAATGTTAAGAAAAGTGGGTGGAAGAAAGTTAGTGGAATAGGGGTCTCACTTGTATATATTAGTTTTAAATGATATGTGAGTGGAATGTGAGGTCTCTTTATCATTTATGGTAATTATCAACCGGGCAATGACGGACCCAGAAAGTCAAATTCGTGGGGTCGAATAAATTAAATAAATAATATTTAAATAATTATTCTTAAAAATAAAATATAAAAATATAAATAATTATATTAAAAATATGTATTTAAATTGAAATAGTATTATCATCTTAGAATTATAACGAACATATAATATGATTTAGTTGTTTGCTATGTTCAAAACTTGGTACTATTTCAAAATATATTTATTTTAGATTTATAATATACTGTTATTGTTATTTTTTATCATCATTATTATTATTTTAATTATTTTTTTGTTAACCTTTTTAGTATATCATCTAATTTTATTTGTTATTCTACCAATAAAATTATTATTATTTGTATTGTAATTAAAACATTAAAATAATGACTTACAATAATTAACTGTTTTTTATGTTTTAAGTTTTAATACGGTTAAAAAAAATTAAAGAAATAGTTCAAAATAAACTATTAAAATCCCTAAATAATAATGTGAGAAATTACAAGAAAGTGTTTTATTTTACGTTTATGAAACTAGGAATAGTAATAGGCTAGAATTCCTTGTTACTTTCTAAAAGTAAGCGCCCCTCTTCTTCTCCGATATACTCCCTCTTCTGCAATCTTTTTTTCAGATTATATTTTTATGTTCTGTATTTTGTAATCTACCACTCCTGTAATTCTCTTCCCTCTCTATTCATCTAATATTTTCTTAGCCTCCCAAATTTTCTTCCCATCGGTCTATCGTGGGGTCGAAGGCGTGGGTCGGCGAGCAAAATATGTTGTTTCCGGCGGCACTTGTGGACCAGCGGTGGGGCTCGGCCGACCCCACCCGACCCCACTTGGGTCCGTCAGCGGAACTGGGACTCTTATTCGTGGACGGACAAAAATGAAAAAAACGGGACTCTTATTCGTGGACGGAGGGAGTATATATATTAAAACCCGTGTCATTCACAATCTTGTCTATTTTTCGTGGACGAATGGAGTATTTAATTAGCGTATGACACTATTGATATTGACATGTTAAAAGTTGGCCAAATAGTACTCCCTCCGTCCCATTGAAGATGACTCGTTTTTCTTTTTTGTTTGTCACAATTAAGATGACTCATTACTAAAATTGAAAACATCTTTTATCTCTACTTTATTCTCTCTCTCCTACTTTACTTTCTCCACTTAACACATAAAATAAAGCTGCATAAAATCTCGTGACGCCCAAGGAAGGGGTCATCTTCCTTGGGACAGAGAGAGTACTCCTATGTATCCCATACACTATTTGACCGGTTGGAAGGTAAGCAAGTAGCATGTGGTGTTGCTGTGCACAAACTATCGTTTGAAAACCTATCATTTCACCCGCTAGACGATGAGCAAGTCGCAACAAAAGGCAGAGGGGAATTATTGTTTAAAACTCTAGGCAGATGGCAATGTGGTTAAACGCTCCAATGCTACTGTCTAGCAGTGATAACGATCTTGTTACTCTCTCGTATGTTGATGACTAAGGTTGTTGTTTTGGCGTAGGTCGACACCATGAAGAAATGGTGCATCGTTAGCATCGAGTTGTTTGTTGTTGAACACAGATAGGGTTCAAGCAACAAGTTTCTGTTTACGGGGATTCTAACCTAGCAGTAGGTCTTCAACGGTACAAACAACGACATTGGACAGTCTCATGTGACTTGTGAGTTGTGAGACATTGTGCAATTTGGTGTGCCTCGTGTATATTTTTGACGAGGCAGACATGTTTTCAACCTTGGATTTTGTAGGCTGCAGCAACACGACTATCGGATGTCATTTGACAAGCAAGACAGTGCAATACAGTAAAATCATAGTCTTAAAATAAACTAACCAAAAATTAATTAAAACCAAAAAATGATGTCTTCGTTGAGTTTGGAACGATACCATTTTCGTACATGGGACGAGGAGTGACGTAGGCAATTTCCGACCTCCACATCATCTTAAATTTATGGGATTTTAATTGTGTTAGAATAAAATAATCAAAGTTGTTGTATTGTTATGTTATTTTAATAAGTTTATGTGCATTTCATTAATTATGTAAAAGTTTTATCATAATAGAATTTCATGTATAATATGATTATGTCGTCAACCACTGCAATTATTAAATATCCCCATTTAAAATCTTTTTGGGGAAAAATGTACCATTTGTAATTAGGAGTAAGTATTTTGCTTGGTAACAAATGTTTAGACGAAATCTGAATATATCTACAGATTCGATTTTGAGTCTTGTAATTGATAAATACTATGGTTTATAGTACGGATTTGATACAATTGTGAAGTTATTAATGTACATTTATGCGTACTAAAAATCACTGATAATAGGTAAATAATTAATACTCCGTACACGTTCTTCCGAATTGTGTAGAGATTATTTTCTATGAGTTATTAATTACAATTTCAATTATATAACGATTCTCATCTCATAGTCTTATGATTCCATAACTAAAAGTGAATTTATCAAAATTGACTGTTTATAATAAATAAATAAAAAGAATCTTACTATAAAAATTTATAGTTATCGCAATCAAAAGTGATTGTTGTTATTAGTCAATAAAAGTTACTCAGATGCAAGACGATGGCCTAGGTATCCACGAATCTTTTTTATTATTATTATTATCTTGGTATCTCACTCTCAGTACTTTGTCCAATAACTGTAGTTAATAGTAATAACAAAAATAACATAAAAGTTAATAAATAATTAAATCCATTACATACACAATATTCTAGCAATTTAAAACATGAGCCTTTAGAACATCCTCATCCGTGCTCTTAGCTAAGAGCACGGAAGTGGACCCGGACCCACTTTTATTTATTGTCCTTAGCTAAGAGCATAACACCGGACACCCACATCCGTGCTCTTAGCTAAGGACAAGCTCAAGGGTCCCACCATTCCATTATTTAATTTAAATACTTCAATTACTAAAAACATTTCTACATTATAAAAATACATTAAAAAATAAAAATTACATAATTAAAATCCTAAAAAATAAAATTTACATAATTAAAATAAAATTACAGAATTAAAATCCTATAAAATAAAAAATACATAATTAAAATCCTATGAATTAAAAATTACACACGTGGAAGACTAGTCCTCTATCCCCAATTGCCTCTTGAGACCCCGGATCATTCTCTCATGTGTTGCAAGTTGCTCCGGAGTCATCTAAGACGTATCGTTCATATAGAGTTGACCCAAGAGGGTCCACAACGAGTTGTTCGGGGGTGGAGACACAAAGGGAGCGGGAGCGGGAGCGGGGGCGGGGACGGATGGAGTCGGGGCACGACGGCGGGTGGCCATCGCCTTCTTCTTTCCTTGCGGCGCGGGAACTGCTCGGGCCAGCGTCGGGGCTACCCAAGTTAGTTCCGGCAAGCTGGGTAGCCACATCATCGGAGGCGCCGTCGGATAGGGCTACCGACCTCGACCGTTTGCTAGAGGAGCTGGAGGAGGATGCTACTATGCCGCCCCTATACTTCGGATGAAGGCACCCCTCCTTGCCAACAAGCGAGGTACTTGAACGCTTTGAACTCCAAGCTTTGTTAGGTCGTCAAGGCGGCACTGATGATGTCGAGCTCGCTCTTTCCGCTCCCCGCCGCCCGCTTTTCCTGTTGGAAGTACCCCTGGAACTTACCAATTGTCTCGTTGCATCTGAAGATGCAATTGCGCACCATACTATCATTGCGATAGATGGTTCCCCCCGGTCGGGTTTCATTGTAAAGACGAGTGATGCGCCACCAATACGTTTCTCCGGTTTGGTTTGTGCCAACGTCCGGATCTTCGGAGACTGCCAAGTAGGCTTTGAACATCGCCATCATCTCACCCGGAGTGTACGGGGTGCGGGTGCCACGAGTAGGAGGAGTAGGAGTAGGAATAGAAGTAGGAGTAGGAGTAGAGCTGCTGCTCCCTCCCGATCCGGGTTTGGGTGCCCACTCGACCCCGGAGGCATTTTGGTCGTCCACCGGGTAAGGGCGGTAGCCACCCGCAACTTGCGAACCTTGGGTTTGAGAGGGGCCGTAAATTGCCTTTCCGGACTAGGGAATGAGTCGGAGTTGAACCAATCGTGGTTCCAACCGCGATTGCCGGAGGGGTGATCGTCGGAGCCGAACATTGTGTAGTGTAGTGTGGTGGGAATTTAGATGAGAGAATATGAGAAAAAAGATGAGAGAATGTAGATGATAGAATAGATGATAATGTGATTTTTTTTTTGTTGAAGTGGGGGTATTTATAGATGAAAATGTGAATTTTGGAGAAAAAATTTAAAAAATAAATTAAAAGTGGATAGAAAACGGATATAATTTTTTGGAAAGTGGAAAAATATATTTTTTTTATTTAAAAACTTTTTTAAAATTAATTTCAAAATTTAAAAAAAAAATTAAAAAAATTGAATATGCCAACGGCTATGCCGTTGGCGAATCAGAGAACGCCTCGTGTGCTGCTCAGCGGCACGGACGTGCTCTTAGCTAAGAGCAGCGCCGTGTCGCTGGCACGGACGGACAGCTCGCAGCGGCGGACGAGCTCGTCCTTGCCGCTGACACGGACGGACGGACGCCGTTTTCAACACCGCTACGGATGCTCTTAGACAAACATGATGATTTAGACCAAAATCAGAAAATGCTCACAGTACAATAAAACTCTAACACCTTCAAAATTTAACAACTCTATCATTTCTTTTGCAATTTTTTTTCAGTAATTCTAAATGTTTAAGACTTCGTAGTTAACAATAAAATATTTTTGACTGAAATTGCAAAATGCTCATATGTTTAAAATCAAAATGGACCTTAGTTTTATGTTTACATGTTTAACTAGTAGTGTTTAATTTACTAATTGAGTCAAAACCGTTTTGATCGTCAAATTTAACAATATCATAATTTTTAAGACAAAAAATGGAACAATTCATAATTTAAGGATCCGAAGCTATCAAACTTAATATTCTAACCCAAATTTATGAAACGTCATATGTTTAAAATTTAAAACATTACTCTAAATTAAAATAAATTTGTTGTATTCGTGAAGTATGCCAAGAGTTTTAGAGTTTTACTTAGTCTCAATATCATTATAATCTACATCTCTTTTGTTTTTCACTTATTTATTTGAATATTGAAAATGTTGCAATAAAACTTAATGCACCAAAATCATTCTTTTTCGGTGCGGCCCATTGTTATAATATGGATCTACCAACACATGTTTATAACCTTTGTGATTTTGTTTAATAAAGTATATTGAAAATGAGGTATGGGTTGTTTTGATCATGCACATATGTAGAAATTATCTTACGCGCGATTGTTGTTTGATTTATTTATTGGGATGGGAAGTATTAGCGAGAGCATCTCCAAAAAGAAAGGTAAATAAAAGGGTAAGTTAATATAACTATCGTATTTGAGAAGGTAGGGTCATGATAATCTATAAACCCTCTAAGATACAAACTATACAAACTCTAATCCTACCCACTACTTATAAGTAATCTACGGTTAAATATCATTGGGCTTATGAAATGTCAATATATCCTATAACTCAATCAACAAAGGGTAATTTGGAGACAAATGTAATCCGCTGAAATCATTAATTTCGGTATGATTATGAGATCCCGTTAATTCCATTGTTTCACTTCTCACTCCTCTATTCAATTCTCGTCTCTCTTCTTTCTCCGATTCCATCTTTTCTTCAGCAACACGAGACGTCTTTTCTTCTCTCTGAAATCAATCGACCCTAAATCAATCGACGCTGACATTCTCGTCGCCGTGAAGCTTATCATCTACGGCTGCATCATGAGTTCTGTCCGACAACGAGGGCAAGCATCGGCGGCGTCAACTGAAGGTGAGATTTTCGGCGAAAAACCCTAGTTTTCAAACGTTTTGACATTTTTATTCTGGTTTTTTTTTGTTTTCCCTGACAAAAACTATTCTTTCAGTCTTTGTTGACATTTATTTCTTTTTTTTTTCGTTTTATTGGGCAAAAACCTATCACATGATGAGTGGCCTCCGATTTTGAGAAACCCACAAGATTTTTCGGGGTGATTTCCTCTGTTGATATTTAATTCCTATTTTTGTGTTGCTGACATTATGATTCTCGATTGATTTTTTGTTGCTAACATTATGAATTGTAGACATTCTCGGTGTTTTTTGTGTTGCTGACATTTTGATATTAATAGTTGATTTTGTGTTACTGACATTATGATTCTCGGTTGATTTTGTGTTGTTGACATTATGAATTGTAGACCTTCTCGGTGATTTTGTGTTGCTGACATTTTGTTATTAAAGGTTGATTTTGTATTGCTGACATTATGAATTGTATAAGAGCTTTTGTTGACATTAACAAGCAAGGAACCCTGTTATGATTTTTTTTTTGCTTATGTTTGTGAATTATTGTAGCACCCGATCTGGAATTACTGCAGCTGTACACATAACAGAGAATCATCATCGAAGAATGTCATCACTTAATGTCAGCGGCCGAATTGTCAGAATATCATCGCAAACTATATCAGATAAAACACATTGCTGGCAGGTGGAAATATTGAATGTTGGATACATTGACATTGTATGATGCATTGACATTGACATTGAATGATGTTGAAAAATTGAAACTTGAACTGACATTGTATGATGCATTGACATTGACATCGCAAACTATATCAGATAAAACACATTGTTGGCATATTATGTATATGTATAGAGCATCAAAAATCTACATTTCGTAAACAGATTCATCAACCATTTTGAAATATAACCTAATGCTCATGTCTTCTACTCTACCTACTCTGTCGGGTCAAGCACAACAACTTCTACACTAGATATTCAACAATTTTTTCACCAAAAAATCGTGGAAATTGATATGAATTAGCAAGAAAAATACCTTGAGCTTTGTAAGCCATTTCCATTTCAACACAAACGTTGAAGTTGACTGTACGCCGGATAAGATTTGGGATATGAATTTCAACATGAGATTGAAGTTGATATCGCAATGTTGAATAATTAAAATATATTATATTTTATGGCTGAATGAGTAATGTAATCTCTTTCAAAAAAAAGATAATAATGGTAGTTTGGGAGAGTGGAGATAAATTATGGCCTCGTCATTGACTTATCACACCTAGAGACGGTTACAAACAATTCTGGTTATAATTATACCAGATTGGAGTGAAATGAGGATGTGTATAACTGACCACAAATAACGATTTTCCATATACACTCCCGTTGACATAAATTGTACTACCCGGTGATATCGAATTTGTAACCACCTAACAGCCGTAGATTAGTTACAATGATGGTGTGTGATTAAAGTTTGTAGTTTGTATTAGAGATGAGAGTTTGTATTTGATCACACCTCCGGTATTATATATTTTTTCATTTTGAAAAAGGTATCTTTACTTCTCCATCAATGCAGAGGTACCATATTTGCATTCTTTTCATGAAAAAACATTCTTCAAGGGGAAAAGGTATTCGAGAATGTATTACACTTTATATATTTTTAATGCATTTTTTACTATTATTTTATTTTTTAAAAATAATTTAACTTTCCATATACCTTTTTCCTTTGGAATATGTTACTTTTTAGAAAGGGTACATTTTACTTTTTTAAGAAGGTATACATGATATATCTTTTCTATATACCTTCTCTCCTTTGAGATGCTAGTACTCTCTCCGTCACACCGAAGATGATCCACTTTATTTTTTAGTTCGTCCTACACCAAGATGATCCATTACTAAAAGTAGAAATCCCTTTATGTCTACTTTATTCATTTTTTCTTATTTTATTCTCTTCACCTAACCCACAAAATAAAATTATATAAAATTTCGTGCCGCTCAAAGAAGGGACCATCTTCCTTAGAATGGAGGGAGTACTACTATTTTACGCATAACTATTTTTTGTGCAACTCAATTTGTATTTATAAAATTCTACTATATGACAGTAAAATTAGAGACACTCGAATACACATCACAGTTTACCTATTAGAAAGACAAAAATCTCTTTCATTTTCCAAAATACACTCGATTAGGTTGTTACAAACTTCAATCTATTTTTAAACAATAAATAATGCTGAAAATATATGTTATCCATCATTTCTCACGTCAATTTGTGTGGGAAAATAATTCTATCCGTTTATGGATTCCTTCCTATCAAACTACACATATAATTTATAGTACTACTCCATATATACGATACTACGAAGATACAAACAGATAGTAATTTTGAAAAAAAAAAAGTCAAACCAAATCAAATCAAATCAAATCAATTACAAAAATAGATAAAAATATAATTAATTTACTACAAAAAAAATAAATATATCCATATCATACTTTCCATCTCAAAAAATTCATGAATGTCATCAACTCATCATTACACACACGAATAAGAGCATCCGCAACGCTGCCTCGTTGCGGACTCGATCTCGTCTCGACGAGACGAGACGGCATCGAAACAAACGTTGCGGCTCCCGTCTCGTCTCGACGAGACGAGATGTCTCGGCAAAACTGCCCAGCGTCCCCGGCGAGGCAAGTCTCGAGGTCGCGAGACACGCGCGCGGGCTGGTGGCGTGACGCCCACTCGCCGACCCGCGAGTGGGCGTCGGATTTATGACGTCATAATTCAATTTTTTTTAAAAAAAATCAGATTTTTCAAAAAAAAAAAAAAATGAACATTATCAAAGCCCCGGCTCGACAGTGGTTTATAGAGAATATGGTCGACATCATGTATACGTGCATAATCTTGCACAACATGATTGTCGCCGACGAAGGACCTGAGGCGGGAAATTGGTTCGACCCTGAAACCCCGGGAAGCTCAACCGCAAGTAGTCCGCCTCGAACGGGAGTGCATCCGTCTTTGCAAGAGCGGTTGTCTATTCGGGCAAGGACACGTGATTCTACCGCCCACGCCCAACTCCAGGAGGATCTAATGGAGCACATTTGGGCAAAATTTGGCAATCATTAGATGATCGTCACTAGAGAACTCCTTCTTCTGCTTCTTTGCCTCCATTTTTTTTTATTTGAGTTTAAGTGTGCAATTTATAATTTCTAGTTTTTTAATTATGTCTTTTTTATTTTTTTATGTATTTTAAATTGTAATTTTATTTTATTTATAATGAAGTGTGTTTTTTATTAATTGAATTTGTTGGAATTAAAAATAAAAAATGAAATTGAATGAATAGTTAAGAGATGGTTAAGAGATGGAGGGATGCAGGTGTTGTCTCTTAGTTAAGAGATGAGCTGAAAAGTACAGTGGGGCCCATGAATAGTGAAGAGATGAGACGGTTAAGAGACGGATAAGAGATAGCGTCGCAGATAGCCTAAAGGATAGAGCCTCCAAAAAATTGTGAAACACCTATACAAGTTGATAGTTTTGCAAAAGAGAAAACCTATGAATTTTTAAATAATTTATTCATTAGCATTCCTTCTTTTTAATTATCGAACTCGAGTGTGTATATTTCTTATACAGTAAATCTGAATTCATCAATCATGATCTTTGGCTTGCTCCAAGTGCGCACGTTAGACTCCGTGCGCACCCTCAAGCAATAAATACTAGCCATAAACTCCGTAACCAAATTCAACTCCAATTCCAATTCCAATTCCAATTCCAAACCCACAGAATGAGAAACCCAACCGCCAAATTCCACCACCACCACCACCGCCGCCGCCACCTCCTCCTCCTCTTCCTCTTCCTCCTCCTAGTCGCCGCTGGAAAATTCCAATTCTACAAATTTGCCGACGCAGCTCAGCGGAAGATCCACATTACGGACGATCTGGACGACGTCGTCGACGACGAAGAGGACGACGAGTGGAGAGAATGGGGCACGGTGAAGGCCCGACCCGACTTCGACCCGCCCCCCACCGACTTCACCAAGATGCAGGAGCAAAATATCAAGGGCCCTGTTTTCGGATTCGTTAAACTCCGACCCGGAAATCGTCGGACTTCGGTAATGACCTTTACTCAATTCGAATTCCCATTAAATTGTGGTGTTTAGCTTTACCTGCTTCCTCTCCTCTTTGATTAAATTTCCTAATTTGATAATGGAAAGAAAGAATGTGAGCACGTGCGGGATGAAGAATTCTTCTCCTAAAATGATAAGGCGTGGAATCTTAATTTATTAGGACGTTGGGGAGTTAAGGTGTTCTTTTTTAGTTTATTACATTTTTTTTTAGTAATACTGATTCATGAAATTGTATTTTGGATCCAGATTAGTATACTACTGCTATTTTACTATTTCTAAATTTTGTCTTATGCATCACATCTGAAAGGAGATGGTATCAGAAATAGCCATGAAATGGACCAAGGTGGCAAGAACCGGAGCAACTGAAGCCAGGTTCAGCACCGTTGATCTCAGCACACTAATGTTCACCATGCCCAAAGCTCTAAATGTTTTCGAGGTTTGTTCCCACAAATAGTTATCTATATACATATATCTTGCAAACCTGTTCATTCTCTTTATTGACCATCTTATTAGTTAAAGGAATACCTGTTGAGCCAACCAGAGGCTTATGAGATCAAGATAGGCGATCAGCTCTTCAGAAGACCTGGGGATCCTACGTTCGATGAAGTTTTTCGCAAGCTCCAGATGGAGAAGGCTGAAAGCTCTGATTCCACGCCCAACGACGAGCTTTAACAACAGAATTACTACTCTCTTACTAGATGACTGAATATTCTTGTATGACTCATTTCATCTTCACTTTCTTGTAAAATGTTTACATTTTCAATTGTACAACACTTTCCTCTATTTCTGTCAAAACTGCAGATATCTTAACGTGGTTAATAAACTGTTTCTATTCAGTGATGCATACATTTCTAAGTTTTTTGAGTATAACATGATATCTACACTTTGCACTGTCATCAAGAGTGTCATCGGGTATTACAGGGAGATGTAATCATACAATGAAGTGTTTCGAGAATTCTGTTCAATGAAGAGGTTAATGTGTTTGAATAACGAATTAGGAGACTAACCCCAAAGAAGATCAGATCACTTGAGCTTAATGCTGAAGTCTGACAGCTGAAGAAGTTCTTGCAGCCTCATCTCGCTCATTTGAGTGTTATAACCCTAATCCCCTGCTTCAATTACTTGAATTAGGAATCGAATAATGTCGTGGAAATCAAATAATCTCGCTCTTTTGAGTGTTATCAATCACCTAAATATAGGTTCCATTTGTTCAACCCCGGCTCTTTGATAACATTCTTCAGAGTTGCATATCGATCTTTAACAAAGCTTTTCAACATAGATAGCTCATATTGTTTGCAAGTTTTATTCCAGTAGCAGTAGATAAACATCATGATCCAGATATCTTATGCATGAGGATATTAGTAGACTAGCAATGTTACTTCACATTTATGTTTGTCTATAGAAAATACTCACCCAGTTCCCAACCCATAGTAACTCAAGCAAGCTCTTGAAGCAGACCATCTGCTAAACAGCCATGCAAAAGAATATAGCCGAAATCAGTAAGAATCAGGCTACTTTCCCTCACTACCAAATCTCTCACCAGTTGTGCAATTAGAAAATTGAGAACATAAGGGTCCATTCAATCTTAACCTTTCCAAAAAGATCTATTAGTGCATCCCTGTCACTCCCATCCGGCCATCCCATTCTGCCATGATCACGGGTTTTATAGTCGTCCTGTTCTCCATCATTCCGGCATCCGTGAGTCCAATGGCGGAGGGAGGTGGTAACCAGGGGGTTCAAGTGACCCCCCAAATTTTTTTAATTTTTTTTATTTAGTACTATTATGTACTCCCTCCGTCCCAGTTTTATAGTCACATTTTGTCATAAAAGTCCGTCCCACATTTATAGTCACATTTATAGTTTTTCATATTTGACATAAAATTTTACCCCATCATTCACTAAAATTACACTCAAATGTCATTATCAACACAAAAATAAACCAAAACAAAAATAAAAAACCAAAAAGTCAACAAGGGACCCACCTTCAACCAACTCACTTCATTTATTACACACTCCACTATCTCACTTCATTAATTACACACTTCACTTATTCCTTAAAACCCGTGCCCTAACTAAATGTGACTATAAATTTGGGACGGAGGGAGTATATATTTAGAAAATTTTAATTTTATATTAAAATGTACCCATATTCCTATTTGACTACTCCTATTCGACTACTCGTACACCCGAATATAAATTCCTGGATCCGCCACTGTGTGAGTCCCTCTGCAACCTTACGCAAATATATATGGCTAGGTGCCAGGTAAGAAGGCACAATCTGCAAGCCTTGTGTAGTTGTGTTACATCTCCTCTTACTTTTAGAAATTCATTACTCCCTCCGTCCCTCATTAAGAGTCACATTTTTCCGTTTCGGTCCGTCCCCTATTAAGAGTCACACTTCATTTTTACCATAAATAGTAAGTAGGTCCCACATTCCACTAACTCAATTCACTCACATTTTATTATAAAACCAATATAAAAAAATGGGTCCCACATTCCACTAACTTTTTCAATCAACTTTTCTTTACATTTCTTAAAACCCGTGCCCGGTCAAAGAGTATTTTCTACTACATGAAACGTATAGTACCATTTTCATGAGTTCCTATTATCAAAATTTGAATAATATCATAAATGGGGCATTTCAAATTTTAAGCAAGCGACGATAAAAAGAGCTCGAACAATGCTCAAACTTATTCATAAAGAAAACTGTGTGCATCTGATCAACTATTCAAACTTATTCTTTTGACCATCATACTTTAGCAGCCTTAAACAGGTATAATAAAAACAAGTAAATTCGAAAATTTGAAAGAGAACACACACTCGCACACAAAAAACATGTAAATTAGATATATTCAATTTCCACAGAAGCAGATAATTCGATATTGGGGGAAAAATTAGCATCGCTTTCGTGCAATATAACTATACCAAACCCCATAAAACATTGATAACATCAAAAGCAAAATCGAGTGGTCGGAACAAAGTGAATGCGAGTGAAGACCAAAATTCTGAAGCAAGACGCCAATATGATCTCAGTTCAGCAAAACCTTGAAAGCTGAGAGGGAGCTCTCTTCGTAGCTGTCGCAGACCACTCCATCAAAATCCTGTGCATAGAATGAGTCCATGACTGTGTGTGATTTTGAATTGAATTGAATTTTGGATATTTCGATCTAGTGCAATATTTCGATCTATAACCCGCCACACCGGAAAGGCGGCAAGATATAATACAGTCATGTTCAATGGAATTGGGCCTGAAAACAAGACACCTCTAATTGAGCTAAAAAGTGCGGGCCCATACTTGTTAGTTTCACTTTGGATCTAAGTATGCTCCTTCCCAACGAGTCAAAACTTTTTAGCAAGGAAATTAAAAAATCTATACATATATGAAAGGCGAGTTTTGACCTTTTTTAAAAATATATATAAGTTTTGTTCTTATTCTATAATTAGTTACTCTTCTATATATTTTTATATTCTTTAGTATTGATGACTATTGTTGTGTATTAAATTTTTTATGTGAGTGGTATTTTAAAGTGCTTGTGTTGTCCATTAATAAAATATAAAATTATGGTTGCTATTTTGTGGTATTAGAGATAAGAAAGTAGTTATTGGAAGTTTTGAATAATTTCATAAATAATGCAACTTTTGTACAGTTACCGAAAATATGTGTATTCACATGATTGATTTTTAAAGTTGTTTAATTTTATGTTTTGACAATGTACATTTAAATTGTTTTACATGTTTGTGATTTTTAACCCTTGCTTACTGATTTTAAGTAATTAATTCAAAATATAAATTTAATGTGATGGAATTAATTCCATCCGTACATCGTACGGGCGTGACACTAGTTTTAATAAAAAGTAAGGGAGATGAATAACATAGTAACGATAAGAGTGTCCTTAATAATGTGGATACTTTGGTGGACAAACCACTTTTTTATTGTCCACAACCACAAAAAAAATGGCCACAACAATAGTGGACACTCCCAAACCACAAATCACATTATTTAATCAATTATTTGCATATTTTAATTCAGTCTAGAATAAAAAATTATCGGACTATAATAATTAGAAAATGAAATAATAATAAAATAAAATAAAAGAATTGGGACCAAATATTCGTTGTATAAAAGATACGGAAAAATTATACAATGAAAATTTTATAAAAAAAACAATTAAAAAATATCGCCACCGTCTACTCGGTGGCATCATCGGAATCCTCCGCCTCTTCTCCATCACTGCCTTTGCCATCTCCCGTTGTCGGCGCTGCCCCCGCGTCTGCTGCACCACACCACCCTAGCTACTCCCTGATCTTCTACATGAACTCGTAGTATATCGCCTTGGTGACTGGGTCGGTCGCGGTCTCGTAATGAACGGCGTTCTCCTGGTGTTATTTCATCAACTATACATCCAGGTTCCTGTTCAACACCGAGGCCGGAGTGGTGACCACGATTTGCGATCCAGACGTGGCCACGGAGAAGCAGGGGAACCTGCAGCTTTAGCGTCTCAGATAATGAACTGTTGGTCCCGAGGACGTGGGCGCCTGGAGTGTGTGGCGGAGGGCTGGTCCGAACCAGCGTCGTTAAGGTCGATGGAACGTGAGCTGCTACTGCTGCTGCTGTAGTTCTCGGCTTTGTCGAGCCTAGTCCGCTTCGCCCCAGGAGCAAGCTCTTTCGCGCGCAGATGGCCTTGAATTTCGGGCAGTCCTAGAGAACCAAATATTCCTCCCAGTAGCCGAACTTAGGAAACTCTTTGGTGTTGAACATGGAGAATGACAATGCCTTCACGCCGGCTTCGCTGCGGCCACTCTCAGCAGTGCGCTGGTTGTTTTCGTATATGCCCGCGAACCTCTTGACAGCTCTTAGAATCCTCCCCCACTTTTTGTGGATCTGGTCCGGCTCACGCGGGACGGCGCCTCTCGGCTTGAAGTCGTCGTAGGCCACCAGGACGCGCCTCCAGAAGCTTAACTCGGTATGATTGGTGCCAACTGGGGCGTCCGACATGACAGCATCCAAGGCCCTTGCCACAACAATGGACTCCGCTTTGGTGTAGTGCGTGGACCGACGCTGCCGCCGACACCTCCACCGCCCCCGCTGCCGGCGCCTACCCCCTTCCACCGTCACCGCCGCCTCCTCTCCCACCGCCGGCGCCGTCGACATCTCCACTCCGACCGCCGACTCTCGTTGGAACCGGCATGTCCACGCATGCTGGCAGAGTCTCCGGTAGGCCCAGACTCATACCCATCATCTGCTTCAATGTGAATCTATCGTAATCAGACAGAGGAGATTGGGTGGGTTGGGAAGAGTGAGAAGGGGTATCCGGACGCCAATTGGGGACGACCTATATTCCTCTAAAAAGAGGAGGATTGGCCCGATATTGGGGTATATGTTGCCACGACGGGGATGTCGGCGCCCACAACTGGGATGGAGGGGGAGTAGGACTCGATCTCCACGGTTGGGTAGGAGGATAGTTGTCGTATCCCGAGTCTCCGGTGCCGGGGAAATCACTGTCTCCACCGTGCATATTAACGAAAATATAGAGTAAAAAAAGGGGTAGAGAGTGAAATTACGGTATAGATATGTGTGAGGTGAAAAAAATGTGGGAGGGAGTATTTATAAAAAATGAACGAAAATTAAAAAAATAATACTAATTGGGCGGCGCTGTGGCAATAACCCGCAGCGGCTAATACCCCCCTCCCCCGCGCCCCATCCACGCCGACTACTCGGCTGAGGGCTGTCCGCCCCTCCCCGCTCCGGCGCATCCATCCAGCACAATAGGGAGCCGCGACTGCCAGGACTCCTTTATTGAGGACACTCTAAAGAGGGAGTAAAATAGGTGATGGACTAAAATAAAAATGATTGAATATTTTATGTTTTGTTAAAAAATGAAATGACTCAACTTAATTGGGACAGACATCTTAAAATGGAATACGACTCAACTTAGCTATACGGAAAGAGTAGTAATTAGTATGTATTTTTAGGTTTAAAAAGTACTCCTACTAGGGAGTTCTATTTTAGTGGATAAAAATTTCGATTGCAATTCAACTATATTGAGATACGGCAAACATTAGCTAGTATTGCAATTTGCACATATGATACTTCAAAATTAATTGATTACAATAATCAAACGGCGCCTAATCGGCCTTAAGGTTTCTATATTACAAAACTTTATACGTGCGTATTGTTAATGGATTCTATTTGTTTGTTTTCTTTTTGACAATTATTTTACATTATTAAATATGTACGTTATACTTATTTACATTACTGTAACTTTAAAAAATTATTAGAGATGAAGTGAGTCATGCCGATCGTCACAAAGAGAAATAATAAAAGGATACAATGTACGTATTTTCATTGTTATATCATTGTGACCGTTGCACTGATAATATATTAAAATGGCGTAATCTATATTTAACAACAGTAAGGGATAGCAATGTATTTGAGTCCTTTTTTGAAATATTATTTATCTAACAATCATCCTAACCAACCAAATCAATCTTTAATAATCAATGATTATATTATCTTTTGATAATAGTATTATTATTTGAAATATTTTATTTTTTGAATCGCAAACATACTGACTCAATGAGCTTGATCATTATTTTTATCGTAAAAAGATTTTCGCATGCGATACTTTGTTCGGAAAAATCGCAGAAGATAAATTGTATCGTCTCATAGCTCTTGTAGGTTGTAAAGATAGAGTTGTTGCACAAATGGCTACATTCTTGATGATCGATTTGCCGATTTTGTTCAAAAATTATTTCTTCCCATTCATCAAAATTAAAACTTTATGTTATTTTTGAGAAGTGTTGAATCAATAATTGTGAGAGGATTTGTTATCTAAGAGGTGTTAAAATGATGCCACGTATCCAGCAATATTAATAACGCTACACAACAATAGTTGCTGTCTAGCGTATTGGATATTGCTGGCCGAGAAAATTTATCCTAGAGCAGTTTTTATAATTGCCACATGGCAGCTGATTATTTGTCCACATGTACAAACGATTGACTAGGAATAGTGGTATGATGTTATTTTAAGAGGTGTTGTCATTTTAACGCACACATATAAATAAATATATAGAAGTTGTTTGTTGAGCATATGATTAATTCCACCGTCACTTATGATATTTAAAATTTTATTTAAAAATAAATTTTGAAGTAATTTACATATTTAATAAGGACTTTTATATTACTCCTATAATATGTACTATAAAATATGAATAAATTTTGGAACTTTATAATAATTTTTTTAAAAAAGTTGGATTCATTAGGGGCTAAAGCCATTCCCATTTACATGTAGTTCTGCCCATGCTTATGAGAAAGAATGACTTGTTATTTTTATTGATTTATTGGTTTTTATGAGCATGTGAGATATTCCATCCGTCCCAAGATTAGTGACTTGTATTCTTTTTTGGGGTGTCCCACTACAAGTGACCTATTTCTATTTTTAGCAAAAAATCACCTCTCTTACTTTATTCTTCACCTACTTTATTCTATCTCTCTCCTATATTTTTCTCTCTCTCATACTTTACTCTCTCCTCTTTAACTTATTTAAATACTATTCCTTAAATCACGTGCCCAAAAGAAGTAAGTCACTTATCTTGGGACGGAGGGAGTACTATTTGTTAAGTATACAATTCTATCTTTAATTGAGAGAAATAATGACTTGTCATCTAGGTATCTTTTGATTTTCGTAAGCACGTTAGATGTTCGATAAACATAGAATTCCACCAACGTTTATAGTGATCGTTTGATAGAAGAACTCGTGACACATCTCAAATAAGAAATAATAAAATAAAAAAGAAAAAATAAATACTACTCCAAATGATAAAGCTTAAGTAATAGAAAGACAGACATCGTTATTTAAATTTATAAACGCTAGAAATAAAGGATCAACCAGCAAATCATAAACATACATTTACTTTTGATAAAGATTAGAAAATTATTGAATATGATACTTGTCCAAATTAAGAAGACATTAATAAATACACCAAAAGATAAAGCTAAAGTAAAAGGAAGGGGAGTAGAGAGAAAGGCTAAATAGCGCTCTCCCCTATCTTAACATTCACATTTTCCGCTGCAAGTCAGTTATTCGCGGTAAGTGCGACCACTCATCGTGATTGCTTTGTTGGATATATTTGTTACTTGAATTCCCCAGTTGTTTATTTGATGGTTTCCCTATTCAAATTTGGTGTGTGAATTTATTTGAAAGCGCATATTTACATATACATATGCATAGACGACTGATCGCATCGAATTAGCTGTAACTGTTCTTTTTTCTGGAGATCTCATGCTTTTTTTGGTTATATGCTTTGTGTAGCTATTCGTTTCTATCTGAATTTGGTTGGGATGTTTTGGAACTGGATATGTTTTGATTAGGTGGAAAGTTTTAGGGCTTTATGTTTATGAGTGAAGATTTTTCAATAGGAAGAAGGCTTATTCCTTATTAGCTATTAGGTCCTGGCTAATTTTACTTTGAGTAATATGATGCATAGAAAAAAACAAAAACAAAAACTAAGCTAATCTACCATTTATGTGATGGATTGATTAGTTTTATGCTTTTTTGACTATTTTGTCGTTTAAATACTCAATCCTACATTTTATCAATCTATACTCTCACTTAAGTAAACTCTTCATAATAGTTTTATTGTTGAGATGTTGGAAGAACATATCAAAAACTTTATACAGTTATTGGGTCACAGTTAGTTGTTGCTACAATTGATTACATCAAGTTGCATTGGACCATAAGCTGCGTATGGAAATTAAGCTTCACACTGGTCCAATTCGATTAGGGTAGTGCTATTAGAAGGTTCTGTGATGAACTGATATGTTATAGCCTTAAATGTGTTTATTTTACTCAATCCTGATATTTTATGCTGATTTTGTCTTAGTAAATATTTCCTTAGATGTCAGAGAATAACAAGAGAGAGGAGATTTCACAGAAAGGAAATGATTGGGAAGTTGTAGCGCTCACAGAATCTGCATATGCTGCTGCTCCTGGTCCCAAAAACATGCTGGATATTAGTGACAGCAACAATTTAAGTGGGGATGTTGATTCGGAGACTGCTCGTGCCATGTTCATGTCAGGCCACTTTGGACTTTCGCCTAATGTGCACGAGAACTTTCCATTAGAACCTGAATGCAAGGAGAAGTGTTCTGGAGAGGTCCATGACCATGATGTCCATCAAGTTACGGAGCAGCAAGGTAATAAATCAGATTTAAAGCAAGACGATAGTTTGAATATAGAAGGGCTCATTTCTGATGAATTTTCCGGAGTTCCACAATTTGACAAAAAATATGGTTCTGACTTGGGCGACATTGCATCCTCAAAATCGATAGACAAAGAGCAGGGCATGTACGTGACTGGGAAGAACTCTTATAATGATGCTGTTGCAGCTGGCACGCCTCTCATTGCTGATGAGGACATGGGCACTGCTGAAGAATTTGAATCTCCAGATGATGCTGCGAAGTCAAAAGTGCATAAACATGTTGAAGAAGATAAGTTTAGTGAACCGACTGATCTTCCTTGTGACACTTGGTGGAGAATACGTGCTGCTTCCTTGTATGGCCACGCGAAAAATTCAAATCCATATTGGTCTCTCGTTGTTGCTGCAGCTGTTATTGGGCTTGTGATTATTGGTCGCAGGTGGCAGCGTGATAGGCCGCAAGCTTTTCAACTCAAGTCACAATTGACTATAGCCAATAAGGTACTTCACCTTTTGTTGCAAAAGTTTGTGTCTGGTTTTTTCATAAATTTCTATACTTTCACTGGTAAGTAGTAACTGCTCGATCACTGCAGGGGTTTTATGATTGAAAATCGACAATTTTATCACTAATTATATCTGCTATATTACAATCTCTGGTGGTATTGAGTCATTTTAGTTTCACTCTTTGATATACCCCTACTTCAGATTCATTTCTCGTTCCACAATCTTCGTCGCTTTGAAAACTTGCTTCCCTTTTATGCAGGAGGGTCACTGGATCCCTAGTCCTGTGGGACGAGTTAAGGGTGTAAATATAGGGGGTCGACACGGTTCATACATTGGACTGAGCTCCGTGACAGAAGGCTAACTATTGAAAGGAAAGAAAACATAAGTGTCCTGTCCAGTCTACCAAGATTTGTGAACATATTATATCGCGCTTTTTTACTGCATTTGCTCGTGACGAGGTACGTTTGGGTATAAATATGTACTGTAATCGACACTAGGAGCTCATACCTATCATATTGCCCGTGTTTAGTTTGTCTTCAATCGTGCAAACGTATGAACGAGGCATCATAGACGTGGCTTGTTGGAAGCTGGTGATTTGTAACTACTGAGATGTAAATTTATAAACAGTGTGTACGGTGACATGTTTTGTGTTAATGCAAGCTTTGCTGGGATATTGATTATGAATCGTGATGTGAGATTTCATTATTTTAAGCTTGATTTTATTAATCCATAGTCTGATAATACTTGTCATATGGTTATTGTCTTTTTCTTTCTTCTTTCTTCTTTCTTCTTTCTTTTCCATTCATCCTCGTGTCAATGACCAAAACCAATTTTATGCTTTGTGTTTGGGGGATCAATACTACCTTGTGAATGTAATCGAACAATTCCGATTTATTTTGTTATCAAACATTTTATCTTTTCAGTAAAAAGGGCTTTTGAATATATACAATATTTCACTAACTTATTGTAACGCTAAGAATATAAATAATTCGAATATATACTATAGATTTCCCGAATATGTAACTCAGTCGAATATTTATACGTTTGCATATAATGGCCACGAAATGAATAAAATTTATTGTACAATCTATTTTCCATCTAAAATCTAGAGGAAAAATACCACTAACGCATAAAATAGGATAATAGGAATATTACAAAACTGCCATTTCGTTCTCTCCCTCCAAAAAAAACCCTTCATCCCCACTCCCGCGCGCGCTAAAATATTGAATTTGGGCAGCCGTTCTGATTCCTTCCTGCTCCACCAAAATCGAACAACTGTCGTCTGCATTGCCTTCCAAACTCCTAAATCAAACGATAACTCGGTAATTCCTCATTCCAATTTGTTTGCTCGTTTCGATTTTCAATACACGTTCTATGATGTACATCAACTGGTAAACCCTAACGTGCAATTGGATTTTCTGAAATTTTTTTTAAGTTATGTCATATGTTCTGTATTATTCCTTATCATTCAGGTTCTTCAACCTTAGATCTGCCTCTTCCACCACAGTTTGGGTTCATTCGCACATCTGTGTTGGTAATTGCTCGAGTATTAGCCAAAATGTCATAAATAATGATTGATTGGAGTTGATTGTTCAATAAACTGCAAGTTGCAATACTTTGATTTGCTTTTTTCTTCGAGATCAGATGGAAGAATGAATTTATATGTGGAATTTGCATTTTGTTTGAAGGAACATCTGATGCATATAAACTTCTGTTTTTGATATTAATAACTTCCGGACGTGTTATGGTAGTTTTGATAATGCAGTTTTTGAAGTTGAAAATTCAAATTTTAATTGAATCCGTAAATTAAATGATCATGAATTCACATGCCTAAGTTCCGTGTTTCTTATTCAATTCATTTTTCTGTTCAAAGGATAACATGCATAAAACTTGAAAGATCTAAATCACCATTGGCGGCAAATAAAGTAACTATTCTTTCTCTATATAGTATATATGTATAATTTAATAAATGTAAGTTTTGTTCAGTTTAAACAGTACCATTGTGTCGAGCGCAAAGTATTGGTTAAAAAAATGCAAAAAAATATTGATTCTGTCATTGCAACAGAGATGGCCAAAGTTGAAAGTCCACAAGTTAGTAGAAGAACCACAAGAGCATCTCTGAATTCCACACCAAACTCAAAAGCTCCTCAGGAGTATTCGAAGGCTACTAATCCTTCACGGCCATTGACTATCAAAGACCTTGTGTTCTGTGGTGAATCAATAAGCCTTGATGAGTTGATCAATTCTTTTCCAGGAAGAAGAGCACAGATTCTTGAATTGGTCCAGTTTTTGGGCCCTTTGAATTCACCGATGATTCCATTATTTGTCTATGGAGGTGCTTCAACCGGAAAAACAAGCACTGTACTTTATATGTTCAGGCACTTGAAGCGCCCGTTCATTTACTGTAGTTGTGTCTCTTGTTACAGTCCTAGCATACTGTTTGAGTCCATATTGAATCAGATTTTGCTTCATAGGAAGAATGAGAGTGGTGGTTATTTGAGTGCCAAACGGTGTGAAAGACCCTCTGATTTTGTCAATTTACTAGGTGAAGCTTTGACTGCTCTCATAGACAGCCTCAAAGGGAATATGGGAAAATCAAGCCCTAATGGGAGCATGGTTTACTTAGTATTTGATCGTCTAGAGCTCGTAAGGGAATGGGATAAGAGTGATAGTATAATACCCCTCTTGTTTAATTTGTACACCCTTCTTAAAATCCCTGAGGTTGGTCTGATTTTTATCAGTAGAGCTTCTCTTGATACATTTCAGTCGGACACAGGTTTTGTTGAGCCTTTCCCTGTCTATTTTCCTGATTACACGGATGATGATTTGAAACAGATATTCATGAGTAATCAGGCAAATCCAAAGCTATATTCATCTTTTCTACGGTATGTATCACACTTTATATTTTCAGTGCTTAAAGCATACTTCTGGCAGAATTAACTCTATTCCTATCCTTGCTTTATTGTTGGACAGTTCGGTGTTGAGTCAATTCTATAGGATTACAAGACGGGTTGATGAATTATCTACTGCATTTTCTCCATTATTTAAAAAGTATTGTGAACCGCTTGGTGATTTGTTAGCAGTCCCCAATGGAGATATGGAGAGCAAGTTATATAGACATCTTCAACCATTTATCTCATTATACCAGAATGAGACATGTACCATTTCTTCTCAACCGCTGCTTAAAGACAGGAACTTGAGGAAGAGTGTTTTTAAGAAGTCTGGAGTTTGTGAAACTTTAGATGAGATTGATTTCCATATGTCCACTTCTGCCAAATATCTGCTCATCTCAGCCTTTCTTGCTTCACGGAATCCAGCAACCCTTGATGCCTCACTCTTTGATTCAACAGGAGGAACTGACAATCGGAAAAAAAAGCGAAAGTAAGGGATTAAAACAACAATTTCTTTATCATGCAAAGAGTTATTCTAGAATTACAACTGCTCCTGGTTCCTGGATAACAAATTTCTGCACCATAATGTTATATTTCAGGGTCTCTGAAAAATCAGTTGACCAGAAGGAAGCAAAAGAACAAGAAATACTCATGAAAGGACCTGGAACTTTTCCGCTAGAGAGGCTGTTGGCCATACATCAATGCATCGCATCAGTTGGAGAATATTCACTTGATGATGAAGAACTACAAAATGATGGATTGAGAGCTGATGGTTCTGATAGTGGATCAATGTCTGACATTCTCTTGCAATTATCCAGTCTATGTAGTGCCAATTTTATTACCAAAGGTGGAAGCTGCCCACTGGAAGGCTCAACACGGTATCGATCCATAGTGTCTGAAGATATAGTTTTGAAGGTAACAAATTCATCAAATCACACATTTGTATTCTTTTCTGCCTCTCATTTTAAGCAGATACTGTAGTCCGTACTGTGATGTTATTAAATGGTTTACAGGTTGCTAGGAGTCTGAAGTTCCCCTTGTCAAAATACTTGTACAGAAGATAGCAGATTTGAACATTTGACTTCATGGCTGAAGGCAATGATCAATTGGCTTCATACAAATGTATACGTCAAGTGGCTGCTCTCGTCCTTGATCGGCCGAGCCTATGATATAGTTCAGTAATTTAATGTACTTGTTCACTAACTACCATCCTGTTTCTTTCTACTTCTTAATTTATGTTTACAGTTTAAACTTAAGAGTTTCCCTTGACTGTACGCTTATTGTTGTGTTTATGAAATTAACATTTTGCAGTTTCCTTGATCTAACGAGCAAAGTACTTTCTAACATGCTAACAGCCTTTTCCCTAGTCACTCAGAAAGTGATATTTTCGTAACGTATAGTTTGGGATATCGTTTATTGGTTTCTTTACCCGTATTTCTTTTATTGCAGAAGAGAGTTAATACAGCCCCAACCCTCAACCAATGTGATCTCCAAACTTATGACCATCATTTTATGAGGAAGTTTGATACTACTCGAATGATGTCTTAATTACCAGATTGGCAAAGGCCCCAAACCATTAAACATCGTATTCATGTCATCTTTCTCATTTATTTTGGACGAGGAAGAAAATCTATGGACTAAGGGATGGGGAATGGTAGATTAAACTAGCTGTAGTCTTTTTTATTCAGTCTACCTGTTTTTCACCCAACTTGCTACGCTACTTGCTGATATTTTTTTTATATTATTTGATGGGTGGTTGTTGAAAAATAGGCTGGTTATTTCGTGTGGGAGATAATGAAGATTAGTGCAAGTTTCTTAGTCATTTTTGGACTCTAACATCTTGCAGTTCAGACGACTCTGAGTTCCACTTTACTTTGAAGTCTCTTGGATTGGTATGACAAAGAAAAGGGCTCAAATTCCAAAATCAGTTAAGAATTTGTTTTACCAAAAAAATGTGACAGAAGCAGGGTTGACTTTTATATTGATCTTATTGGCAGGAAATTCTTGCAGAATGGGGGTTGACTTTTGTTTGCTGTTGCAACCCCTTTGCATTGAAGAAGGTC
Source organism: Salvia hispanica (assembly GCF_023119035.1). Taxonomy (NCBI): domain Eukaryota; kingdom Viridiplantae; phylum Streptophyta; class Magnoliopsida; order Lamiales; family Lamiaceae; genus Salvia; species Salvia hispanica. Next base: position 33,607,597 of record NC_062968.1, on the reverse strand, counting down.
AAACTCTAGTTATGAAATTGAGTAAGTCTGACTTGGATTTTAGTGGGGTTATCATTTTTCAATGTAAAATCTGAGGAAGAGGTGCAAAAATAAAGATTATATTTTCATTTTGTTAATTTGAATTTTGCTCTTTGATATGTTGAGTCACGTAATCTTGGCCTTGTGCTATAAAGTGTTGGTGGGTTGTTCACCGAACTGATAACTAGCCACAAGCTACAACCCATGTTACATTTATGATCATCATAAATTGATAAATTAATCACGTATGATTTGGGGGAAAAAAGGAAGGCAAACAACCATATCATATTTTCTTTGTTCTCTGCATTTTGGACTCTTTCCATCTAATTTCTTTTCACCTCATAGCTTCTCAACTAATCTCATTTATTTCCCTTCATTGAATGCTAGAAATAAAGGCCCCAGCTCCTCTCCCTGCAGAAATTGGTTGGAGAGAGAGAAAGGTAAAAGGAGATGCACTTTGGAGTTTGGAGAGATAGAGAGAGAGGTGAAACTATTACATGTTTTTTCAGTTTCTTTTCCTTTCCACATATAATTTGCTGCTGGTTTTTTATGGTTTAACAAGGGTGGTTTCCTCTTTTAGGGTTGAATATTTGACTCCTCCTACTTAAATCTTCAACTGTCTCTAAAACGCATTTATGGTAGTAGCATCTGACTGTTGAAGTAAGATGGTGTAAATTCATGGCACACACTGGCCTTAGTTATTACCCCTTTTTCTTCCATTTATTTCCTTCATCTATAAATCCCCCTTTTTCTCCATCAGAACTCTTCAGACACACACACACACACAGTTTCTTTTTCCTCCTCTCTCAGACAAAAAACACCTCCCATAGTTGTTGATGCAAGAAAATAGTTTCTGGGTCTTTTGTCACATCTTTAGGTAAAGCAAAAAATAAAAAGGGTGGTTTTGTTTATTGTCTTTAAAAATGGACATGTCCATGGCATTGTTGTTGTTCTCTGGTGTGACATGCTACCTTCTTTGGTTCACCTTCATCTCCAAATCTCTAAAGGGCCCGCGCGTTTGGCCCGTTCTGGGCAGCCTGCCCGGCCTCATTGAGAATGCCGAGCGCATGCACGACTGGATTGCCGACAACCTCCGTGCATGCGGCGGCACCTACCAGACTTGCATCTGCGCCGTGCCCTTCTTGGCCCGGAAGCAAGGCCTCGTCACCGTCACCTGTGATCCCAAGAATTTGGAGCATATATTGAAAACTCGGTTCGATAACTACCCCAAGGGTCCTACGTGGCAGGCCGTCTTCCACGACCTTCTAGGCCAGGGGATCTTCAACTCCGACGGCGACACCTGGCTCTTTCAGCGGAAGACAGCGGCCCTCGAATTCACCACGCGAACGCTGCGCCAGGCCATGGCCCGCTGGGTGAACCGGGCCATCAAGAACCGGTTCTGCCCTTTCTTGATGTCGGCTCAGCTCGAGGCCAAGCCGGTTGACTTGCAGGATATTTTGCTCAGGCTGACGTTCGATAACATTTGTGGGCTGGCTTTCGGGAAGGACCCTCAGACTTTGGCTCCTGACTTGGCAGAGAACGGCTTCGCGTCGGCTTTCGACAATGCCACGGAGGCGTCGCTGCAGAGGTTTATCCTTCCTGAGGTGATGTGGAAGCTGAAGAAATGGCTCCGGCTCGGGATGGAGGTCAGCTTGAGCCGGAGCCTCGTCCACGTGGATGAGTATTTGTCCAACGTCATTAGCTCGCGTAAGGTGGAGCTGACAGGTCAGCAAAACAAGGATGCCAATCCCCACGATGATTTGCTGTCAAGATTTATGAAGAAGAAAGAGTCCTACTCGGATAAGTTTTTGCAGCATGTGGCGCTCAATTTCATCTTAGCTGGCAGAGACACGTCATCGGTGGCGCTTAGCTGGTTCTTTTGGCTGATCATTCAGAATCCAAGGGTGGAGCACGAGATCCTGCGGGAGATATGCACCGTCCTGATCGAGACACGTGGCACCGACGTGGAGTCCTGGCTCGATGAGACTCTTGCATTTGAGGAAGTCGATCGTTTGGTGTATTTGAAGGCTGCATTGTCGGAGACGCTACGGCTGTACCCTTCGGTCCCCGAGGACTCGAAGCATGTGGTGGCGGACGACGTCTTGCCTGACGGGACTTTTGTCCCGGCTGGATCCTCGATCACGTATTCAATCTACTCGGCTGGTCGGATGAGGTCCACGTGGGGGGATGACTGTCTCGAGTTCAAGCCGGAGAGGTGGCTGTCGAGTAACAGGGACAAGTTTGTTGCCCATGACTCTTACAAGTTCGTGGCCTTTAACGCGGGGCCGCGGATATGCCTCGGGAAGGACTTGGCCTACTTGCAAATGAAGTCGATCGCGGCGGCAGTGCTTCTCCGCCACAGGCTGACGGTGGTGCCCGGCCACAAGGTGGAGCAGAAGATGTCGCTGACGTTGTTCATGAAGGATGGGCTTAAGGTAAATGTGCATCAAAGGGATCTTAAATCACTTGTGGCGAGTGTGGTTAAGGAGAGGGAAGCAGGGGCGGCGCTCGCCGGAGATTGTTTGGATGGGGTGGCGTTGGCGGTGGAGTAAGGGTGGTGGTTGGGGTGGTTTAAGGCGGTAGTTGGAATGAGTTAAAGAAGAGTGTACAATTCTTTGTAGGGTGGGCGCCCATTAACTACTGAGTGTTTTAGGCCAACTCAGCTCAGTGGATGGCTGAATTCTCTTACAAAAAAGAAAAAGAAAAAGAAAAAAGAAATTATGTGGGACAAAACTCACATGGTGATATGGATGCCTAATGATGCTCTTGAATGCATGTAAATGAGGGAGCATATGCATGCTATTCATGTTTTGGAGGTACAACCATTCATTCTGAGATGGTGAGAATCTCTATAGTTAATATTTCTTGTTTTTTCTTCTTTCCCCTATGTCTCTAATTCATCATTTTGGGAGTATTTTGGGTTTCGTTATTGTATTTATTCTTTGAATTTCTTGTTTTCTTTTGCCATATTTCCCAGTTTAATTTAGTCTCTTATTGAAACCTTTTAAAATGTCATCGTACAAGTTAATAATTCAGATAAGATGACTGTCCATGGCTGTATAAGACTAATAACCTACATAGCTTCTAATAGGAAAGTGTAAGGAAAGGTACAAGGGGTTATACAATTATATCTCTGTGAATAATTTATAAAATTAATCATCTTTAAATTGAATGTTGGAAGCAATAATACCTCAGACCTAGAAAAAGTTCTTCCAAAATTTAGATCTCTAGTATTTGAGTTCAATATCTCAACTACCAAAACCATCCAAATTTTGAAGAAACGCCTCCTTCTCAGGACACTCTTCCCTAATCCAGAATTTTCTCTCCGGTGGCGAAAAGGTTCCATGTTAATGTGCCGACGAAGTACAGAGCAACGGCAACTTTAAACACATCATCCCAAGAACCTAAAAATTATAATTCAAAGAATTAAACTCAAATGCATTGTAGAAGAGAAACTCCTGCAGAAAATAGTACTCCATTTGCACAAAGGACAAGTACAATTTGGACCCAAAGTATTAGCATAGTTTTGACTGTAAACTACACTTGTAGAAATTGCAGAAAAAGAGTTCATGAATATGACTCGGTTTAAATCCAGAATTATGATATAGTTTTATCTTTATCTACCTTTTGAGACAAAAGGTATTGTTCTAGATTTGAACGACCTTTTTTGAAACTATATATATGTCCAGAATTATGCTTTTTGCAGAAAGTAAGGTACTAGGTTTGGCTGTACCCTTTTGTAGTATGTATCCAGTAGCAGCAGTTCCGAAGACACCAGCAAGTACGCCAGCAGTGTTAGACAGACCCAAGAGAACTCCCTGAAATAGATAAAGCAACATTTAGATAAATGTGTAGGAGAACTTCGATTCTAACACCTTTAATGTCGTTCCAATTCGAGATGTGAGAGGCAAATATCTCACAGCATAGCGTGGCCCAATATCTTGATGATTCGAGTAGAGTCCGGACTGAGAAAATGCATCCGAACCCTGCAAGAAGAATTGTGTTAGTTGTACTATTTTATCAAGTTTTCAGGGCGACATGCGTCGAGAATGTCTCAAACCTGACTGCAAGCCATGCACAACACTGCTAGAGCAGGTGTCTTCACTTTACTAAGTTGTGTTAAGAAGAAGGCGGGACCAAGAAATCCAATCGACTGCATAATCTGTGTAAATTTATATGCAAAACATTCGGAGTTATGCTTCAGCCATATTTTCCTTCTAAACAAACTGAAGAGAATAAATCGAACAGCACTTGCCTTGCGGACTGAAGTGATGGAGAGACCTCTGCTTATGAGGGTATCAGCAATCCACCCGCCTATATTAGCAAACACGGCCATCGTGAGCCACGGAAGTACGCAGAGCAGGCCGGATTCAGTGAGGTTGAATTTCAAGACCTACGCAAGCAATAAGGAAAAAAGATTAAAATGACTGCTTGTGTAGCTTTTATCATTAGACTATATCACTTCGTTCTTGTCTGCATACAGAATTAAAGGAAAATTAGTTGAAGATATTATCCAGCGATGGCTTAAATACCTGGTTATAGTATGTTGGCATCCATGTCAAGAGAATAAATGTTCCCCAGTTATGGCAGAAATGGGAAACAATTAGAGCCCAGACAGGGGCCTTGGTCAGAATTTTCTTCCATGGAATTTCCGAGACGGGTTCCTTAGATATGCTGCCACCTAGAATTAGTTCCCTTTCCCCCAGACTAAGACCCGGGTCATCTTCTGGTGAGCTGTGTGCCTAGAATCAGTAAAATTCAAAGATTTTCAAAGGTATTTTTCTAACAGTGACACCTACATTAATTCTAACACTAAACATGTGAGTTTGAAGCTTATATTGGTAAAACAAGACCCAGCACTTAGTAAACAATGAAGTGCCAAGTCTCATTAGCATGCTGGAAAGGTGAATACATCAATTTGGTAGCTATACACTGACATGGAAGGAAAAAAGTTAAATACAGAGGCCTTTTATTTATCATAATCTCCACCAATCAAATGATGGATCTGCTTGACCCAGTTCATTCGATCCTTGGATAGTGAAGAGGTAGTAGCAAAAAGAAGCAGGGCCTTACTTTTTTCCACCAAAGTGCAAACCAGATAATCCCAAGGGATCCAAATGCATAGAATATAGATGGCCACCCATACTTGTGGATCATTACAGGTGAAACAGCTAAACCTGTAACTGATCCAAGATACATGCCGCTGTATACTAACGCAAGAGACCTACTTCTCTCGGAGACAGGAATCCATTTCGACAACAAATTATTCATAGCTGGCATAGCAACACCCTGCAATAGAATAAGACTCGTTAAATGGTAAAGTATATCTACACGGCAGACTGATTTTTTTATCAGAGAACGTCTTATCAACAAGTCATGCCTGCAGTTATCTAACTAGCTTCTTTAAGTTAAATTCAAGTGCGAGAATCCATAGTCAGAGCACCACTTTAAGATGGATGGATATGCTACTAAGCTGAGAAGCAAATCACATTATCAAATATTAAAAAAATATGATTAGTTGGCTACTTTCCCTCAGATATTGCAACGATGTACAAAAGATCTACGAAGAACTGAATAATTTACCTCGCCAATTCCCATGAACGCACGCATAATGAGTAAGCACGGGAGCCCGACTCTTGCAGCAATAGGTGTCAATACTGTTGCAATAGACCACCAAATTACTCCAAAACCAAGCACTAGCTTCCCACCTATTTTATCAGCCCATATACCTCCAAGAATCTATACCACAAAAATGTGAAGAAGTTTTAGCTAGAGGAGGAAAACTATAATGCCTGAAGTGACTCCAACGAGTCACAAGTCAACATGCATTGAGAGTTTTTGATGTATTATACTCAAGCAACAAGTAGATAAGGAACAGAACAATCTAGGACACCACATATAGCTCAAAGAGTAATTTTATTGTATTTCGAGATAAACCAATATTGATGGAGCTTCAAAAAACTGCATCTAGCGAAATATGCAAGCGGTAAACACTACCAAAGTAACTTTAGCAACGACGTAGGTATGTATTTCAATAAAATTTTAACAATACAAGATTACTGAAAAAAGTCTAGCTGAACCACATTTCTAAACTGGAGATAATCCTTTGCAAACAACTGAGATTCTCCAGAACATGAGAAAATACCTGTGTAAGCAGATAACCCCAGAAGAAAGAAGACTGAATAAGACCAACAGTGGCACTGCTCCAGTTGTATTCCTTGGACATTGGGAGTATTGCTATGCTCATGTTCACCTAATGACAGAAAGCATAAAATCATACGAAACATTACTTCTGCCAGTCAGTAACAAACTTAGGCAAGAATCATAATCCATAATCATATCAAAGCGAAATATAAACATTAACAGAATGTGTAATACATGAAGAACCTTACGCGATCCATGTTGCACAGCAGAAAAGCAGTAAAACATAGGAGCACCATCACCCATCGCTTTGGTAACTGCTTCCACCAAGGTACTACTTCCCCAACTTCTGTAACCAAAACTGCTTCACTTGCTCCATCTGGTGATAAGATGGAGTCCAAATTGGTTCCTGTTATATCATACTCTTCAGATGTGAAGTCAGCTGTAGTCCTAGCCACTGTTGAATACTTTGACATAGGGTTTTGGCCATCAAGAAAGCTATGGTTACCAAACTTCCTTGCTGGAAACAGATTGCCATCAGTGTAGGCTGAAGAAAGGCGGCACTGACATAGTCCTCTAACTCCTCTCCTTGCATTGATCACTTTAAACTTTCGGCTCAGTTTGTGGGACGTTAAGAGAGGTGGATCTACCCTAAAATGTGACTTTAATTGGCGAGCACATGTATAGCTTGTACGTGGAAGATTTAGCTTGCTATCAATAATGGTACATACATACTTTGCTGCAGCAACACTCAAGTGCTGACCTCCATGGTGATATGTGGCTGTTTCTCCATGATGTAGTCGTCCTGGTAATACAAGCAGATAACAAGATGCATCTATCACATTCCAAGATCATATTAACAAATGAATATACATGTACAAGATGCCATATGAATAAAAAAAGTTTCTCCTGACATTATATAACTCCATGGACTTTCTGCATTACACTCTGGACTAAGAAACTTAAACCTTCACAATAAAGACAAAAATAAAGGGGGAAACCACAAAAAATATATTATCGTTCTAATGGCTGATGGCTCTGGTTACTTGGATATCTCAAGGGCTTACTTGAGAGAGTAGAAGCCTCATCCATAAAACTAGTACAGCTTCAGGATATAAATCAAATAATAGGTGAGGTACAAGTAACACCGAGCTCAGTTCTTCATAACATTGTTAAGCCTGGACTTGCAACACAGGATTACTTGCATATTCATATGAAACATTCAACACAGTCTGCCTAATAGAGATTGCTTAGGTAACTTCAGCTACTAGTTAAGCAGGTAGCAACTAAGATATGGCGTATCAAAATAAATCAAACCGTTTGCCAAATAAACGAAATCAAATTCTCACATTGCCCTGTAGTTCAATACTACAACACTAACGGAATCTCCATACTAGCAGATTAAGCAATGAAAGTCAAGCTATCTTATCTTCCTGCAAAACGCATTCGGTGCGAGCTTATGCAAACTCGAATAAAACCTCTAGCGACGGTTCGAAATATGAATCAAAGCAAACATCAATCAATCTTCAACGAAGCGAGTAAAGTTAAATTGAGTAACACGCATTTACCAGAGCCGATAAAGGAGCCGAAATTGCGGTGGGAAACGACGGCGCCAATTGCCATTTTTCTGGATAGATAAATCCTGCTATGGCTTTGCTGTATTATGCTTTCATATCTGAAGCTATTAAGCAAATAAATATAAATCGAGGTGTGATCTCCGTCGTTGAGTTTCTGTGTGTCGATAAAGGATAATACCCGCGCAGCTACCGTAGTTCCATCTTCATACAAATTGCATTTAGCTCAGATATTTTACTTCTGGAAAGCGGGAAATGGTGAGAGAGGGGTTCACAGAGTGCCACGTCACGTCATCTCCGAGGTCGCTGAACGGTAAGTATAATATTCCTCCTAATATTCTACTCCTACTACAATTTTTTTATTTATTTCTAATACCATATAACGTTTAATTTTGGGTACAACATTTTTTGTCCTATTATTTTATGGATTAAGTGAAATAAAATAAAATGAAGATGCAATATTATTTCTACTTTTAGAGTAGGATCAATATTATTGTTGAAAAAGTTCAACAATAAAAATGTTTTACATTTAGTGGAACTGAGATTTAAGAAATTAATAATTAAATATTAAATTAAGAAATAACTTTTTTTAAAAGTATGAGATTTAAAAAAATTAATGCTTAAAATCAGAGAGAAAATAAAGTAAGAAAGATAAAATAAAAGTAGAGAAAAGAAGATGGAATAAAATAGAAGAAAAGAAAAGAATTTTTTCAAAAAAAGAAAAAGAAGTAAAAAATTCTCAAATATGTTAAACTCTAACTGATACTCCATACATTAACTTAGTATAAATAGAGTACTTTAATTTGATAAGCTCGGGTAAAAAAAGACTAATGTTTGCACTATCCCATTGAAAATTTATATTGACCCACAACAAATATACTACTTTCTTTACCAAAAAAAATATTACTCCTATTAAATACTCCAGTTTTAATCATGAAATAGTATAATCCACGTGCGATGTACGATCCATTTTATTTTCTCATATTGAATATAAGGTGATATAGTAAGTGGAAACTAAACCAATGTAATGCTTCAATAATTCATTTATTTTATCGAAATATTTTCGCCAATCATATAAAGTAAGCATATTATATTATTTATTGGATTGTATTTTATATTTTATTCTCAATCAAAGTATTGAAATATGAAAAGACGCTAAAAATGAGAATGAAAATTAAATGATCGAATTAAATAAAATTATATACTACATTATTAATTTCTCACAAATTCCACACTTCATGTTGCGCCAGCAATAGACGTGGAAAGCAATGCTTCATTATTATCAGTTAAATTCAAGTTTTTTTCAATAGCCAATGAAATCTAATATGCCTAAATTTAAATCCACTCAAAGAAATTGGCATCTGTTGATGCACAAAGTTTAAAACTGAGGTGTACTGGAGCTCATTTAACATGTTCTTAGATTCTTTAACTTAGGAGTCAATTCAAGCTTAGGAGAAAAACATACGTGGAAAAAGGAGTGATATGGCTAACGTAAATTAATTTACGCCTCGTAATGTTACTCTTGAAAGCAAGAGAGTAAACCAATCTATCAATATCTTGACTTATTTATAATTTCATGTATATTAAGTAATCGGTGATGTGATAATTCTATGAGTTTAGTAAAGGTAAAATTGAATAGCCTCAAATCTCCAACTAAACGTAACTCTGTCTAACCATAGGATTAATATCTATTTTTTCAAACTAATAGGTTGTGGATTCATATCTTTATGCAAAATTGTTACTTTTGAAGCTTTCTCAAGGCAAAAGTATACCTGCAAAAATAAGTGAAGATTTTACAAAATAGTTGCACATACATTTTTCTTAATGGTTTGCAATAATATAATAAATAGAATAACATACAGTAATAAAAAGAAAGATAAGAAACTAAAATAAGACAAACATAAAAGATAAAATAATATAATTGAAAACATAAATTAGAATATATAGCTGGGAGAAAAAGATAGTACTCCACATGATTTGGTGGACAGAAGCTTCTCCACTGAGAGCGTATTTTTTATTAATAGAATTGGCATTTAACTATTTATAGAAGATTTGATAGTAACTCAAAATTAAAATAATCATAATAATAAATATCTTTCAAACCCTGTGACCTTTCAAATTATTGTCCAAGTGGAAGTGAAGAGACAAAACTCATTTTTTTAGTACTAAGAACATCTCCGGTGCAAATAGGTCAATCATAGGACAACTGCTTTCTTCCTCTGCCACGTCAGCAGCACTAAAAATCCACCTGCCACATTAGTTTTAGGTCAGCCATAGACTAGCCATCGGCCAGCCGCAATAAAAATAATTCAAAATATACTACATTTACGGAATTAAAATTACGATTAAATTACCGAATTAAATTTACGAGACATATACGGGAAAATTCATTAATTTTATTTAAATAAAAAAAGTACATTAACTAAAAATAAAAAAAATTACATAATAAAAAAAATCCGGGCTTCCACACACGAGCCACCGCCCCACTCTACTCCTCACTAATTTATTAAAAAAATACATTAAAAAATGTTAGTATGCCTTGAATCTGTTATAGTTTGCCGCTAGCCCCCGGCCCGACGGTATGACATGTTTCTGTTTTAGGTCTTAATTTTGTATTGGGCTAGAAATTTAGATATTCATATTAATTTTAATAAATAATACTATTATTAATTAAAATGGCATTCTTGTAAATTTTTTCAAAACTCCCCTTTTTAAATATGTATAGATATCAGACTGAACCGTATCTGCAATTAAGTCATCAATAACACATACTTACCTCAATTAATACCCCGTTGATTGAACCGTATCTGTGAAGACACGAGTGTTTGCTAGTGTGCACAGAAAAGAATAACAAGTTTCCTAGATCCAGCAAATCCACTAGATCACAAGGTCTAGGAACTCACTGGTCGTTGGAAAATCTCGGTCGTCGGACACACAAATCACTTCTTCAAAACCCTTAACCACTTATACTAAAACTTAGCACAGGGAAGTAGGGATCGATCCCACAGAGATGGATGCGTAATGAACATGCTCAAGGATTTGGAAATTATTTTTGGGTTGGCTGCTGCCACGCATTTTTGGGTTGAGGAAATTAAACTAGACTTGGTATTGAAATTTGCTACGCTAACAGCTAGATCTAGGCAAAACAGAAAACATGCACGCAAACTAGAACCGAGACAATCGCTAGATCTAAGAAACTATTCTAAATTACCTAGATCTGGGAAATAAACTGACGGTGGGGACCATGACTGAAAAAGCAAGTACGGACGAAAAGCTGAGAAAACAACTAACTAAAGTACTAACTAACAACGACATCATCTTCTTCAAATCAAATTTCACAAAAACTCAGAAGAAACAGGTATGAAACGTAATCGGAAAACAAAGCAGACTGGATTTTAACGATTTAATGAAGAACAATTAAGAACTAAACAGATCTACGGCTGCTAGACGAAGCAAAACAGAAAGTAAACAGAAAACTCAAAATCCATGCACAACTCGACTTCCCCTGTTCAAATCCAACCTCGGATGCTAAATCCACTCCGGATCCAAGCATCCGACACAAACTCCAGCCAAAAACATTCCATAACTTCAGATTCAACAAACAACCTCCGATCAACAACAACACCGCAGATCTACAGCCAAATTCCCCAGATCAAGCACCAAAGTGACAAAAACAGAGATCAACATGCAACTTGCCGAAATAAAAACTTTTAACAATAGGATCAACGTAGATCAACACGAGATAACACAATATAAAAAAAACTAAGAAATGCATAGATAATCAGTAACATCAACAACCAAATCGACTTCCAAAAGTGAAGTTTGAACGAAATAGAGTGCAAAAGAACCGAAAGTAAATAGATTGTATCTTCGCCCTCACGCGGACGGTGTTACGACGGACTTCCTCTGAAGATTGGACCCCTTAAAACCTAAACTACCCCAGAACTCCCATTTCCCAAGTGTGTGTGCGTTGTGTGTGAGCTAAGAGTGAAAAGTTGTATATGTTGTGTGTTGCATGCTCCTCTATTTATAGGCATTGAAGTGGGGCCCAGCGAGGTATAGATAGACTTTGTTGCCCTCAGCTATTGACTCCCTTATTCTAGCCTTCTTTTCATTAAATTATGCTCACTTCTCCTTCATTCCTTCGCTAGTCTGTTTCCTCCAGCATCTCCTGGATCTAGCGATTATGTCACACACCTGGCTTAAAAACTGTGTTAGACCCAGCAAAATATAGTGCTTTTCACCATATAACCGATGCATGAAATTAGTCTTATCAATCTGCAATTAAACCATTAATAACACATACTTACCTCAATTCATACCTCGTTGATTGAACCGTATCTGCAATTAAGCCATCAATAACACATACTTACCTCAATTCATACCTCGTTGACTGAACCGTATCTGTAATTAAGCCATCAATAACACATACTTACCTCAATTCATACCTCGTTGACTGAACCGTATCTGTAATTAAGCCATCAATAACACATACTTACCTCAATTCATACCTCGTTTCTCCCACATATTCATTCTATTTTTAACGTCAAGCTAACTCCTATAATCTCATAAGTCATAGTCATACTGTCATACCTCCACTTAGGGGTGTAAATTCGGGTACCCGCGGGTACCCAAACCCAAAAATTCGGGTACCCGAACCCGAAATCTCAAAAATGTCATACCCAATACCCGACCCGTATGTGAATTCGGGTACCCTAATACCCGATGTGGGTACCCGAACCCAACTAATCGGGTACCCATAAACCCGAAATTATTATATTTAAAATTTATTCTTTTATATAAATTAAATTGTGATGAGAATAGAAATTTTTTACTCCCTCCGTCCCAAGATATTAGACCAACTTTCCCTTTTGGGATGTCCAACATATTAGACTCATTTCCTTTTTTAGCAAAAAGCATCTGTCTTATTTTATTATCCACCTACTTTTTTCTCTCTTCTCTCTCCTACTTTTTCCCTCTCTCATACTTTACTCTCTCCACTTTAACTATTTAAATATCAATTTCTTAAATCATGTGTCCAAAAGAAGTGAGTCTAATACTCCGGGACGAAGGGAGTACTATTTATTGATTATAATTATATATTATATAAAATAGACATCAAATAGACACTACTTAATTTTAAAATAATTTTTTTTAGTATAAATTGAAACATAAAAGAGATTAAAATAATTTTTTAAGACATTAAATGAACATGTAAATAAAATGGAGAAAGCATAACTAATTAACTATATATTTTCAAAAGATAACAAGTAAGAACATAAATAATGCAACATGAACCAAACACGAATGTAAAGAAGTATTAAAGTCGAAATAATAGAACAATAAAATGTCAAAGCAACCAAACATAATCTAAATAATGTCAAAGCAACCAAACATAATTCAAATAGTAAACTAAGAACTTTATAACCCAAAATATTTATCACAAATACATAATAATCGGGTTAAATCGGGTATTATTCGGGTACCCTAATACGGGTTTCAGGTACCCTAAACCCGAAGAATCCTAACAGTAACTACCCAAACCCGTACCCAAACCCATAATTTCGGGTTTCGGGTACCCAAAACCCGTCGGGTATTGGGACTGGGTCGGGAATACCCGAAACCCGCAGATTAAATTTTCAGGCCTACCTCCACTCCACCAATTTTAATTTTTCATTTACATTAATTATAAATATATTTATAAATATAAAATAAATGACACTGTAAATAGCAAAACGACTTCATTAAATTTCTTAAAATGTAAAAAGATGAACTTCAACGGACGAATTCATTGGTGGGTTCTAAACTTCTTTGATGAGATTGGGTTAAAGGCGCGTATGAACTTGTTCACCATAGAAGCACGCCAGTGTGAGAACTCTTGAAATTATGGTCACACATCTCGAGTGTGAATTAAGAGTAGAGATAAAATAAATGTGAAAATATAATTATATTTATACCTTTAAAATTAGATTTACAAAATAGTACCAGTGCTATTAATTTTCGTCACTCTCTACTCACCTCCCCAAACATGAAACACCACGCCATCCCAGCGATGTGGCGCTTCGTTGTTGTCCCCACTACTCATGATGTGAACCCGGGAAGCGTCAAACCAATAGAAGGAACGAAGGCATCCAATGAACCACATGGGAGCTGGGGTCCGTTTCAAACATCAATATATCTATCAAGATGGTACCCATCAAGATGGTGTTCAAATGCTCTTCTAAGACCACCATTGTCTTCATCGTCAAAAGATCTTCGCGTGAGTACCTTACACGCCTCAATCGGAGCCCGGACGAGGAAGTTATGGTCGGTTTACAAAAGCCACGCAGTCCAACAAGCAAAACGCCCGACCACAGAGAGTTTGCCCGATCTGGAGAGGAAAAACGCCCGTCCCGGGCGTTTTTGTGAGACTTGCGATTTTTTCTCCTTTTTCCTCTTTTGTTTTACACTTTTAACCTCTAGTATAAATACCCATGTCTAGGGTTTTTGTCTTTAGCTTTTGAATATTTGTAAGAGACAACTTCTCCATATTTGAGAGCTCACCTTCTTCATCTTTTGAAGACTTATCAAATTCCATCGGGTTGCATTCGATCTTTTGCCGGGTTAAGGTTGATTGTAAACGTATGCTTGCTAGTTCTTGTGTTGCTAGTTTGTGGAGCCAATAGGTGTTTGTATGTGTAAGTGCCTTTGGAATTTCTTTCTTGTTCTTCACCTAAATCATAACACTAATCCATCCTCTATCCTTTTATCCATTTTTCTTGTTCCATTTCATGGTTTATCTTGTTTATTTGTTGGGTTTATTTACAAGAATAAGTTCGGGGCAAGTTCATGAGTCTTTAATCTAGAAGATTCACATTATTTTCATCTATAGTCAGGGCCAGATCTACATGTACTCAAAGAGGGGCAATTGCCCCACCCCATATTTTTCATCCGTGTATATATATACCTGTAACATCCCACTTTTTCGAACCCAAATTTTTTGAGATGTGAAAATTTCGCATTTAATGTTTTTAATGCTATGATATATGGGGATTTAATTTATGAGAAATTTAATGCATGATTCCTTGTGACCTAAATTGCGATATGGAGTTGAGTTTGAGTCGAATAGTCAAACTTGTTGAATATATGACGTGGCTATGGAATAGTCAATATTGTGGAAAATATGACGTGGTCGTGGAATGGTCAAAGTCGTTGAAAATGTGACGTGGCGGTAAAAATTGAATGGTGGATTTGGTGATGCGAATATGTGAATATTTTGATGCGGGGGAAATAATATTGTGGTGAATTATTTTCCTAAGGGATGAGTGAGAATTTAATAGGAGCATTATTTAATTAAGTGGAATTTTCGACCCCTCCTATTTATTGGAAATAAATCCTATTTTTCTTGGATTTAATTATTGCTTGGGATAATTATCCGAATTAAATCCAAAGTCCGAATATTTCTATTTATTCCATGAAATTTTCGAAACCCCTATCATACTATGGAGATTTTCGAAATCTACTAATTTTATGGGAGAAGGGATTTTATTGTTATATTATTTGATCCCTTATTTATTCTCTTCCATAAATAAATTCAAATATCCTAGCATATCTTACCATATCTAAGAAGATCTTGTCATATCCTATTTAAATTAGGATTTTAATTAAATTCCTTGTGGGAGGAATGAAAATCACGCCTATTTCCTTTTAATTGGGGAGAATTATTATTTTATTTTGCTCCGTGATATTTTATTCTACTCCGTGAAATATTCAAATTAAATCATAGGCTAATTAAAAGGCCTAAATTTCGAAATCCCCTATTCGCTCAACCTTTTTAATGCCACTACAACCACCAAATCTCCTCCAAATCTTTATTTATTTAATTATTGGGTTATATCTTGCACTCTATAAATATAAGAGGGAGAATCAAAACCCTAGCATCACAAAAACCGCCCCATCTCTCCCTCACTCTTGTCGATCTCTCTCCCACTCTCTCTCTCAAAATTTTCTTCTACTTTCTCCATTATTTCTTCATCTTGTGTGAGGAATTGAAGTTGAAATTCAAGAATTTGTTGAAGAATCAAGGCTACTACTTTGTTTCTACTGTTCATTCTATCGAAAAGGTATTTTTATTTGATCTTTTCTTCCTCTACCGATCAATCGGTGTTCTTGAGTCCACATGCATTTAGATTGAGTGAAGGGGAAAACAATCGATGAATTTGGGATGCATATGTGTGTGTGTGTGACCGTGTGTGTGTGTGTGTGCACGCCTCGGTGTGCGTGCACATGTGTTGTGTGTGTGTGCGTGTGTTGTGTGTGGAAAACACTCATGCGTGACACGATTTGATGATAAATCTGGAGTTGTTGTGCGAATAAAAACGATATGATAATCGTACTTTGATTTTGGATGATGATATTAAAACTAAACGATGGAAAAAAGGGAAACGTTGGGAACATGCATGATTTTGATCAATGATGGAGACTTATTTGTGATATACATAAATTAAAGGTGATAGCTCGCGTTCTCGGTGTGATAACAAGAAGAAGAACGTGCTTGAAATCTAGGAATCGAGGTGGGCTTTATTCTTAAACTCTCTCTTATGTTGCAAATTTATGAAAGTGGAGCAATAAGGGTGGATTAAACTGTTATGCCATGCCTATGATTATTTTGGTTATTGTGTGTGTCTGATGCCTAGTTTGCGAGTGCGCTCCATTAGGCTATAGGGCTATATAAACGAATTCGGGTCTGAGTAGGGCCGCAAACCCTATCAGGCTAGTGTACACGGGAGATCGGGAGCCGTCCTTGCTAGTCGGCCGGTCTCATGGGCGAAAGTGTGGCCATACTTCGTCGCACCATGATATTGTTGATTGATGAGAAAATGGGAGGTATTTTTTGACTGGCCAGTCCATGAAATATTTTTGTGATACTCGATGCTATCCTTTAAAATAAATGATAAACCTCGAGTTCACTATGGTAAGGGTGGCATAACTATTAAAACGTTTTGGCATGAGTCCACTGAGTATGTTTAAAATACTCAGCCCTGCATGTGTTTTCCCTATGTGCAGGTTGAGCGGCGATGGGCGGTCGGTGGTGTTGAGACAGTTGAATCGAATAAAATGGATGTTTGGAACTTTGAGTGTAGTCATGTCTTCATACATGGCTTCGCTTTCTCTTGGATTGCTTCCGCTAAATTTTTGGAAACTTATTATCTTTGGTCGATTTGAATTTATTTCTTTGAATTGGAATATTGTGAAATATTGCGTTTTGTTGAGTAAACCCTCCTTTAGAGCTTAGCTTATGTTATCTATTCATCTTGATTTTCGTGATTAAGCCGTTGACTTATTACCTTGATAGTTCATTAAACCCTTGGTTAAATCTCTTTAAATGAAACCTTAGTCTACGTTCTTGTTGCCTTTAAGTTCGCCTAAGTATCAGTCGCCGTATTTATTATACCCTAGAAATCCGGGCTGTTACAATACCTATTTTAAATCCATTTCTTTTAATCTTCTAAATAAATTTGCCTCATTTCCTATAAATTCCTAGCTCTGACCCTGTCTGTACTGCCCCATGCCTCCACCACCCAGCTCTCCCCCGGCAACGCGCTGGTGTTGTTTACCATGTCCCTCTAGCGTTGCAGTTACCCTCCCTGAAAAATGCCTCTACTACAAAGGGACGAAGAGAGTAGTAACTCTTTTCTCTCTTTCATACTCCATCCGTCCCTCATTAAGTGAGACATTTCTTTTCGGCACGAGTTAAGTGAATGAGAACAAAGTAAGAGATGGAAAAAAAATAGAGGGGAGAAAGTAAGAGAGAGAATGTATACTAATGAATTAAGAGAAATAGATCAGTAATATTGGTTACTACCTCCGTTTTTTAAAAATAACAACTCTTTTCTTTTTAGTCCGTTCCTTAAATATAACAACTTTCAAATTTTTCATTTTAGGAAATTCTTACACCCCTTAATAAAGTGGACCCCATCATCCACTAACATTAATTTCATTACTTTTTTCTCTCAATCTCTCTTAATTTGCCAATTTTTCTCTTTCTCTCTCTCTATCTTACTTTACCACTTTTTCTCTCATTCTCTCTTACTTTGCCAAATTGTGCATTAAAACTCGTACCGTTTCAAACAAACTATTTTTAAAAAACGGAGGTAGTATAATTTTTATTGAAGTAAAGGTTTAAGGATTAATGATGATATATTATAGATATGTTTTTTAAGGAGTAGTATTATTTAATGCTCAATGTTGTGATTATTAATGGTTTTTTTCTTCAAAGTTTGCAGTAAAAGAATAGTAATTTTTTCATTCAAAGAAACTAGAAAATTGAAGTATTTATTCTTTCGGTAATCTCAGGTTACTCGAACAGGTATTCGGTGTACTTAGGGGGGCAAAACGGGTAGCGGGTAATGGATAATTCTCATTTCGACTTAATATCCGCCGGGTATTGAGACCCATTACCCGGCGATAACAGGAAACAGGGCGGGATCGGGTAGCGAATATACCCACAACCCGCATGAGTATATCTGTTAGTCCCGATAATACTCGATATTATTAGTATTAACTATATACAATATTTTAATACTTTATGGAACCTAAGTGTTTAAAGAGATCTTTTGAAACATTTTTATATTCCAACGAATATTTAGTTGAAAACTCTGAAACTAGCTCTAGAGCTTCCCTCACTTTTATTCATAATCTATTCAAACTTATCATCAAAATTAATAAAGTAAATTAATTAAGAAACATTATCGATTTTTAAGGTTTTCAAAATTCCATATTAGTTAATTAGTAGTAACAAATATTTTATGTCTCATAAATTTATTTTCTTATAAAATTTATTTTTGGATTGGGTACAAGTACCCGCAATGTCGGGTACGGGATATCCGACACGGGTATCGCGTAATCTCGATATATTGCGGGGTGAGTATTGGAACAACAAATTTAGCTAAAATCGGGTACATATACCTAACTTGTCGGATGCGAATATCCGCGGATAACCCATTTCGCCACCCCTAGGTGTGCCTGTGTGAGTACCTGCGGGTAACCCGTTTCCTATTGTACCTATAATAGTATTATATATCTACAATAAAAATTGAGTACTATACAACTTTCTATATAAGGATGATGGAAGTGAATGATGACACCAAATGCAGCTATACTCGGTAATTAAGTGTAATAATACTTCTTCCACAAAAAAAATGTTGACACATTTTACAGATCACTATTTAATCTATTTTTGATTTATGATTTTAATTGGGGAAAAGCAAGTATTGAAAAGTGGTGGCCTTATCCTGATAACATTGTTATAAGTATCTCCTAATGTGCGCAATTATTGTAGCAATTTACAATACAAGTATTTTTTTAATTCGCATATTATTGTAAGCCCGGCCTACCTATCAAACTAATGCACATGCTATATGATAATGTGTAATCAACAAGATAAAGCGCACTTACCAAAATAAGTTGATGAAAAAGTAGGCAATACAATAATAACTCCCAAATCATACAATTATCTTTACATGTGAGCCAAACACAGGTCCAAACTCAGTAGATAAAATACATAAATAAAACTACAATGAACACAATTCTAGATCATCATCAAAGAACCAAGAAACAGCAGCTTCACACTTTCAAGTTGCAGCACAAGTGCTCACAAACACGAAAATTTTAGTGCCCACTCTTGAATGGGATGGCTCTGATGATCACCTGGTGGTAGAGGGCAGCAAGGGCAGCGCCGATGAATGGTCCAAGCCAGAAGATCCACTGCAACAAGGTATAGTAAACGAACGACATAAGTTAGAGATGCAAAAGAACAATGATCACTTCATTAACATTTCTGAAAGATAATTTATTGTGATGAACTTACGTGGTCATCCCATGCGTTATCCTTGTTGAAGATAATGGCTGCGCCAAGGCTGCGGGCAGGGTTAATGCCAGTTCCGGTGATGGGGATGGTTGCCAAGTGAACCAAGAACACGGCGAATCCGATTGGGAGGGGAGCCAAAATCTGCAAATCAACACATTAGATTCATTCCTAAACCAACTCTGTTTCAAGAATTGCTCTTAAATTCCTACAACAAATGAGAATTGTTTAAGCTGATGTTTGCTAACAAATACATTAAGCCCTGCCAACAATGTTTCAAGACTTGTACTCTAAATCAACACTTAATTTGCATACCATATTAAGAAAAGAATTCATTAATTTAAGCGTGCAGCGATGGAGCTATATAAAGTTATACTCACAGGAACATGAGAATCTCTGGCGTTTCTCTTGGCATCGGTGGCGGAGAAGACGGTGTAGACGAGGACGAAGGTGCCGATGATCTCAGCACCAAGGCCGGAGCCCTTGGTGTAGCCATGGGCAACGACGTTAGCACCACCGCCCTGAATCTGGTAGATGGTGGGCTGGAAACCCTTGACCACACCAGCACCGCAGATGGCACCCAGGGTTTGCATCACAATGTAGAAAACTGCTCTGGTCAGAGACAGTTTCCTCGCCAAGAACAGACCGAATGTCACGGCTGGGTTGATGTGTCCACCTGAAAATTTCACCAACATTCACAAATCACTACATGGAAATTAATTCAGAACAGATGCTGCAAAGGTTTATTCGGCTCGAATTTCAACAATCAATTTGAGATGATTGTAGAAACTTGCGCTAGATCTACAATCTCCCGAGCTCAAACATGGAAAGGAGAGCGCTCGAAGCAGAAATTTAAGCTAGAATTTGCAAAATATCAAAATTCAAGCTAACCATAAACGTACGCACAAATGCAAGCAAATTTGCTAATTCGAGAAAAAAAACAAAATTAAAGTGAATGCATGTCTAGATCAAACACTGATTTCACGACACAACCACAAATTAGCTACGCAAACAACAAATTACAAGCTGAAACCGTCACCCTGAGGTAAAAAAAAAAAACAGCAGATCCACAAAATACACACACCAATAGTGCTAATTTGAGTAAGAAAAGTTACCAGAAATTCCAGCTGTGCAGTAAACTAGGGCGAAAATCATTCCACCGAAGGCCCAGGCGATTCCTTGAACACCAACGCTGGCGCACTTGGAAGTCGACCTGGCGTAGCCCATGACAGTCAGAACAGTGATGTAGAGGAACAAGAAGGTGGCCATGAACTCAGCAATGCCGGCTCTCCAGAAGGACCAGGAGGTGAGCTCGCCGGGCTCGAACAGCGGAGCCGGTGGAGGCTCCTTGTAGTCCTTGGTCTGGGCGGAGGTGCCAATTGGCTGCCTCTCGTTGAACTTGTTCGCTCCGAGCTTAACATCCTCCTCTTTGCCTTCCATTTTCTCTCACTCTGGTTTTTTTCCTCTCTCTAGGTTTGGGGTTTGATGAGATTGAAGTGGTGCGGTGAAGTGGAGAGGATACAGACTGATTTATACTCACGTGAAAGGATAAGTGCGAGGGATATACACCATATTCTCAAATTCTTTTTAGGCTTCGTGTTTGTGTTTTAAGTCCTTGGAGTTTTGTTTATTCTCCTCAACCCACTGTGTTTCTCGCTTTTTGATTTTTGAGCAATGATTAATTTGAGAATAAAACTACTTTCTTCCGTCTCACAAGAGTATGAATTTTTTATTCGACACAGATTTTAATGCATAATTAGTAAAGTAAAAGAGAAAAAAAGTTAAGAAGAATAATTAAATTATTGTTAATAAGGAATGAGGCACGCCTTATTAAAGAGAAAAGAAATTTAGAAAGTGTATGATTTTGTAGGACGAATTAAAAGGAAAATTGTGCATGCATATTCTTGTGGGAAAAAAGGGATACAACTTTTACTTTGATTTAATTTTATAGCTCGAAAGTTAATTACTCGTTTAATTACACTCTAGTTTTAGTCCGGTTCAAACTATTTTTGTAAAATAGTCCGTTAGTTATTTCATTTCAATTTTTGAAATTAAATATCACTCTCTTAGCATCTCATTCAGAAGAGATCATTTTTTATATGATATTTTATGCTGTATTATTTTGTATAAAAAAAATAAAATAAAGTAGTAGATGAAATTATGGTTCATTTTTTAAATATACTAGTACTAGGTATTATTTTAAATAAAACATTAAAACATAAAAAATATATCAGAATCCAAGTAACTTCAATCAATTACTATGATTACGGTTATATATAAACATGGAGTATACAAGTTTCAAACTTTATTTTCTTATATATGTCATTGACTGCTCGTTTATAGCTCTATATTTAGAATGAAATAATGAACTTAACAGAAAAATATAAGGTAATTAATCACAAGTGAGGATCACCTACAACTTTTTCTATAACACCTCCTATTTCACACTTACAAACATGAATACTGGACTCCACCATCATATTTTATATTTGTGAGGAGTGGAGTAAGAGATGTTGTAGGTGATCCTCACCGATCAATCACATACTCCGTATAATATTAATTCGGTGAGTTTTGAGTGGAAGAAAGAGATATATATATATATATATATATATATATATATATATATATATATATATATATATATATATATGCGAGACTAAGAAAAAAAATTATAATGTGCAACAATAATGAGACCTGCATTTTTACTTTTACCATAGCATGTTTATATGCTTAAACATAGGTCCATTTCACTTAAACTAAGTAGAGTTTTATCTAAATTTAAGCATGCATGTTTTTATATTCATTTTTTAATACTTCAACCAACGTGATCAGTTGATCAATCCAATATTTTATAAACTTTACATTTATGGCTTCGTATATTATTTTTAGACTTTAATTATTAGAAGTACATTTTCTATTTGAGTTCCAATAAAAATCTTAATTTAGTTTTGGAAGAGCCGTTGTAAACTCGAACAAGCTAGAAATCATATTGTAAGGACTAGCAGGCAATATATTAAAACAACGGGGTTTGAAATATAATTTTTGTGAAAGTACAAAAAGGAAAGATGTTTCTGGAGAGAGCGAAAGAAGACAAACCATAGCCAATGAATGTGCTCCGCTGTCTGCCCCCTTTCTTTCTGCTTTTTTGCTGTATCATAATTCATAATCCGTTAGATTAACTAATTCATCATGAAAGTGCTTTATTAAACAAGGAGTAGTAGTATAATTTAATAATGCATTTAACAGAAAAAAAAAAAAAATTCCAAAAATTTATTATCCTAGCGAATAATCCAGCGCCCACTTCAATGATTATTTAAGAATTATTTTATTTGGAAGTCTATAAGTTTAGTGTATCGAGAATATCGATATTTTTTTTTGTTTTTAATTATCAATATATAGGTGGAGATTTTGGTTGATAAGGGTGGAGATTTTGGTTGATAAGCAGAGGACTTATTGAGTGTAATTATTAGTAAAATTGAAAATATAAAGTTTCAAGATACCTTCTGTAATAAAGTTTATTGTGTAGACATATCTGTAATAATTGAGGTATTAGTAATCCAACTTTGTGTTACACCTACACATTTATGATAAACAATACCTAATCATAAAAACTATCCAAATTCATGTAAAGTTGGATTTTATAAACTATGCTTTCAATTTGCATGGTAATTGTGTACTAGTACTAAAAAATAAATATTCATATATAAATTCAAAATTATACCATCTAATACATTCACTTTTATACGTATGATTTTTGACGAAAAACATTGTTTAATAAACGGAAAATATTACTCCTAGTATTAGCAATATTTTCAATTTTTAAGATGATAAGAAAGTTGTGGGGTGTAATATAGAAATATAGAATAATTAAAGATGTGGATGGCGTGGTTTTGACGGCTTTCCGACCGTTGTAGAAAGAACGTGCCTCGATATAATAAAAAAAAGGACACGTGTCATATGCTGCTTCCCTCTCTTTCGTCCACATTATTAGTAGTTGCCAAATTTCTTCTACATTTAGCACTAATACACACAATTCACATCAAATAATGCACGCATTTAGTGTTCCCTAAGTGTTAATAAAGTTACTTAGTAGGAGTATTTAATAAATGGAGAAAGAATTCTACTCCAATTCATTACGTTTTATAATAATTGATATAGATAAATCGATAAGTCATGTTTAATTTATTTATAAATAATGGAAAAATGAAAATAAAATTTATATAAAAATAAAAAAATGTATACAATATTCTATAAGACATTCCAAAATGGAAAGCATTTAGTACTGTATTTTTTGTGCGAGGAAAAGTAACGGTAATGAATAGATGAATATACATAGGCCTAGAAGAATCCACAAGCTTGTGAAAAATAATGAACCAACTTGTGTCGTCATCAATATATATACCCACATTTATCCGTTGATATCGTACTTCTATTTGTATGGATGTGATCAAATAAAATATCTAAATATTATACAAACTCAAAACTATGATATGAACCATTGAAAAATGTCAACAGATTACAAAAAAACATTAACAGGAAAATGTCAACAGAATTTTAATGGTAGTCAATGATTGATGTTGTGTTGATATTGTGTTGATACTATGTTGACATTAAAATCTTGAAATTTTACACTGTGTTGAAGCTGTGTTGAAGAGTTTTGAGTTTGTACAATATATAAGTTTGCATTTTATCACTCCCCTATATCTGTATATACTACGTTACTCCAACTTGCATTCACTTCCGTCGTTGTATCCCAATTTCACCATCAAAATAATATCCAGGCATTTATGCACATGCATGTACACCCAAAAAAAGAAATGAAATCTAAATTTAATTTACTAGTAGTATTACTTTACGAAACACATAAATTTTTGACAGGGTGGCATATTTTTACCAACATAACTGCCATAATTTACATTTGCGTTTATAATTAATATATACTAACAATGTTTTCCCCAAAATAATTCTGTTTTCTGAGTTAAAAGAAAATTATGTCTAAATATGATGATGACAAATTAATTTGTTCTTGACCCCAAAAACAGACAATAGTTGGTGGTGGGTTGGGACCATGTGAGTTGTACTTAATTTTTACACTCTTTTTTACGTATTTCTTGGTGGACCACCTTTTTATTCCCTTAAACACTTTATTTATCTATTTTTCAAATTTGGGCCTTCCCCAACGTCTTTTAGTTTCAAATTAAACAGCATGACTAGACTACCTTATCATAACATTAGAATTGGCAATTATATTGTTCAACTTATTTACCAATGGATTAATTGATAGTAACTGTTGTTTTCTTATTTTATAATTTATAAGTTATGGACATTAAGCATTAGAATTTCTATATCACTTATTAAAATACAAAAGATTTCATATGTGCATGTTTTATGTATAGAAAGTGTAATAGATGATCCATAGTATATACTTATATATTATTTGTGAATTGTGAACATAGTGTACGAACACCACTCACGTCATAACCTTATAATTTATGACTATGATCATGAAAATTATGAGCTATACAAAAAACAAATTTGATGCATTTCCCCCATTGACTTGTGATTGATTAATTTATAAGATTATATATTTTTATATAATTTGAAAATTTTACGGTCTCTGTCACAATTTTCAAGGATTATATTAGATGACAAATAAAAATTTCAAATGGACAACACATGAGTGATTTTCGCATAAGTGTTCAAAAACAATGTGTAAGGTAATCATTTTATGCATATATCTGAAGAGAGGTTCAAGTAAAAATATATTATTAGCATTGAAAATTAATTACAACTATTCGATCGTGAAGATTTACAATGAATGCATTTCTTTGTTAACAGATAAAATTTGTTAGTTTAATTTTTTCTAATTAATTTCACTTTAAATATTATGACTTCATACATACAATTAATTTTATTTCATTGACATAGATATAGAGTAATTTTTACATTAGCTCTATCCTATATATACATATAATTGTGTGGTGTGTATGCATTTTGAGAAAATTCATACTCCCACCGTCCCACATTTAGAGTCACTTATTGTCATGGCTCGGGTTTTAAGAAAGAGTGGAAGTGTGTAATAAATAAAGTAAGATGGTGAAGTGTGTAATAAATGAAATGAGATGGTAGAAGGTGGGTCCCTTTTTGACCTTTTGGTTTTTATTTTTGTTTTGGTTTATTTTAATGTAGATAATGACATTTTGGTGTAATTTTGATGAACAATTGGGTAAAATTGTATGACCAAATATGGAAAATTCTAAATGTGATTCTTAATCTGGGACGGACTTTTATGGCAAAAAGTGACTCTTAAACTGGGATGGGGGGAGTATATATATTTCTTGGAACACTTAAGCTGTATTCGATTATATACATAATACAAAAACAAAAAGTTAGGAAGTCCCAATATAGAATATAGTAGTAAAATGACAACTCATAGAAACCTATGGTCCCATGTCATCTTTTGTATGTTTCAATTGGCCCTCATTTCAATCATGTGAATAATGTAAATAGAGAAAAAAAGGTTACCTTCTTTCTACTTTTCAAAAATGAAAATTGGAGGTTTGGTCACCACTACCTACTCCACCACCCAACACAATAAATATAGTAATGTTTTATTCATACTAAAAAAAATAAAATGAATGATTAGCTAAGTGCACTAATAGTTGGCCATGTGAATAGCTCAAATCCTGCAAATTTTCTCTGTCATTTCGAATGTCTACTTTCCGCTCAATTTTTTGTGGTGCGTATCGATTCTTCAATATTATAGCATATTGACATATGTGGCGTGACAGATTTAATTGGAATAACATACTCCTATATTGTATCAAAATATATTATATTAACTAGAAATAATAGAATATTTATAAAATATAATCTATTGTTTAGATGGATGTATTTGAATTATATACATAAAATTTCAATTCCTAAGATGTCCTTGTAATTAAATAAATTTTTGTATTTCAATATATTTACTTTTCATATGCATTTTTCTAGATCTGATGCAATGCGACACAATATACTCCATGTTTTAAATCAAAATTTTTGTTGCACTTTTATTGCATGAAAAAAATGTGCACTACCAATGATACTACTAATCTAATAAATGAAATCCTAATAAACACTCTAACTGATCAAATTGAAACAATTACAAATCAAACATTATTTTCTAAAGTAAGAGATATGAATACGTATGAATTTTTAGTACCCCTAGAACTTTTTCAACGGTAATATTTTACCGCCATTATTTACCCTCCACAATTATAAATTTCAGCTCAATTCTACTGTATTTTCTCTAAATGCGATATTTTTTTCTTACTGTATTTCTTTTCATCTCTATTTGTTTATAATTTTTTCTACCTTCACCCGGATATACATATATAAAATTTCATGTAAATACATAAAGATATCCCCAAAATATGATTTGTCATCAATTCAATTGTTTGGTAGTACATGATTTATTTTGTAGTATGAATTTGGGATGATCCTAATTTTGTTGAGAGATTATGCAAGTCAGATGTAACATTCAAAGATACCGTTAAAATTTATAGATAGTAGTAGCAGAATTCTAATGATACATGAAAGTTGTTGTTACAATTATTTAGAGCATCTTCAATGGTCGGCTAGCCGATTCGCGGCGCTGGCCGATCGGCTAGCCGAACCATTGGAGGCGGCTAGTCGGAAATCGGCGAGCCGATCGGCGTGGGCTGGCCGATCCTTCAGCAGCTGGCCGATGCGCTGGCCGCCATTGTGGCGGCCCGATCGGCTAGCGACCGGCCAGCGCGCCGAATTTTGTTTTATTTTTTTTTAAAAAAAAAACCTATATAAACGCGATTTTCGTTTCATTTTCATTTGCACCACTTGTTTTAACGAGTTTTCTCTCTCTAACTTTCTGTACAAGAGCATCATCGAGCGATGGATCACAACAACGAGTCCAGTCCATTGACGAGTGGATCTTAGACTCCCACGGTACTGTGGAATCTGGATGGGGCCGATGGGCGGGCGAGATGGGCCCAGGGTTTAACGTCCCTTGGGGGCAGTTGATGGGGATGATGGCCGGTGCACCGGGGGGATTGCGGGGGGGAACCAGGGGGTATGCCGGGGGGGATGCCGGCCGGGGCGGGGAGCCAGGGGAGTGGCGGGTGGGGAGGTATGCCCCAGATGCTGCAGCAGATGATGGGGATGATGTGGCAGGGGAGGGATGCAGGGGGGATGCAGGGGTCACCGGGGGAGGGGGGGACACGGTCTATCGTCCCTCTATGGATTTTTGACGGCGTCGTCCCACACGTCGACCCCGGTGGAGACGCAGTTCACTGGCGATGATCTTTTGTCATTGCACGACATGGGGATCGATCTCGGCGTTCCGGACAGTCCCGTTCCAACGGGGCGGGCCGCGACGAAGAAAGAAGAAGAAGACGAGGGGAAGGCCAAGGCGGTCGGTGAGTCGTCGCAGCCCGTTGTTGACGACACCCCCGGCCGGAGGAAGTGGACGGAGGAGGAGTACGCCGGGGTGGCCGGGGGTGGTTGGAGGTGTGCGACGATCCGCCGGTTGCGAACAACCAGGCGGGTCGTCAACATGTGGGCGAAGATTAGAGCTGCCTAAAAGAGGCATTGCCGGCACGGGAAGGACTTCAGCGGGGAGGAGGTCCGGAAGGGTGGGAGCGCATCGGGGCCGCGGTCGGCCGTTTTCGGCGATTGTACGCCAACGCCCTCCGTCAGCTCACTAGTGGGTAGAATGAGGAGGACGCCCGGAGGATAGCCGAGAGTCAGTTCCCCTTGGCGGGGACGTACAAGGAGTTCCACTTCTCGGGAGTGCTTTTTGTTGCTGAAGGACTCCGAGAAGTTCCGTGCGGGGTGCGACGCCGGGTGGCCGAAGAAGCGAGGCGAACTATACCGGCGACTACAGGGCGGGCTAGCCGCGGATCCCATGACCTCCCCGGATGCCGAGGAGTTTCCATCCCCTCCTTCATTTTGCCGGTCGCCCGCCCGGCCGTGGGACGTAAGCGGGCGCAACGGGCTGCGAGGGGCGGATCCCCCTATCGCCCGCGAGGTCCAGGTCCTCTCCGCCCTCCCACCCGCCGCCCCACTCGAGTATACTCTCCATTCGCGTAACCAAACGCGGGCTCAGATGTACAAGGTCTTCCAAGATTGGAGGACCGCCACTGACCCCATGGAGAAGTTGTTTCTTCACTCGATGCTCGAGAGCATGCGGGTTGATTTGGATGTCGCGAGGGCACGGCTAGGTGGTTCCGACGTGGGCTCAGATACCACGGGTGGCGGCAGCGGCGGCGGCGACGGCGATGGCGAGGACGGCGGCGATGGCGATGAGGAGTAGAGAGTGGCGGGGCTCGTGTGTGGAAGCCCTTTTTTTTTTTAAAAAGATCATGTACTTTTTTTTTAAATCTTTGTACTTTTTTTGAATGGAATGGATTAATTTTCCCGTATATGTGTCGTAAATTTAATTCCGTAATTTAATCGTAATTTTAATTCCGTAAATGTAGTATATTTTGAATTATTTTTATTGCGGCTGGCCTATGGCTACTATGCCTGGCCTAAATCTGATGTGGCAGGTAGATTTTTTAGTGCTGCTGACGTGGCAGGGGAGAGAATGGCTAGCCTATTGCTGGCCTATATTATAAAAAGTTTTTAAGTTAGTTGACAATACAGTGATAATTTTTATTACACCTTATAAATTATAAATATTAATGTTATAAATGTTACTCCAGTTTATGTGTGGGGGACTGTAGTAAGTACTCCTCTCTAACTATTAATTAAACAAATTAAAGTATAAGAATCACAAACTCAAATATCTGGATATGTTGATGACGGGCAGTCGAATTGAAACTTGATGGGCCTGCATTGATTTTGAATTTTTGAGGCCGAACCCCTTTTTTGTTTATAATTTTGCATGCCATCCGATTCGATAACACAATTGTAATTTGGTGGTAAAACTTATCTAGATGTCCTTATATTAATATATTCTAGTTTATTAGGTTTTTCTACAAATTCATAAGAATATACTTTTCGTTGAAAAGAGTGTTATGGAGAAATGTTAAAAGAATTAGTACCATTTTAATTGAAAAGTTATTTATTAATAAAAACTATTTTTTATTAATGGTGAGTAATATGAAAGGTCAAAAAATTTAAGTATGAGATATTAAGCTCACCAAAAGTGTGCATGTCAGTTTATGAATATTTTAGTATAAATTTGAAGATTGAATGTATCACTATTTCTGAGTAGTACTTTGGTAGGAAAAAATATTAATCTTTACCCCTCACTCTTCCATAACGTTCATATATGTCAGTATTTTTTTCAGTATAAAAATGGGCAAAACTAAGCAATAATTTTAAACTATTTTATTAATGGACTCTAAGAGTAATATGAAAAGGTCAAAATAATTATGAGATATTAATCTCACTTAAAAATCATTCAATACCAAACACTACAAATCCACTATAAATATCAATTCAAAGGGTCATTACACTATTAGATTGGACAGTGAAGCAGTACGTTCGCATGCAAAATTAAACAATAATTTTAAACTACTTTGTTATTGGACCTCTAAGAGTAATACTACTCTATTTCATGCTACTCGCGCTTTTTATTTTAGGCTGTAAATTAAGAATTAAATAATTAGTGTAATTAAATTAAATTTTAACTTTTAAGTGTAATAAGGAAAATTAACTCTAATATCTTAATAAACTACTCAATTTTTTACTTAAAATAGAAATAATGACAATAGTTCGAGGTGGGTCGAATCAGAAAAATGCAAATAGCATGAGACGGAGAGAGTATGAAAGATCAAAATAATTATGGGATACTATTTATTAAGCTCACTTAAAAATCATAAAGCTGAAAAGAATACCAAACACTATCAAATCTACGATAAATGTCAATCAAAAAGTGTAACTACACTATTAGGTTGGACAATGAAGCTGTTAGTTTTCCAATCTGTTATGATTTCATTCTCTTGCAAAGTTGCAATTAAGTTTCGCTATTCATATTTTTGTCGATTTTGTTGAATTAAACATTTTTCATTTCTTTTGAGGGAATAAAGCAAAAAAGGATTCAGAGCTACAAGTACTTCGTTGTATGTTCTTATACTAACACAAGTTCAGAAATGACTTATCTTAGTACACCTTTGGACATTGTTTAAGTGGGAACGATTTCGATCCAAATGGCAAAAGTAATATATACTCGCTCCGTCCCTCATTAATTGTCCATTTTGATTCTGACACGGGTTTTAAGAAAGGTAAAGAAAAGCGTGTTGAAAAAGTTAGTGGAATACGAGTCTCATTTTTGTATATTAGTTTTATAATAAAATGTGAGTGTAATGAGTTAGTTGAATGTGTGATATACCTATCATTTACGGTAAAAAGTGAAAGTGGACCATTAATAGGGACGGACGATATACTGAAATCAAGAGATTTTACGAGAGTTTTAGTATCTATTTTCATCTTGGTGCTAACAGGGTAATAAGTACTCTCATTCTCTGCATTTGTTGTACAACTTCTTTTATACTCCTTCCCTAAAAAGTATTTAGTAGACAATGTTTGAAATAATGCGAATTTTAATGCACAATTAGTAAAGTAAGAGAGATAGAATACACAAAAAATGGTAGGAATATTGTTAGTGGAGAATGAGACTTGCCTTGTTAAAGAGAAAAAAATTTCTGTAAATAGAATTAATCTATTTTCATGGGACATCCAAAAGTGATAAATATGATTTATTTTTAAAATAATAATTTAGTTGTCTCTCGACTATACTTCACCTTGTTTAGGATCTTACTTTTGAGTTGTGAGGATATGGGCATAGGCACTCGCGAGGTGGGTTTCTGTCACGCCCGCATTTTCTAAGGATAGAAAACACGATTGATCGCAACTAGGAGAGGATTAAAGAAGCGGGAAAGAAAGGGGGAAACAACAAAACTCGACCAAAGCTCAATATAATAGAAGTAGCTCGAATAAAATCAGAGTATCATTTCGACAATCAACAACTAAAATGATATTATCTCAACTTATACATTAACTCAAAAGAAACAACATTCAGCGGAAGCATTTCGAGAGTAGAATAATGCTATGTATGAAGACACAACATATTCCGACCATTTGATAAACATCTTCTTCACTTTTATGCTCAACACCTACCGCGCTAGTCACCGCTCAACCTGCACATTTTTTTTAAAACAAATGCAGGACTGAGTACTTGATGTGAGTACTTGATGCACTCAGTGGACTCATGCCGAAAACATTTTTATAAAAATTGTTTATCATGCCATTAACGAGTGACCTCGGGGTTTTAACTTTGAAAGGACCCAAGTCACTAAAACATTTCACCAACATCATCATCACCATCAACCTCAACATCATCAACATCACCATACCATATCTGAACTACATGACAAGGAATGTGGCCACATTCCAAGTCACTAGACCGGCCAACTCAAAAAGATAGCGCACGATCTACTGGGTGTACACCAGCCTAAGTAGGGACTCACTCCCTAGTCAGACCCGAATTCGATTAACCATACATGGCAAAAGCCACTTCAGATAGGTCCCACATCAACACAAAAATATGGCATGAGAAACATATTTTGCACTCTTTGAAGTAAACATACTTAGGACATAGTCCTTATTTAAAAAGAAAGCCAACCTCATTCGTTTATCTCCTCAAATTGACTTTCAGTTCCGACCTCAAAAGATGTGCATGAAATTCACCCTTTTCAAAGAACATGAAATGCTAAAATTAGACTTTGCAAAAATAAAACTTATATAACAATGCATGCATCTTATATGATATTCATTTTATCCCAACTCTTCGTTAGGATAATTTATAAAGCTTTCGTATCTCAATTAAAACGGATATTTAATTAATCTCGCTAAGCAGCCCAACGATCAAGCAACATGTCCGACTCCCTTCATGAACTAAGCTCGCTGCCCCATAATTTAAACTAGATCATAAATATATAAAATCCTTAGCCGAACAAAATTACACTAGCCCAACACTTTATTTAGAAAAAAAAACCAAAGGCTATTTCCCTTTCCCTTCATTTCAATTCCATAATGCTCGAGACTAAAAAAAAATAGATGTGCTCATCAAACAAGTTAAAATCTAAAAGAGAACTTACCCACTCCATTTCCATGTGCTCAACAATGGATTAGATGCTCAAGCAATCCATTAAATTAGTCTCATTCCTAGAGGAAAGGAAATGCTCGATCAACGCATCTCCATTCTATCTCAACAACAAAAGTAAATGCCCGCACCCGCGTCCCCTCTTCATCGATCAGCATCGTCGCCAGCATTCAACAGTGCCTCGTCACCGCTGTTCCAACTCGTCACTTATCCCTTCTCCCTTTCTCTTTCTAGCTAGTTCTCCGTCTGTCTCTTGGTCTCTTGAAGACATTTCGCCGCTGCTTCAAGGTTGCCGCTGTCTCCTTCCTTGCTCTCGTCACCGTCGCTGGTCGAGCCAGCCAGCGAGCGCCTGCTCGGAAGTCCGCCGCTGCCTCTGTCTCCTTCCTTCCCCAATTCAAAACTGCCTCTATCTTCATCTCTCAAATTCTCAAAGCAGCTTTATTTCTCTCCCTCTCTCTCACTGTCACTCGCAGCTGCCACCTTTGATTCTCATCCCAACCGCCGACTTCTACGTTCAGAAGCAAAGTCGCTCCGTCTTCGATTTGTGACCACCTCTCGATTGCTGCCATCTCATCAGACTCTCTCTTTCTCGATCAGTTTCAGCACCGGGGAACCGTCAATCCGTTCGGTGTCCGGTTGCTGAGAATTTTCGATGCCTAGACTCCGCTGCTGCTGTTCGAGGTTCGTCGAGCAGCCTAGCAGTGCTGCCGCCTCCGATGCCGCTCGATTTTCGTGATTCCAACGATGCTTGCTGAACTGATGAAAGTATGTGTTGTATTGATTTTTCTCCTCTTGCAGCTCCCAATTTCAGAAACAAGGTAAACGTATTTCTTCTCTTCTTTTTGCTCTCGGTAAGGTAATTATAATGTGCCTAACTAAACTGAATAACGTATGCGCACGTATAGGTGGAGATGGTTTCGGTTTGAGATTTGGTTTCCTCTTTTCCCGGTAACAAGAATAAAGGTGGAGGAAGAACGTGGTACTGCTTATATCTACGGTAATATTTAAACATCACTTGGGTTTGGATAAAAATATCTATGTACTTGGATTAGCCCAAAATCTATATTTAAAATTCCTCTGATTTGTAGAAGAAACGATGTTGATAAAATTGGAGATCGAGGCGCTTAGGAAAATAAAATGAAATTCTTCCTCACTCAGATTTGAATACTTGGTCGAAAGATTATGGGCATGGAATAAAAAGAATTGACTACAAATCCGACGTGTCTTCAAATCAATTAAAAAGGCACAGAAAATCGGGATGTTACAGTTTCTTATATGGACAATACAAACATATTACTCTGGGAATGGACCTAGCACCTAGAGTTGATTGGTTTGGCATTGACCTTAGAATTAGAGTCATGTCTTTTGGATTGGTGATTAATATCTACATATTTGGTTCGTGCACTTATATTTGCCGCTAAACTATATCCTTTTCCTATTTGCAGGTAGGAATATTAGTGCCGCCCGCATCAGGTGGGCTTATCCACCGCTAATTTAAGAGGATTAGGTTTAAAAAATTCCCAACCTGATAAAAGTACAATTCGATTAGCCCGTGACTCAAGTGGGCCAAAACCAAAATTCGATGGGTTGGACCAAGGTACGACTATTGTCTATTATTTCTTCATGTTTGACATCTAAATGAAACATTTCTAAAAACGGAAACATCAATCTGTCAACTTTTTTACCTCTCTTACTTTATTCTTTCCACATAACTCACAAAATAAACTACATAAAATCTCGTGGCGAAAAAAAAATATTCCACTTCGAATGAACGGAGCAAGAATATATTAAATATTTATTAATATAATCGGAGTAGTAGATAAATACATTTAAAAAATTCTAATTAACTATAGGAAATATTCTAGTTTTTAGAATATGCTTCAAACTTTTTTAATATATGTTTAATTTTTATTTTATTTATATAAATTTTAAATTAATATTTAATTATGTTTGAGTTTAAACATATATCACAAAAATATCATAACTAAATGTTTTACCTTCTATAAATATAACTTATTTTTATTATTATGTAATAGATGACCACATATTAATTTAATCGGTAGCAGCTTGGCTAGCCTGAAACTCGAATATTTAGGGTTAGGATTGAATCTTTATAACCTGAAAAAGTCACAATCTAATTAGCATGCACTTGATTAACCCGCAACTCGAGTAGGGTTGGCCCGAAACCCGCTAGCTTTATCTGATTGACATCCTTATTTGCAGACATTCTTTGTTTATTTAGGGCATGATTGGTAGCAATATGGGGCTTTTATCAATTTCGCAGATAACTGATTTACAACAATTTTAGATAGTTAATCTTGTTTTTAATGGCGTTTGGTAGCAACCGTTTTTGGCTCAATCCATTGTTTGGTAGCCCTAAGTCATTATATTGGATACTAATATTAAAACAAAAGATATGAAAAGGATTTGAATACATCCCTATATATATATATATATATATATATATATATAGAGGTGTATTCATATACTTTTCCTATATTATATGCTTTTTCCTTTTTAATCCCAACCATTCATTCTTATCATCTAATGGCCGAAATTAAGGCCTGATCATGCATTTTTTATTAATTAAAAAAGTGGAAAAGGGCTTTTAAGGGAATGACAATGTTGGTGGTTATGGAAAGTCCAAGATTTTCTCCTCACAGAATATTGCGTCGGTTTTTTAATTCTTCTCCCAAAATTTTTTCTTCTCTTTCACCGTGAAAATAACCTCTCTTCTCTTTCATCTTTCAACGTTAGTTCTTCGTTAAAAATCAAATCTTGCGAAACGTGCCTTGGTTATAATTATCGTATGCAGTTTGTGCGTTTGTGCGTTATTTTTGGGAGTGTTCCTGGAATATTATCGTTAATACAATGGAAGAAGGTGGTTCCTCAACAATGGACGAAATGATTCAAACATGGACGAAGGTAATTAATTTCGAGAAGTCATAGTTTTTTGTATCCACGTTTCATTAATTTCCAAATCACACATATTAGCGCAAACTTCTTTGACATTCTGTATCTGTTAATTAAAGGGGGTCGCCTAGGGTTTAGAATTGAGTTTGCATGGGCTAGGGTTTAGGGACGGGCGGCTTGGATGTTGTATTATTTGTTAATCTTAATGTTCATTCATTACTGGATGTAAAGTTGTGAATAAATAATCCAACTATTAGTTTGTCTTGTTTATGGTTTAGAAACGTTGATTCATCTAGGGTGTTGTGGTACTAGCTACAAATAATGTAG
Source organism: Salvia hispanica (assembly GCF_023119035.1). Lineage (NCBI taxonomy): Eukaryota > Viridiplantae > Streptophyta > Magnoliopsida > Lamiales > Lamiaceae > Salvia > Salvia hispanica. The sequence goes on along the minus strand of NC_062968.1, from coordinate 33,571,650 downwards.
ATTTAGTACTATATAATTTACATTATTAGATAGATAATGCACGTTTTATGTTGTGTTAAACGCTTTAATTAAACTAGGGTGTTGTGTTATTAGATACATATAATGTAGATTTAGTTTTGGATAATGTAAATTTGTAGATAGATAATGCAAGTTTTATGGTTCATAATGTTTGTGTTAGCTGAGTTTTGTTTTTTGTGATTGTGTGCAGTGGTTGTTGTACCTGAGTGTTCGAAAGAGTTGAAGCCTGTGGTTGGCCAGAAGTTCAAATCACTGGATTTTTGTTTCGCGTTCTACGATGTGTATGCGCGGGCTGTTGGTTTTGATACTCGCAAATCACAAATGAGGAAAACTGATGGTATAATTACTTGGTACAACGTGGTATGCAACAGGGAAGGCAGCAAGAAGTCGAGCGAGGATGACCAAGCAAATGCACGGTCTGGTTTTTCGTTAAAACGTCGACGTTTATCCAAGCGTTGTGGTTGTAAAGCCAGTATCTCATTCAAGTTCTTCTCCGACGAAGGAGTTTCAGGTTATACTGTTGAGGAGTTTAACGAAGTTCATAACCATTACATGGTTGGGACCGAGCATCAGCAGTTTATGTCAATCAATCGAAAGTTGGACGACGTACATCACCAATTTATCCTTGATTGTTCAAAGGCTAACATAGGTCCCACGCTCACGTTTAATGTGCTGAAGGAAATTCTGGGTGGTTTTCAGCTCGTTGGCTGCAATGTTGGGGATATAAGGAATGCTTCACGAGACATCAAGGCATACGCTCATGGTTTTGACGTACAAATGGTTTTGGATGATATGGCTAGGAAGAAGGAGATGTCTGAAGCATTCACATACGAGTACGAGGTTAATGCTAGCAACCAGCTTGTTGCTTTGTTCTGGTGTGATGGTTTGATGAAGAGGAATTACCACATGTTCGGTGATATTGTGGCTTTTGACACCACCTACAACACCAATAGGTATACCTGTCGTGCATTATAACATTTCAATATGTACATTATTGTATGCATTACAATGTATTTTGCATGCATTACATATGCAATTTTCTTGAATTATGTTGGCTTATGTTACGCAGGTATTGTATGATCTTCGCGCCATTCACGGGAAAGGACAATCATGGACGACCAGTGACTTTTGCTGCTGGTTTGGTAAGCAACGAGAAGACAGGCGCTTTTGCATGGCTGTTTAGACATTTTGTCCAATGTATGGGGTTTGCTCCGAAGATGATTGTTACAGATCAAGATTTGGGGATGAGATCGGCTATTGAAGAGATTCTTGTCGGGACTCGCCACAGATGGTGTATGTGGCATATCATGCATAAGTTGGCCAATAAAGTTCCTGGTCGGTTGTTGCGGGACGAAGATTTCAAGAAAGAGTTCAATGCCTGCGTCTGGTCGGATCTGCTTGAACCCGACGAGTTCGAAGAAGAGTGGAATGGAGTACTTGAACGTTACGACCTGGAAGACCATGGTTGGTTGAAGACATTGTACGACTACAGGCAATTATGGATACCTGCATACTTCAGAGATTTCCCGATGGGCTCGATGATTAGGACCACCTCTATTTCTGAGTCAGAGAACAACTTCTATAAAAAATTTCTCAAGCCACGCAACAACATTGCCGAATTCTACTTGAATTTCAACCAAGCTGTGGATTTTCAGCGGAATAGTAGAACAAAGCTGGACTACCAAGACGCGACTGCCCTGCCTATATTGGCCACTACTCTGCCTTTCGAGAAACATGCTTCTACTCTGTACACAGATAGTATGTTCAAGAAAATACAAGAGGAGATCGTTGAGGGAAATGACAGATGTCGCGTTTTGGGGTTCTCATCTGCAGACAGTGTTGACACCTACAAACTTGGAGACAGCCTTCGCCATTCCTACTTTGTGAGACATGATAGGACTGACGACTCATATTCTTGTGATTGCAAACTATTCAGTAGGCAGGGCTATCTGTGCAGCCATGTCTTCTTTTTGTTCCGTAACAATGAAGTAAAGAAGATTCCTGATAACTACTGTGCAAGTAGATGGATGAAGACTCCGCTGGTTAAGGCTGTCCATGGACATGTTGATGAGACTTTACCTACACAGTCCGTTGTTGATGAAAGGCAAAACGTTTCAAAGCAAGGGATCTCACTGTTCTATGGATTTCTTCGTCGATTTGAGACGGACATTGATGTGCTTCGTGCATTCGTAGGTGGATTGGAGGAACTTGGTAATTCACTTCATGCTGGAACTCCTTTGCCATCCGCTTCCGAGAAGAGGCGAATGATTGAACAGTTTTATGGAATGGAAAGGCCGGAAGTCGTCGAGGTCCACCCTCCGGATGTGGTAAAGACGAAGGGGCACGCGAGCAGCTCCGCTAGTCGTCTGATTTCGAAGAGAGAAAAGGCTATCAAGGATGCTACTAGGCCCCTTAGACGGTGTAAGGCGTGCGATGAGTTGTGCCATCACGACTCTAGAAATTGTCCTATGCTTAAAGAGCTTGAAACGGAGAATGAGCTGCGTAAGGGAAAGAGGAAATGTTGATTAATTTTCATTATAACAGCATTATTGTTCTTTGTTTTGCGTTTTATGCTCAGTGTTTTAGTCTATTTATTCCCACTTTGAACTAGATTGTGTAAATGAATATTCATTATAAAAGTTTTATTGTGCATTATTGTTATCTATTTGTTACATTAATTGAATTGAGTACTTGTTTCGTTTTCAGAATTATTACAGGAACCGGTCGTTTGGAGAAACAGTATTTTCTATAATTTGAATAACCTTGCATTACAGGCATATTTACATACATTATGCATGTATAAGTGTTACATTATTTGTTATATGCACTGGTATGTCACTTCATTAACATCACGGAAAATTGCATTATAAATCAATTTATTTACATTATTTGTATAGTTATATGCATTGTAGTTTGCATAATGTATAACATTAATATGTTCGATAGCTTTGTTATACATTATTCCCTGTATATTGTTCATTATTAGGCAATATTTTGTAATTATTAAGTTATCTGAAGCAATTACCAGTTTTGTGGAGCAAACATTTTGTACCTACATATCCAAAACATTCTAAATCACCTAGTTCAGGAGTATCCAAAACATTTAGTTCCAAAAAATCGAAAACATTTCAAGATATCCAAAGCATTCGAACCCACAAATTCGATGTTCACCCTTCCCATCCTAAAAAAACATCTAGTTCATATCCAAATAAAAAACCATCTAGTTCACTCGAGCCCATAATTCTCGACCCACTTTTCAAAGCTGAATTTAGGCGGCCTATCCATCCAATGCTTCGTGGCTTGTGTTTGGTTGGTCCCAGTCTTCGAGTTGTGTGGAGAAGTTAGCAGCACCGTCGCAAACTTCATGCGCAACAATTCCAGGCTCTTCGTTCCTTTTGCAGTTAGACCGCAGTCCCAATCCTTCTCCTTCTCTCCGAAGTACGTCTCCATATGCCTCATCACATACACCCCCGTGTCCACGGTGCCACTGTTGTTCCTCCACGGCATTGTCACGACATGCGCACTACATTTTTTTACTTGAGCCGCCATTTTTGAAACCTTGGACTTCGTAAGTGCTGCTGCAAAGAATTTTTTCTACACGCCAAAACCAAAAAAATTTGAACAATTGAACATAATGTACAATTTGTGATGTATAATGCACAAAATATAATGTGTAATGTATATTACCAGAACAGAGGGTGTGTCCCCATATTTCTCTCCAAATGTCCCGTGTGTCTCAGCCAATGTGTGATCAATGATGTTCATCTTGGAATCACCAAGATCAAAACAGATCACATACTGATGGGACGCCCCCCAAACTGGGAAGAAAAACTGCACAACGGAAGCAGCATTAGCAAACACAATTCTCTCCAGTACATATAAGAAACGACTACATTATTTAACTACAACTCACCATTTCATACTTGTCCCACTGATAGCTTCCCGTTCCAATTGTTTCCTCCAACACCCTGGTCCAGAATGTATCGAACTGGAATTCTTCCGTCCATTCGGGTTGTGCGTCCACCATTGACTGAATCTGTAGTTTGTTTGTGTTAGCCGTTACAAACTTTAGATAATTATAGTAACGAGACATAAACATGGAGAGAATGGTGTTCACTCACGCATGGTCTTGTTGAGAAGAAAAGTCTGGAAACTGTCTCCGGCGCCTTGTTCTTTTCCATTGTATTCAGGTAAGAGCTCCATGTGTCGATAACATCGGGGCTCACAGGCTTGAATGGCGCTAATGACTGCATCTCGATCTGCACAGTACTCTTCCAGTTGTCGTGGTAGACAACTTGATCCCTGTACATGTTTAACCAGTTAAAACAATTTCATATGTCCCAAAAGTAAGAATATCTAAAGTATAAATTTTACCTGTTCTTTTCCGCCGTGCTAAGAACCCAGTAGTACAGTTGCTTGTCCACTGTGTGTGGCTTTGCGGTCAGTCTAACAGCTCTCTCGTGGAATGGAGACCGGGTAGCCAGACTTGGCTTCTTCATTCGTCCGGTTGCTTTCTGCAAAATAATAAAGACACATAACAATCATTTAGTAGATCTATTACTTTAGTCCTTGTATTAACTACACTATTCGATACCTCATCCGCATCCGACTCCTGTGCGATCTGTTTCCCTCTTGCCTTTTTTGATCACCAGCCTTTCCACCTACATGTTTTGGATCTACAAGTTGCGGTGGCTCACTTGTTCGCACAACACCAATCACTACGCCCTTACGGGGTGCAGCAGCCTGTACCTTTAAACAATAAATAAAATAACATTTCAATAATGCATGGCTACAAACTAATAATGCAGAAAATGAAGGCTTCCTTTAGATACTCAACCTCCTGCCGAATGTCCATCTGTTTGTCCATTGCTGCCTTTGAAGGTCCATCCCTAGCTGGCTGTTTTCTCTTCGCTGCCGGAACCTCAGCGCGTTTCCCTTTAGTTGTCTGGTTTTTTTTCAAAAATTAAATAATCTAAATGCACTGAATAATGCATACATATATACATATAATGTACAGAAGTTCTGAAAATAATGCAAGTTATACTTGAGATTATATTATTACACAATGCAAGTTGTGATTGAGATTTTTTTACCTTGACGGTGTCCCCTACGGCTGCACTCTTTGTTTTGTCTTTATTTTTCTCGGCTTTACTCTTTGCCGCTGCATCCACCCTATCCTTCACTTCATTGTCACCACTGCTTCTAGGCACCTAGAAACAAACGACCAAAAAAGAAAAGTTGTAATATTGTTACTAATTAATAACACTTAATAATTTAGTATCTTACAACATACCTCAGTCGCTGCTAAACTGGAAGTTTTCTCATGCCGGCCACCACCATCTTTTGCTGCTGTGTCCCCACCCTGGTCAGCAGCGCCACCCGGTTCATCTTGTGTTGTATCATCAGTGGTTTTAGTCCCTGAACCACCAGCCCCGTCTGTCGTCTGGGTTTGTTGTGTAGCAAACGGGTCAGGACATTCAAATCCGTCCAGCACAAAAGATGGCCTATCGAAGCCTCTTGCAATCGTCTTCTTCTTGTCGTATGCCGCCATCATTTTTTCCATCTCATCAATCCACTCTTGACTGTACTCCTCTTCATCCTCCCTCGCTTGAGTCAAACGTGTAACAATCTCTTCTTGCTCAACCACATGTTCCTCCTCCAACCCCAACAACTTCTTCCCAATTTGACTACCTACTCGTACGCAGTCATCCTCCATCATTTCAATAGGAATCATTTTGAAATCATCTACCCACGTCGAAATCGCGTAGCCCAAGAGAGTGCTTGACTTGATAAACTTATCTCTTATACGCTTAGCTCTGTTCTGGCTGGGTCCTGCACCGCCTCCTCTGTTCACATCTTCCAGTCTCCTTGCTTCCTCTCTTCCACCAATCTCCCAGTACTGAATTGGTCGCGCTCAGCCTCCTCTCTTTGTTTTAAGTTTTCCATCGTCCAGCCTTTTACTGTTGGCCAGGCCCGGCTGACTCGCCTCCGGATGTGAACCACGCGGTCCACATACGCCAACTGGTAAACACAGAGGTACTGAAGGTCAATAATCCATTTTCTGGTATGCTTAATGCATGAATACATTATTTTTAATGCAAGAAATGACGGACAGTAATGCATAAGTAAAACAAAATATGAAATATGCTTCAATATGACCAAAATTCACTTTTAATGCAGAAAGGGTTTCACTTACCAATAAAAAGTGCATAGGCCCGGTGAAATATACAGTGTCACCTTTCTTCCATGTAGGATAGGTGGCCTCCAATACTGATAAGACGTAGCCGCACCAGTTGAGACTCCTAATCTCATCAACATCGTCGATGAAATGTAGAATCTTCGGCTTCAAGTTACCGTCCGCCGGCGTCTCAATTACTGCATTTTCTAGCATGAAGATGAACATCCGTTTGAAATCAGGACCACCGTTCACCTCCTGCTTAATCACTTTCGCAACATCACCCGTTGTCATTTTGTAACGACTCTTTCCACAACGTTCTGCAACGTAGTCGTTGAACTGGAATTCGGTTTGCTTATCAACTGGCCTTGTGATTGGTGTTGGCCCCTTTGGAAAACCTAACGTCAGATGGACATCGTCCTCATCGATCGTCAAGCCTCCACCCCCACACAACGGTATCTGGCAGCGTGCAAGATTCAATGAGTTGAGAACCCAGTAGGCGATGTACCCGGGGATCTCGCTGATGTTGTAGTGTAGCATGGCCCCGAATCCAAGTTCTTCCACTGCTTCCTTTTGCCGTGGGGTCAGCTCTTTCAAACAATTCACAAATTTTGTGGTGCTCCTGGTGTATAAATGGTCAACCTTTTTCCCTCGAGTCTTCCTCTTGTCCGCATCTTCAGTTGAGGTACTAGCCTCTGCCCTCTGCTGTTCCTTAATTCTATCTCTAAACTTTTGTGCTACTGATAAAGGCAGTACATCATCCACAGCCTGATCTATATCCAATCTTGGGTGTTTGGAAGCTGCAAAAAGGAAAGTGCACAATTACAATTAATGCATAATAATAACTGGATAATGTTAATGAACCGTATAATAATGCAGAAAATGTACTTAATAATGTAGCAACCACGTTTACAACGATTAGCAACATTAAATCAGCTATGGAATATAGTTGTAATGCAAAAAAACATGACCAAAATGCACAAAAAATGTTAAATAATGTTGAAATCTTGACTGCACCAAATAAGCACTGCAACTTCACACCTTCATCAACAAAACTAACACAAACACAAAGAATGTAGAAAAAGAACTGGATAATGTAAAAAAAAAGGTAAACCACTTCTAGCAACATTAAAGCAGAGATGGAATACAGTTGTAATTCAAAAAAACAGGAACAAAATGCACCAAAAATGTTAAATCATGCATGAAATTTTTCTCTACCCACATTGTAGAATAATAATGATGCAAACTAAACAAATAATTCAGAAAATTTAATGAATAATGTTTAAAATTTGCAACCAACTTCAATAATGTTGATATCCAACCGAATAATGCAGAAAAATAACTGCATAATTTAAACAAAAGGTAAAACACTTCTAGCAACATTATATCAGATATGGAATACAGTTTTAATGTCAAAAAACAGGAACAAAATGCACAAAATTTTTTGAATAATGTATGAAACTTCTCTCTAGCCGCACTGCAGAACAATAATGATGAAACCCAAACAAATAATTCAGAAAATTGAAGGAATAATGTTTAAAAATTTGAAACCACTTGGAAGAACAACTACCCAGCTATGTGAAAGAGTTGTAATGCAAACAAATAACCATAAAATGCACAACGAACGTTAAATAATGAACAAATCAATGAAAAAACACAAAATCGGTTTCTTATAATGGCGCAGCATTCTCACCTTCGGTCTGCGTGGGCTGGCTCTTGTAGGGGCGGCCTCTTTTCGACATCGCAAAACTAACACACACAACAACAACAACAGAAAGCGCGTTAAAAAATACACCAGAACCACAAAATTCGAACATTTAAAGCAAAGTCGACAATAATCGTCAAATTGAGGATGAATACAACCGAAAACCCTAAAATCAAACCAAATTCTACTCAGAAACCAACAATAAACATCCAAATATTGATAACCCATCATCTAATGCTCACTATTTCACATTTTTCAAAGAAAATTTACTAAAAAACGAGACTTAATACTCATACCATACACGAAGAACGGAGATGTATACTTGACCGACGTCGCTCGCGCTCTTAAAACTGAACTTTGAGACTCGGAATCGTCGACCCACGTCGCTTTTCACTGTCAAACCCTGCTTCGAAGTCGCGGCCGGTTCAAAGCGATTTCAACGGCGGCGGCTAGGGTTCGGCTTGTTTGGAAAAATGAGAGAATTGTTGTTGATCGTGTTTGATTTGATAGAATGAGAGAGAGAGAGTAAGAAGTTGGAAGGTGTATCAAAATCCCGCTTAATTATCGGAACTGCCGTTTTGAAACGTGCTCCAGGCATTATATTTTTACTATTATAACCTTATAATGCACAGAATGCTAATCATAATGCAACACGGGATTAATTTCAGAAATCTAATCTTGACCGTCCACTACTATAATCTAATGGATGTGATTAAAAAGGAAATAGTACTCTAAGGGGTAAAAGTAGTTTAATGCTCCCATATATATATATATATATAGAGAGAGAGAGAGAGAGGGTATATACGTATATTACATAACTATTGAAAAGTATAAGCGTGTGTATGTGTAATAATGTGAATTTGTGTATGGAAATATTGTATTACACGTCAAAATGTGCATGGAAATTTAGTGAGTATATGTACATGTTGTTATATAAAAGTACAAAAGTGGACGTGACTAGTGTCCTAACTATTAAGCTATGGTTATATATTTATACTTAATATATGAAATGTTTTTTTTTCAGTAATCATTACCTCACCACTAAATATATAAGTGACACGTAGCACTAAGTACTTAGCTAAGAATATGTCATTTGGAGTTAAATTATCAAAATTTACATGCATGAGTCAGCTATTGACCGACGTGAATGTTTATAAATTATTAATCATATTATAAAAATTTAAAAAAATTAAAAAAATCTATAAAAAAAACGTTTTTATTTAATAAAATATTAAATTAATTGTAAATTAATCATAACCATAATATTAAGAAAAATGAGTGGCCCTAATTTGGTCTCTAGTTCGGTCTTTAAGAATGGATTTGTGGTTAATAGGACTCTCTTTATATATATATATATATATATATATATATATAAGAATGAGTGTCCAAGTCACTTCTTTTTTTGTCCAAGTTGCTTTTCTTTTTGTCGAACTCACTTCCTTTTTTCTGTGTGAGTTTCGGGAATATCCCCATTCATGGGTCCGAGATCTACATCTATGAATTGAAAGGTCCGAATGATCAACTCTGCAATCAGTTGTTAGAATCAATAGGTCTTCAAATTGTTCATTTGAAAAAATGGAAACCCTTCTTATTGGATGATCATGATACTTCCCGAAAATGGAAATTCTTGATCAATGGAGGAACGCCCTTTTTGTTCAATAAGATACCAAAGTGGATGATTGACTCATTCCATACTAGAAATAATCGCAGGAAATCCTTTGATAACGCGGATTCCTATTTCTCAATGATATTCCACAATCAAGACAATTGGCTGAATCCCGTGAAACCATTCCATAGAAGTTCATTGATATCTTCTTTTTCATAATGTTATGACATAATTATCTTTCAGTTGAAGTAAATTCAGTATATAATGAATGCGAAAAATTACTTCATAACATACATTCATTTAGTTCATTATGTAGTGAATATAGTTCATTATTTACTCCAGCAAGTTTTTATCGAATAAAAAAAAATTTAAAAAAAAAATACTAAAAAAAAAAAATTTAATTTTTAAAATTTTTTTAAAAATTTTTAAAAAAAATGAAAAAAATTAAAAAATAAATAAATTAAAAATGTTTTTATTTAATAAAATATTAAATTAATTCTAAATTAATCATAACCATAAGATAAAGTAAAATGAGTGGCTCAAATTTGGTCTCTAGTTCGGTCTTTAAGAAGGTTTCGACATTGATCACAACTCTATATATATATATAAAGAAAAAGAAAGAGATTTTTAGGAGACTTCAGTGGAAGAAAAATAAAAAGAACGGGAAGGGGAAGAAAGCTTTCGGAAAATAGCATCACATGTTGTGGAGCGAGAAGCGGGAACAAGTTCCTGACTAGATTAATTATCGTAAAGGTGTGTATAAATCACATTTTTAATTTTACATGTTTTATGTGGTTAATTGCTATGTATTGAGTTAAATTGAATAATTGAATTATACGATGTTATATTGATATGATATGTGTTTAGTGGTGATGATGGAGATAAATGCTTGGTGCAATAAATATATTAATAGTATATTATATTGGAATTATGTAGTGGAATATGATATGGATATGTGATTAGATATGTTTTGCATATGGTATTGGAATTAATTGAATCATTTGATTAAAGAGGATCTGTGATAGTCATGTCTTGGATCTGAAATCATAGTGGACATATTGGGACCCTTGGATCAATCATAGTGGGACCTTCGGGTCAAATCATATTGGCATATTGGAAATCTCGGGCACATACCAGGCTTGAACTATCACAGCATAATGAACCGAACAATGTGGCATGTGCATATGTGTATGGAATTATTTGTAATATTTGTTGTTAATTGTTATATATATTGGTTAAAGAATATGTTTGATTTTTGAGCTGTGGAATTAAAGGTAAGGTTTATATACACTGAGTTGTGGCTCATATAAACCACTAATATTTTTTTCAGGAATAAGATATGAGTGAAGTATTTGGTTGAGATGAGTCGTAGGAATTGCACATGTTATCAGGGTCGGCGGCTGACGCGTTTTGGCAACCTTCTCCTCCTAATCATTTATGCATGTAAATAAGTGTATTGTATATAGAGTGGTGAGAGGGTCCCACTATAGTTTAGAATGTTTGAAATATGTACTTGATAAATGTTGGTATTGAAATTATATAATGTGTGTTTTATTTACTTGACGTGTGGATTATTCAAATTAAATTTTGAATTTATTTATAGTAAGTGTATAAGTCATAAGGGTTGAGGTGTGACAGTTTAGGTGGTATCAGAGCGGGGATAGAATCCCGCTGGGACATGACACTCATAAATATCATACGATACATATTAGTTATAAGTCGCACATGCATTTGAATTATCATGAACATTTGTCACCAAGGAGAGAAGGGTTAGCCGCCCTACATTGTCTATTAATTATAGAGTGCATTTCGTATACATGTTGCATCATATGGGGATTACTCAGACTTTTAGAACAAAGAGTACATGGATCAATGATGAGGTAAAGAGGTAGAAAATTTAAAGAGTTCGGAAGAGTAGAAGTTGTTGATTTTATGTGACTAATCTGACTGAGGCTGGGATATAGTTAAAAATGATAGAATCGGTGTTCAATCAGATGAGTTGTGTGGCAGAAGAAGGTAGGGTATCTCTTCTTTGAAGCAATACTTACTCTTGGTGGGGAAACAGTCCCACAAGCTATGATACAACATCTGGTATTCAGTTCAGATGATTTGTCTACAGAACTCAATGCTAAATATATACGAAGAAGTGTATGATAAGAAGAAGAGAAGGTTTTGTCTTTAATCAAAGAACTATGTTTGTTGATTATGAGCTGACATTATTTCAATATACACGGTTTTCTAGAGAATGTGTTGCGAGTTAATTCAATTGAGCTGCCAGCGGATATTGATTCTCTTGTTCATACACAAGTTTTGATATTATTATGGGTATAGATTGATTTTCACTTCATTGAACCAAGGTAGCTTGTCAAGTAAAAGAAATGGTAATATAATCATCGAGACGGCATCGAGTGATATTTTACGGTAATCAATATATTGTTCCAAGTTTTCTTATATTATCTAGATCGACTTTATGATTTATTGGAAGTGCAGATTTATTTGGATTTTCACCTTATCAGGAGACATATTTCTCTATTGAGCACTGCATTTATTTTTATATCTACTTACCAACCGTCTTCATTAGAGTTTCAAGAATTTAAGAATCAGTTACAAGAGTTGTCTAGTAGGAGATTTATATGACCCAGTGTTTCATCTTGGAGTGCACCAATATCATATTTGAAGAAGAAAGACTGCACATTGCGACTTTATATACTCTATTGAATGTTGAATCAAATGACAGTGAAGAATAAATATTCATTATCGAGAATCGAAGACTTTTTTTTATCAGTTTAAAGAGTCTCTCAACCATTACTGGAATGGTTAGTAGTTCGTTTTATTAGCGACTTGCTTGTATATTCATGAATTACAGATGAGCATGTATTTCAAGTTCGGCGAGATGAACAACTCTATGCTAAATTGAGTAAATGTGAGTTTTTGCTAGAACATGTGGTATTGTTGGGACAAGTGGTGTCAGGTCTTGGAATAGAAGTGGATCTACAAAAGATTGAACTGGTTTTCAACTGGAAATATTTCTCGACTATTATTCAATAGATAATGAAGTTAGTACGACAGAATTCTTCTTTTATATGGAGTGAAGCATACCAAAAGAGTTTTAATGAGTGGAAGCATCGGTTGAATATGTCACCTATTTTGGTTATCTCCGCAGGTACAAGATATTATGTTATTTAGAGTAATGCGCTGAAATATGGATTTGATTATCTTTTGACTTAATGGAAAGTTTATTGCTTATGTTATTTAGAATGGCTATGAATCTTCAGCCATACACAATCTAATCGTGTGGCTATGAATCTCTCTACCAAGAGAAAGAGTTGATAATTCACCACAAGATGAGAGCACACTAGCAACTATCAAAGGGTGAGGCTGAACTCGAGCACTCTGCATATGTCGAAAGAGCTCCAAAGCCGCCTCCTCTCGCCCCTCACTAAAAGCAAATCCGCCTATCACTGCAGTCCAACTCACTACACTAGGCTTCACCATGTTCGAGCTCTCCAACCTTAGAAACACAGAGAATGTGTCGTCACACAAGCCCATCCGAGCATAAGCCAAAATCAAGGCGCTCCAGCTCACTAAACTCTTCGAATCAAGAGATGAGAAGAGAATCAGGGGTACCAGTTGATAACACAAAAATTCAGGTTATGGAAATTTGGGGGATAATTTCACCGTTAAGACTACCGACTTACCTGTATCGGAAGGTTGAAATCGCCACCAGCAATTGTGTGTTTTTAGGTCGAAGGGATGTCGATCTGTGCTTGTAGTTGGAGAAGGAAAGAGGGCAAATTAGGTATAAAACTTGCTTTCAAATTTTCAGAGAAACAGTGAAAAACTTATACCACAAATTTTCCCTGATAGTGAAATGCCTCAACCTCTGAAACTAATCTCAATTCCTAAGAGATCCGCCACTTTTGTATCGGGTCGTCTGAAAAATTCAAGAGCTACCAAACGTTGGAGAAGGAAGTCGCACAGTGCATTTTCTTATCTTTTATGGGTTTTTACCCCCTACCAATCATGCCCTTAATATACTTGCTGATATGGACAAAGATGTGAAAGGATTGAGGTCTAACTATTAGTGGTTTTGTTACATTGTCATTTTTCTTAATATTTTCTCTTCTTTTTATCATTTCTTCATTTCTCTTTTTCAGATGTGCAATTAGTGGTTTCGTTAAGTTATCGGTGCGCACTTGAGAAACTTATTGATTTTGGTGCAATATCAGTAACAATTTCTAATTATTTTTACCACACAGGTGTTTGGTTGATGAGGTTGGTCTTAATCCACAAATATTCTTTGACAAGGAATATATAATTAAATCTGAAAAATGAAGTTTGAGGTTTGTAGACAGATATCAGTGTACTGTTGTACACATTTTTCATTGCTTCCTACAATTGAAATAAAAAATGTTAATAGTAAGATAAAAAGTGTCAATTTAATAAGATGTAAAAAGTTTTGAAAAAAGCTTGATGTTAGTGGCTCACTTGTACTTTGGTTTCAAAGTCCTTGAATAAACAATTTAGCATTCGCATTTTTAATAAAAGTCTCTAACTACAATCTCACCACTTCTGGGCCTTATGGCAGCAATAGATGAAGCCATTAACACCTTACGTCTCTTTAATTCCTCAAGAGCTTCAGGCGTACAACATGTTTGATCATGTACATATATGATGTGCACATAAAATGCAATATTACATTTACATTTCATGACTTCAATGCATCAAAATACTTTGAATGCACATATCTAGGACATCCTGTAATAACAGGAATAATCATGTCCACCGGTTCAGACACTTTTCTAACCAATATATCGAGCACTCTCGGTGAAACCATAACACATATCGACTTCAGTATGATGTTGAGAAGGTAAGATTGTATGTTCACCATCACCGCAATTAAAAAGAAAATCACCAACAAGCTTTCTAAATATCACAATCTCAGTCAGCTCTCTCTCTCATCACTTTCGCCCGTCATGTGATATAGATGCCACAACTTCTCAAACCATAGCAAAGAACATAAGTAAATAATGAGATAAATAGAGGCAACGAAAAAACAATTACTCTCTTCGTCCCTCACTAGGTAAATAATGAGATAAATAGAGGCAACGAAAAAACAATTACTCTCTTCGTCCCTCACTAGGTAAGACATTTCTTTTCAACACAGAATTTAAGAAAATAAAATGAGGTTTTGTTAGTTAAGTGGAGAAAATAAAGTAAGATAGATAAAAAAGTAGAGGGGAAAAAGTAAGAGAGAAAATGCAAAAAATGACTCACTTAGCTTAGATGTCCCAAGAAGAAATATGAATCACTTAACAAGTACAAAATTATACTTACAACCATCGTTGTTAAGGATGCAATAGTGTTCATTCCCACTTTTGCACGTCTGCCCCGACGGAGTGATGTATGTAATTGTTATTTTGTTATACCGCTCCATATAGGCCAAAATTCTGGCCATGCTCCAACTAGTAGAGATGTTTCAAGTAATGATCAGTCACAAAGTCCAACCTTCTCTCCCATGGTTGAATATATATCACGTACCCAACAACTCAATCCTTGTGCTTTTTCCCTCGATGGTATGAACGAAACGCTTCCAAACTGTCGCACAACTCGTTCGGCCTCATGTGGTTTGACAATAGCCCAACATATAATATACTACCTCCGTTCCATAATAGTGGAGTCATTTTGCCATTTTGATAGTTGTATGGCAGCAGAGTCATTTTCCTTACTCTCTACCTTTTTCGTTTTCTACTTTATTCTTCCTTTACTCAACTCACTTAACACAATTATTTTCTTAAATCACGTACCGAAAAGAAATGTCTTCACTACCACGGAACAAATGGAGCATACAGTATCAGTTCTCCAACAATTGTTTATGTTATGGTCCGGCAATGCTCGACCCATATAAGACTAATTTTATAATTATTTGAAATTTAAATTATCTACTTTTGACATGTACTTCAATTTCAAATCCAAATATTTTGCAGTAGATCCAATTCCATGATACTAACGAAACCTCACTTTAATTAGCTACCGAGGAATGAAAACAGCACTATAATACTACTAATACTAACTAAAACACCGTAATAAAGTACTCACTTTGTCCGCGACAAGAGTTCAATTTCTTTTCAACACGGAATGTAAAAAAGTTAAGAAAAATTGGTGAAAATAGTAAGCAGTATATGATTCTCACTTGTATTTATTAATTTTATATGAAATGTGAGTAAAATGAGTTAATGGAATGTATAGCCTATTACTCCCTCCGTCTCTGAAAATTTGTCACTTATTTTCATTTCCGTTTGTCCCTAAAACTTTGTCACATTTCACTTTTACCATTTTTGGTAGTGGACTCAGTGGACTCCATATTCCACTAACTCATTATCACTCACATTTTTATTATTAAAACTAATATACTACCTCCGTCCCCTAAATTTTGACACAGTTTACCATTTCGGTCCGTCCCTGAAAGTTTGACACATTTCACTTTTTACCATTTTTGATAGTGGACCCCATATTCCACTAACTCATTCCTACTCACATTTATTATAAAACTAATACTTTAAAAGTAGGACCCACATCCCACCAATTTTTTCAACACAGTTTTTATTACATTTCTTAAAATCCGTGCCGGGTCAAACCGTGTCAAAATTTGGGAAACGGAGGTAGTATATAAGTAGGACTCGCATACCACTAACTTTTTCAACTCACTTTCTATTATATTTCTTAAAACCCGTGCTGAGTCAAATGATGACAAATTATAGGGACGGAGTACCATATATAGTATAAATGAACTCAAACTTGTATTCGCGGTCGAACTAAAATGGAAAAATTGGACTCCGAGGGAGAAAGTAAGTACTAATAACGAAGTTATGACGGCATATATCAGCAATATGACCTAAGCATGTCCTGCATTTCAATTTTCACCTTAACACACATCTAATCACACACACACGCAGAGCGACAGATATACCATCTCTTAGCGGCTAATATCCATAGATTTCATTCACTCTGAAACAAGTAAACATCAGCCAAAACATTGTCCCGTTTACATCTATAACTCTATGTACATCTACGTTTTGTATGTAATTATTGATCAATCTCTTGCCCACCGCCATTTCCACAATTCAAAGCTTCGGTTAGCACCAACTGTTGTTTCTTTTTTTCACCGCTTCACAATTTTCAGGTGCGGGCATAAATTATCCCCTCCGTGTCTGCGTGAATAACGAGGCAAGTTCTCTTCTTGCTTTCTTTCATTTTCTCCTATTTACATTTTGCACGTTCGAATTTGATTGGGGGCAGCGGCTGTTATTTTTGTAGTTATCTTTTTCAAACATCAATTCTTTGTTACGGGTCATGGAATTGATTGTTTGTTATTGTTGTCGTTTCAGTGTTACTGATTAAGGGACGGAAAATTGCTGGGGGTTAGGAATTTGAATGGGATGGGATTGGGAATTAGGGCTTTCGCGGACCAGCATTTATCTCTTCATGATAGGCTCTATGTTATCTCTTAATGTTTTGGGAGTTTAAATTGTTTGGTGAGCCTAGAATTTCGTTTTAAGCTGTGCAGTTTGATAAATATGTAGTCTTGGTAGGGCAGTTATGCTCCCAGGGTTTTGTTAAATTTTGTAAGTTTTTTTGGGGGCTTTTGAAATTGAGATATTAGATAATATGAAGTGTACTTCAGCGTAATCATTGACTGTATCATCGTTTTCGCTCTGTGAGGAATGCTCCGTATCCAAGTTTGCATATTTGAGTTTCCGAAAATCAGAATTGTAGTAGTAATTTTTAATCCAAGTTTGGTTGGTGATCTCAGTACTTGGGATTTTGGTATATATGTACGTGTAGTAATTCAAGGAAAAATATTCCACATTCATTCCGTGGATGCCAACAATGAGAACTCACCAACTTTAAACCTATCACTTGGGAGATCACATTGTTTGAGATACCCACTTATCATAAACTGCTTACATATTGCATACCTCAGATTCTCACTTTAGATATGTTTAATTGGCTAATTTGGCTTATATAACGAGTTTGCACGAGTGAATAACAATTTCAATCCTGCATATTATTTCAACTTACACCAATAATTTTAGTATGCGACAATGTATTTTTCCAAAGCACTGGTTTGGCTTCCAAAATCGATACAGGAGTGATATTATCATTCTTTGTGGTTGTTGTAAGGACATTGTCATAACTCTTTCCAACCTTTCCCGCAGGTTTATAGCTCTGAAACTTATTATCTTGACTTCCTGTAGTTGCAATTTTGAGTGCAATGACATAAGTTGATAGTGAAATTATAAAACCGGAGGTATGCTTGTTATTTTTGCGCCCAAGACATCTCAGTTATCTTATGTGTGCATTTAATCTTATACCTTAACATATTTTACCCCACACTCTTTCCATATCATGTGCTATATGCTTTGTAATAGTTCTGCATATTCATACAACTTAATGACAGTGCCTGTTCATGGTCATAGTTATCGATTTATGTTGGCTCTCTAATTGATGCTGATTTATATTACTTGCACGGTGTGTGCATTACAGATGCTAAAGGCATATGTTTGGCTTCAAACTTCTGTTCTATCCAACAAGTAGAGCAAGAAGTTGCCATGTATTGCCCATTTATATGTCAAGAAATACATGCTGGCATGGGATCTTCCAAGAATTATCCCATCATCTCTCTTCCTTCACGTGTCAATCCTTCCATGCTGAGCTTGATACTTGATTACTGCCGATTCCATCAAGTACTAGGACGTTCCAACAAGGTTGTATTGGTGATCGGCGAACTTTGCTTTTTCATGTGACCTGATAACTTTTTAGTGAAGAACACACGTCATCTGATGATATGGAAAAATAAGTTCTTGGTTTTTGTTATACTTGAATGCAGGAGAGGAAGTCATTTGATGAGAAGTTTGTTCGAATGGATACTAAAAGGCTTTGTGAACTGACATCTGCTGTTGACAGCCTGCAGCTGAAGCCATTGGTTGATCTCACTAGTAGGGCTCTTGCACGGGTAATTGAAGGAAAGACTCCACAAGAGATCCGAGAGATATTTCATCTCCCTGATGATCTTACAGAGGTGTTCTATCGTTGCCAGCAGTGTACATGCTTAATTTCTTTTTCATTCTTGGGGAGAATCCTATTATTCTTATCTTCCTTTTCTTATATGTTCCATTCCTATTGATACAGGAGGAAAAGTTGGAACCTATCAAAAACACCATGGATGATCCTAGGATTCGGCTTTTGAATAGATTGTATGCTAGGAAGAGGAAAGAATTAAAAGAAAGAGAGAGATTGAAGGTGATCACGTTATTGTTCTTACAGTGTCATAATTCCACCTATATTACTTTAGGTTTCTATACCACAGTGAATAGAGATGTTCAGCGTCTATATACTGCTTGAAAGTGGTTATTCAGTATTCGATACTTGAGACTGAGACATTCTTTAATGTGTTCTTTAGAATGTTGAGACTGAAGAGGATCGCGGGGACGAGCGTTCAGTTGATGACTTATTATCATTTATTAATGGAGGTGGTGAAGATAATCATACATGAATCATTGAGAAAAAATAATATATTTAGACCTCTATTCTAGTGTATAATGTGAAGGTAATTAGGGTGTGATGTAAATACTAAATATTGTTCCTAGCATTTTTGTTTGCTTGTTGCGCCTCAAGTTATGATGAAATCAAATGAGCTCCCATCCCTTTTATCATTCTAGGGTGGGCATTTAATATGTATCTTTTTGCAGATTCTAAGGGGACTAGAACTTCTAAGAGTAAAAAGAAGAGCCGTAAAAGGAAAGATCTCAAGACTGCTTATTCAAACTGCACAAGTACTTCAAACAATACCTCTTCTTCAAATCATGATGTAGATGTGAACAAGAAGGTGGGAGCCCTTTTAATTTGCATAGCTTTGCATATGGTACATGGATTCATGCTGCTTATGTGACTCTTTCAGCCGTGACTGAGGGAAACGGCTGTAGGTATCAATACCTCATTTTTCTAACTTGTCTCAGCTGACTTTGTTATGTGCAGGAAACAAATGAGCTTCACTCTGAGTCTGGTAATCCTTCATTACATAACAAGCTTCTTAATGATGTTTGTAATGCAACTAAGTTGCTCGACCTTGAAGATGACGGATTAGCAGCTGAAGATGAGTTTGATGGGATTGATCCTGCACTAAAAGAAAAACTTGATAGGTACAATTATTGTCTTAAGTGCTTTTTATTGGTCACAGTGAACTCTACTCTAAAAGCTATGTGGTCACAATGTTAAAGAGTTGGAAGAATATAATGACGGGTGTTAAAGTATTTTGCATCATGCTTGGTCGCTCGTCTCTATCATGAATCAATATATCTGAGTGGTGCAGTTGCATGCGGCTGTTTATCTGTTTGCAATTTGCATATATTTAATTGTCGGACAAACATCTCATGCAAAGCTGGCCCATGCTTATAATCAAGAAATAACTTATCCAACTACTTAGTTATAGGCTCTATCAAGTAGAAAGAGAACTTGCCCCAATTCACTCCACCCATAATCTAATGCAAGATTGGTACTTTTTTTTGGAGTTATTTGAACCAAAGAGTGCACACATGTATGGGCATTAGGTTATCAAACTCCTTTAAACTCCTTATGAGACATGCTTTACTGTCCCAGTGTTCTTATTCACTTAACCTTTGTTATATGTTTATTATCTTGGCAACTTATGTTTCTGCTTTGATTCTATCAATTGTTTTAACTTAAAAGGCAAGTACTAGTATTTATCTGTCGCATCTTGAATTCATTCACCAACGTTTTCAATATTGCTGCCACAGACCTCTGTTTCATGAAAACTAGTAGCTTTTGTTAAAATGTCAATACTATAAATTCGACAACAGGTACAACTTCACATTTTTTATGTGTAGTACTTCTTAGTGGACTGCATTTTTATTGTCTCCCGGAAGATTTGGAATTCACTGAAAACTAACTTTTTATTGTCAAGTGTGGTAAATCAAACTTGCTCAATCTACTTGTGTCTTGGACTCTTGTGCAATCTTGGAAGTTTATATATTTTTTCACAGTAGATCAAATTGTTTTGATAGCCTTTTTGTACTTCTCATGATACTAATTCAAATGCTTCTTTCAAACACTTATTCTGTAGACTGCTGCAAATAATGAGTGGGGCAAATAGCTGGGAAATATAAATTAGCACGGCTGTATATTCTCCATGCTCGTATAACTGTTTTTTGTTTTGTAATGTCTGACTGATCAGGGAAGTAGAAGACTTCGCGAGAAGGTTAAATTCAGATTGGCCAGAAATAATGCAAGAAATTCTTTCTCGAGGTCAGGAGAGAAGACCTTTACCGTTAACAGTCAATGGGAATGGTTCCTTGAGGAGATATACAAGTAGGTCTCTTTCGTGTTACTAATGTCTTCCACGTCAACCAAAATATGGTCTTCTTTTTTGTCATTTATTTTAGTGATATGGAAATGTTGCTATTACGCCCTTGTAACAATGTAACTCAAAATTATAGGAGCTTTACATGCAGAAACATCAGCTGAAACTCTTTGCTTGGTGCATGATGCATGATGCATGATTGACAACTCACATTTGTTTCATTCCCCAGGCTCGGATCAGCGCCACAAATGATACCCCGGAAACACCTATGAACTTCAAACTGGACAATTTGACCAGAGAAGTTAATGGTTAGCACCCGACTGACAGGTTGGTTATGGCATGCAAGCTTCGACCAGAGCATACATATCAGAATGAGATTGGCATTCAATTTCACTGGGAATTTTTTGACATTGTTAGAGATTCAATTTTGACACTTGACCTCCACAGCAAACAATAAGGGAAAGAACACGCTTTCAAGATGCCGATACCAGCCAATTTTGCTCCTCTCATCGTCTTTTTTCTTCGTCTGTTCCCTTTCCTTTGCTTTCAAGTTGACGTATTGACTGTTGGTTGTTATAACTTTCTCACTTGTTGTACCAACCAATTTGGATTAGAGATCTTATTGCTGAAAGTCAACAGCCACGAGAGTTGAAGTGTTGTAAATATCAACAAGTTTGATGCTTTCTTCTATATTTAAAGTTGAATCCAGTTTGTATTCTTCGGTCAAATTTTGCAAAATTTTTCCGACTTCCATTTATTATGATTCTTAAAGACTCGTCTATCTTGACTATCTCTATATTGATGAATAAATGCATGGAATCATCGTCAAATTGCAAATAGCTCTTTCTTCAAGTTAGAAAACAGAATCATACAATCTGCAGCACTTCATTCTCAGTTTGGCTTCTAATATGTATCTACATAAACATATTCTCGGAGGAACTTCTTGGCGCCAGATGTTACATGGCATAGCTCAATTATTGTTCGTCTGATCGGAGACGAACATGGGAGCACGGCCTATCAGGCTCACCCCGGGACCACAGATGCTTAAGATCACCTCTCTTCTTCCCTAATGAGATCAATGTGCCTGAAACAGAAATACAGAAACAATCACCCAGCTTAAGCTCCTGACCGAATGCAGAACCAAAAAGGTCGATGCTTTTGTAGTCTAGGGTTCTTGTAGGTGCCTACCTAGCGTGAACGGCACAATGTAGAGCAGTGCAGGTTGGCCATGGCCATCCATCAAGTTGAGAGCCACATATGTTATCAGAAGCCCTGTGATGAATCAGAAAACATGTAAATCCCATCATGTGGAAGATGTTCATGAGAAAAACAATGATGTCGTGTGGAATCGAGCCGTACCTAAGCCATAAGCCAGCATTGCCCAGAGGAAATATCCAGCCTTCAGGCTTTTCTTGGACAGCCAATCATACCTGCAGATACGATAGAATATAACGATGCACGACTGCATGCAGCACGATAATAGGCATTGCTAGTGCGTAGATTCAAACCTTAGGGAAAAGGTGACGAGTAGTCCGGGCAAGATGATATCACCAAATCCAATTATGCTATATCCACCCCAAGGATCAAACATACGAGGGATTTTGAGAAGCATCGGAATGCCATCTTCCCCACTTCCATCACCACGAGCCACCTGCAAGATTAGGGAGCCAACATGTTCATATATGAAAATTTACTTGTCCAATCTCTAGGGACGAGGATGGGTGTGTCGTACTCACCACTATCATCACACTCTTATGGAACCACCACTTGGAGACAAACACCCAAAATATATCATACAGGAAGGCACAACCGAGGAGAACCGTTCCCACCTAGAAAGACGAAGATGCATTCAGGTGATGTCAAGAATATCCATTTCGAGAATTTAATACAAACTCAAGTGTCCTGTAATGTTACAGCAACAAACAATGGGGCTCGAGCTTAGATCGAGGCTTCTTGTGTATAGCCAAAAGATCATGACAAGGAAATATTCTAAGTGAACTGCGAGCTTCTTCCCCCTATTGAATGCCTGTTTATTGAAGCTATCATGAAGCAGTAATCGAGTATAGCACAAGTATTAGCAATTACCTTCAGATTTGGAACTCGTATTATCTGGAGAACGGTAATTATCAATGCAATACCCTGTCACACAGAGAACAAAGTCAGTGTTCGTGCATCCAACCAGAATCCATACAATTATCAAAGACTGGTAAAAATTTTCAATTTTACTCCAACCAGTATCTAAATAGAGATCTATAGGTAACTACAGTGTGACCAAATCCAGATAGCGGAAGAGAGCAAATGTAAATCAGTATTTGTGGTAGAGTGGTGTTAGAAATGATGCAATTATGTCAATAATCACAAAGAAACAAGAAAGAGTTGATTCTTACGAGTATATCTTGACCAATCCAAGCATAGGAGGTTTTGCGGTATACAGCCCATAAGATTGCAAAGGCTACGCAGAATGGAGAAACACCAACAGTTAAATATGACACAGCCCCCACAAAAGGTACTTTGACGAAGGTCTCCGCAGCATGTTCAAACCATCTGAAACTATATAGAATTCGGCAAGTTAATGCTTTGACAGAAAATCATAACCATGGACTCGTTAAGTAAAAGATGTATGAACCTAGATGGAAGTAAAGCAAGAGGGGGGGGGGAGAGAGAGAAATAAATTATAGTGGCATATGGCACTCTAAAGAATGAATGTAGAAATGAGAACGATGAATGATAATAGAACAAATGTATCATAAACTCTTTGAGACCCAGTACATTTTTAGGCAATACTTTGCATAAATAAACTGAATTTGAAGATAAGTTTGATGGATATTTTTCCTTAACACCCCACGTCCTATTCTTCTATGAAAAAACAGGAAATACCGAGATATTGTAGTTTGAATAATAGGATAAATACCATGATAGTAGAGCCACCAGACATGTTTGCAAACCCTGCAGTACAAGACAAATGAATTCAGCATTGTCTAGAATCTTCAAGTGATCCAACTAGTCAATTGATTTACATATATAATAGTAGCGACAAATACAACTTAAAACATGATGAGTAGCCAAGTATGATACGATTCAAGCTCCAGAAACAATATGAATTCAAGCATAAGAAACAGAATGCAATCACTCTCACTCAAGCTATTTGGTAAAAGAAACTAAATCGTAAGACAAAAACGTAAATTGGATTAGACTGCCTTGTATAAATACAAAGAACATTTCCATCAACATAAAGCTAGCAGAAAAAAAGAAAGAAAAGCATGGTGTGCTATCATACCTCTACACCACCTATGCAAAAGACAACCACAAGAACCTCAATGAATGCTGACGACATCAACTTGTAGAGCATAATCAAGAAACATGAGGCGATCACAACGAACAAAACAGCTGAAGTTGTGTTGATGTCCACAACACCACTTGAGTGGCCGGTTTCATCAGTAAGGAATTCATCAGCACCGTCCTGCTAGGTTGCCATTACATGCATGTGAGATGACCTGATCTCCCCTGAGATTCATTTACTGGAGTATGAATATGTGTTACCTTTACAAGCTTGTCGTGTTCTATAGCTGCTTCTCTGGCACTCCACGCAGACCAATAAGATGCACATAAAATGGTACCGACAGCCATTAGCCATAAGAACACTTCAGCCACATCAACCTCCGGTCTTTGTGGCGAGTACATCTGAATGGATACTGGAAATAAGGACGAGCCCATCAATAACAATGCAAGGAAATGACATATAGGTAGGATGAGGAGCATGACTAAACTACGAGGATGTAGCGAATTTAGCACCAGAATGGCATAAATCTAAAAGGTGAAGAAGCCAGTTTGATCTTCAACTGATTTGAGGCACCTCACAAGCTTACCATGCGAACTGTTAGTCATACTTTCTTTCAAGCTTTGTCCAGCATCTTGTGGGAGCATGACAACAGGTATACCAACACGTACATCAGTTTCATTTGCTTCACAGACCATCTTGAATAGTTCTGAAAATCAAAAAGCCCGTTGAGGGGTGCCATATCAAACCAGTGATGATATCATGCTAAACAATTTGTTGTATCATGATAAAAACAGGGCCAATGATTACATCCATATGCATTGTTTTCAGTTGGACAATAGGTCCAACCCTAGTGATTCCTTTTGAAAATGTTTTGCAATAATAACTGACGAAAACTGCTACCAGAAGAGAGAATAACTCCAGATAGAAAGTCATGTGGTTAAAAGAAGCCTACTGGACAGCAATACTACAATATAAGCTTTTCTAGAAAGAAGTGAGACTAATGATGACGAGAGAGCATTTACCTTTTTCATTGTTTATGATAAGTAAAGCAGAAGCCCCAGCATCTTCAGCAACGTTTCCTTTGGTGACAAAGCTACAATGGCCACGGTGTACCAAGATAACCTCACCCGCAAGCTAAAGCACACAAAAAGAAGAAAGGTCAGAAGCAGTATGAATGTCGACTCTTCACAAAATCCAGTGAGAAGCTGTGACACTTTTACATTAGACTCATTTTTGGTGAAAGTAGAGTGAGAAATGAGAAGGGAGAGAGAAGAGACCTTATTCCTAGGTGTACTGCAACAATCAGGAGGGTCTGCAAGAGCAAGTTTAGTCTGGTTGGCACGCTTCTCTTTTGATTCCAAGGACTTCCCAAATCGCGCTCCAACACCCACAAACTCAGCCACTTCTTTGCCATCTACCCAAACTGGTACTTTAACCTAACAAAGAAAACGATAGAATTCAATGCACGTGAAATAGAAACCGAAACATGGCATGATATAAAAGTTCGCAAAGAGGAAGGATGGAGCTTGACATAAGAGGGGATTCCACACAACAAGGAACTGCACCAAGATGGATATGATACAAAGCATCAATGAATTATTTGTAATGTAACGAGTGAAAAAAATCCAGGATACAGGCACAGCCAAGGCACACTTATAGCACATATACAATCGGCTTAGAAATTCCATAATTACGCTTCTATGGTGAAGCTAGCAAAAGAAGAAATATATGCAAGTAAAATTTTACAAAGAAACAGTAAAGCAAGCAGGAACTCAAAATTAGTGCAATAAAACCAAAATCCCTTTCCTAATGATATTTCAAGCAGCCAAAAAAGGAGACGGTTATTCCAATTCAACGATAAGCCAATACAGCATAAAATCCATTGATATCTGACTTGTAATGCCAATTAATAGATCATACCCCTAAAGGTCAAAAAACAGTAATGACTTCAAAATAATCCTTTCAAATACACTTCACTAGAAAAGAGGATTTCTAGATACAGAAAACTAGGAAACTCTAACAAAACCCTATCCCCAAAAAAACCTTAGATAACACGAAACAGTCAACCCAAATCAACCTGTGAATAAACAGCAAACCACAAATAACTATGTTCAACATATAGGAAAAACTGAAATTACAGAAGTGTGAATGAAAGCAGAATATCTAACTTGAAAATAAGGTATAAAGAAAAAAGATAAGAATTTTACAAGCACGAAATTGTTTTCACAACCGGGCCTCTTCGGGGCAGTATCGTCATGGTGAACTATATCACCTGCGCAAACCACGGAGCTGCAAAGCAAAGCTGCAAAGAGAGAACTGTAGAGACCACCGTTCCTCAACTCCATCACAAACTTGAAGAAATAGTAATTTATTGAAGATCAAAGAAAAAGGGTTGGTCAATTATCAAAGTCCCCCTTGCCAATTCAACTTGAGGGAACATTAAAACTTATCAGATACACAGATAGATGTACGACGAAGGATGCAAGAGAAAGGAAATGAGACTTGTTTGGCTTTCCCCTTTTCGTTTAATTTTACTTTTTACACAAACAACCCATGTTTTAGCCGTTCAACTGAGCTTGGCCCGCCTAACCATGTGCTCATTGAATTTTAGTACAAGTCGGTGCAAAATTGTTTTAGTGTATTGTTAAAATTTATTCAATTTATAATTTTTTATCTCGACCGTGATGACACTGAGGTGTGATGTTTAACTACCTATCAACATTCATGTTAATGTTATTAAGTTAATTATAAAATAAAGTTCATATTCTAACTCATCATCTAAAAATTGTAACATCCATGTGTTCGTAGTATTATGAGTTGGAGGCTGGGAGCTTTGGTTTGAAGAAACAAAACATGAAAATAAGTATTTCATAAATCGAGATTAATTTTATCAATAAAAATGGATTCATGTGTTTCAACAAATTTAATTGGAAACAATGTTTGTTATACGAGAAACTTTGTTATAGAGAAACATAATTTAATTTAGTTGCATTGGAACAACTAAAATTATCTAATACAAAACTAAATTCTTCAATAGTAAAATACATTTAAAAATCATTAAAATTGGTAAACGAATATTTGTTGGGGATAAAAAAAGGCGTTATACGAAACCTGAAACCGGCTAGGTCGGTCATCTACATCCGTACCGATGAGCTGGGATCCGATGCGGCATTTTCACATATGTTGCTTCGACGCCATTGGTTGCTTTCAACATATTATCGTGATTTTTTCTTTTTTCCCAATATTGTGAAGGCCCAATATTTTGTAGGCCCATTAAGCACTCTAGTCGATTCTATATTTCGAATCTGGTGTTTCTCTTCTTTTCAATTCCCATTCAATTTCGATACTGCGTAAAAACGACGCCGGCGATCCTCAGCTATTCTTTATCTCTTTCTCGGGTTATTTTTCTTCTCTTGTTTTTCAGAAATTTTAGTTTTTTTTTGCTCTGTCGAATTTCATGGGTGCAAGGAATATTCTCTTAGTTTCTGCAGTGGTATGATATTTAAAATTATGGTATCAGCTGAATTGGATATTTTGATTTTCATTTAGAGTTTTGGTGTTTTTGCAACTAAGCTTTGTCTTTAATTAGCATTCAATTGAAGTTTATTTTCCACATTGAAGTTTATCTACACCTGCAACTTCAATATGTGGAAGATGATGTGTTCAGTGGAATGATTTTTATGAGATTTTAATGTAATATTGTTGATTGAATTAAGTTGTACCTAGCTTTAGAATATGTTGGGTTGAGTATTAGTAACTAATTGTATATAAGGGTGGTGGCTTTGTTTTCGATTTTGCTGATTAATTCTAGTCGTTCGCTTCGCAGGTTGAAGGATTATGTTCTTCTCGAGGTTTTGTAAGCTAGGAGTTCATGCTATCGGGAACTTGGAAAAATGTATTCTTTCTTGACCTTCAGTTTATGTGATTTTCTCATTGTACTGAAAATCAATGTACCCTCTTAGGCATGTTTCTCAATGTCCTTGACTCGCAGTTCCAAACTCTTTCTCCATCCATTAATTTGATTGAAGTTGTTTGCATGGAGCTGTGAATATCTATATATATGAAGGTCTTGTAGATTGTCCAGTGAGAAGTAAAACTCAAAATGACATTGCTTGCAAATTTGACCTTGAACCTCTTTTGCTTTGATGAGGTTCTGTTGATTGTTTTTTGTTGTTTTGCAGCTGCTACTCTAACAGTGAGGACTTCATACGCCCCCAAGGCTCATAATCAGTATTTAGGCTCAGTGGTTCGTACATTTTACCTTTTCCATAAGCTTGAGCTTCTCTTTTTGCCACTTTTTGCCACCTATAAGTCAGATGCCTATATATGCATATGATTAGTGACGGCTACAATCAAGTTAATGGACTTATGCATATCTTTGAAGTTTGAATTAGTAAACTCTGAAGGTCGTGATGAAATATGCAGCCTCTTAAGTGGAAAGGAACTTGTAGCTTCACGAGGCCTTGCTCTTTTTTTCTGTTAATGGTTTTACTTAAATCAATAAATTATGTTAAAACCCACAGCCACAGGCCTAGAATCACTGACAAGGAGTTGCATTTAAATTGAGCGATGGAAGGAAGGGGTGGCTATAGTTTTGTGGTTTGTGCATTTAAGATCATATCATGAAACAATTTTTCTGAAAAGACAGAAACTCATTGTTCAACTCTAGAATATTTAGGATCAAAGTAGAGAACAAAATTTGTCAAGAATTTTTAATGAATTAAATACAACAGACTTCAACTGAGAAAGCATGACATGTTTCCTTTTCATTTTGCTATCTGGGATTTACTATTGATCTGTCCATGTTATTAACTCTAATGCATACCCTCTTTCTATCTATGTTTCAGAGAAACAAATTTTTTTGCAGTACAGCACCTCAAGACAAGGAAACGTAAGTCTTACAAACCTAATATCATTCACCGCTTTTTTCATCTCCTTCAAATGGCTAAGCTGAGCCCCTCTGTGGTTCTCTAATGTAAAAGTCTTATTAGTTGAGCAGCCATGTGATGTTTGAAGGGTGTTAATTTTAATGTAACCTCATGCTCTTTATTTTGAGTTTACAGAATAAATGTAATATTTTGCGACAAAGATGGAGAAGAGACGCATATAAAGGTCCCAGTTGGGATGTCGATGCTAGAAGCTGCACACGAGAATGACATAGAACTTGAAGGTAACCTTTGTATATTTGTTTTACAGCTAAGTCATTGTTAAAAAGACACTAGTGAGAACTCCAAAAGAGTTAACTTCTTCGTTTGTTTTAGCAATCTCATAAGCTAAATTAACTGAACTATCTATATCATGTGAATTCAATTCATCACAGGGGCATGTGAAGGATCTCTTGCATGTTCCACCTGTCATGTAATCGTGATGGTGAGATTATCAACCTACTTTCGTCTTTCATTATGATCACCAGTCCACTTCATCTTCCTGGTGAAATATTGTGATGCCCATGGAACAATCAAAATTTTCTAACTCTATTATTCTGATTTGGCAGGACGTGGACCAATATAACAAATTATCTGAGCCAACCGATGAGGAAAATGACATGTTAGATCTGGCATTTGGCCTGTCAGAAACGTAAATCTCTTGACTGGCATCAATCAGTGATATTTGGTCCATGTATCCATTTTTAATCCAATTATTTTTCCCACAGATCTCGTCTAGGTTGTCAAATCATTGCCAAACCCGAACTTGACGGACTGCGTTTAGCCATACCTGCAGCTACACGGAACTTTGCTGTTGATGGATTTAAGCCAAAACCTCATTAGATCATATTCTTGCATATAGAAGATGGAAATAAGTCCCTTCGGTGGCTGGTGAACTGTTTCCGAGTGGTTGATGTTTCGCCGCCTTTCTTTATGGTTGTATCTCCGGAGAAGGCTAGGCTTCTGAGTAACTAGTGGTGTAATGAGCGTTATGTCACAGTAAACGAGATAATTCATTTTTGAAGGAGAGCACAGCTTCATTGCTTGCGTTCTTAAGTTCATTGTAATAGTATTAAAATTACCTATTTATTGCTCTCAAAAGTCGAGAGATTAGGTACTAACCAAAATTTTGGGGTTCCTGTATCGAAACGAGGTGTCGAGATTTGCGATTGCAATTTCAAGAGTAATTTGCGATCACACAGCATATAATGATCTATATGTATAAAAAATTGTATAGGATCTTGAAGAATCAAGAGCTTAAACAAAATT
The DNA here is from genome assembly GCF_023119035.1 of Salvia hispanica. Lineage (NCBI taxonomy): Eukaryota > Viridiplantae > Streptophyta > Magnoliopsida > Lamiales > Lamiaceae > Salvia > Salvia hispanica. Next base: position 33,541,292 of record NC_062968.1, on the reverse strand, counting down.
TGAGTTTTAAACTTTATCTAAAGAGCTAAACATTTATACTACGAAGTGAAAAGCTTTTCCACTGCCTGCTTCTGCGTCAAAGTATGGCGGTGCAGGAAAAACACGATACAAAGAGGAGACAAGTTTTACAACAAAATGTGTGTAATAAGCCTATAGAGTGACATTTACATAGTACTACTTATATTTTAAAGGAGATGACAAGGCTTTGGCAGCTTCACCGTCGGTGCAGCCAGTCTTGTATTGCAGAACGGAGAGTGTGGTTAGGCACCATATCGGAGTGTGGAAGCTTTAGGTCAGTCATAGGTGATGTATCATGCCCATTCTCCAGCCATCCTTTCAATGCTTCCGATTCATACGTATACCCATCGGCTGCAACAACAGGATCTTGCATTATTTCCTGCACACAATGATGGTGAAGTTAGGACAATAATGCATAGATTTATAGCCAGTTGTGGTAGGAAAAAGACATGTGGTTGATTTCAAGATTCTTGCCAATATCTATGATCGATACTGTGTAAAAGCATGTGTAAACAGACCTGGAAGATGGGGCATATGAAGTATGCCGGAATGTGGCTTTGCTCTTCAGAACCAAAGCGGAGGGAAGCCCCACAGAATCTTTTCATCGGTTCGAGCACCCTCCACACCTCAGAAGCAAGATCTGGTCGACGGCCACGGTTATTGTAGGCGCAACTGAGAGCGAGATGGGCTAACTGTTTTGCTTGCACGAATGGCCAGTCGCCAGCTGTTGGGTCGAGTAGATCTTTCAACTTACCATTATCCAATGCATATCGGACTTCCCTGGTTATACCCAGTGCAGGTCTTCCTGTTAACAACCGCAATAATATAATTCCAAAGGAATACACGTCGGACTTTGAAGTGAGCTCTCCTGTTGTGAGGAATTCTGGATCCATGTACCCAAGCGTCCCTTTCGGGTCAGTCTTCCAACATCGCGTCGAATGTACTGATAATTCATCATGAGGGAGATTGCGGCATATTCCAAAATCACTAAGCTTGGATACGAAGTTGGCATCAAGAAGTACATTAGCAGGCTTCAGATCACCATGGACAATTCCCTCAGGGTGGAAAGAGTGCAAAAAGATTAGCGCAGAGCAGAGCTCTGCCGCTATACGGATTCTAGTTTTCCACGACAATGGCGGTGTATTGTTTTTGCAAGCTAGACGGTCTTCAAGGCTTCCATGCGATTGATACTCATAAACGAGTGCCCAAGCTTCCGGGCAGGCTCCTACCAAGGTGATTATGTTTGGATGCCTCAACGTACTCAGGATATTTACCTGAAACAAGAAGTGTTAAATTAAAATAGTATATTCGTTCACCATATATTAGTTGAGGAGATACTGGGGCGAGGGGGATGTCGGGACCCTTGTATGAACGAGCAGCGCACTAACTTACCTCCTGTTGAAATTCCAAAGGTCCTTGCGAGCTATCTGGATGCAACATTTTTATAGCCACTTGAGTATGTCGAAGGTTCCCTCGATATATACTTCCATAACCCCCTTCACCAATCTTCAAGGTTTGACTAAAGCGAGCTGTTGCCTCTTCAATTTCGAAGAAAGAGAATTCAGAAAAGAACTGAGATACAGATGAACTTGACGCTTCCTCGGTTTGTCTTTTCCTCAGATCCTCTGCCACCTTGAGGATGTCATCTCTCTGAACCTGTAATTCATCTCTTTCTTTTTTGTACTTTTGCAAAAGTTCAACAGCAGCATACATTTTTTGTTCCAGCGTCTCCACCATCTTATCGGAATCAGTAATTTGACGCTCTAGGAAAAGCTTCTGTTCCTCAGCCACTCTGAGTGCTTCCGTGACCTTACCGAGTTGCCATTTCATATTCTCAGCTTCTTCTCTGGCACTTGCAAGTAATTCTTCAATTTCTCTTCTGTGTCTTTGCTCCTCAGCAAGCATTGCGTTAGATTCTTTGGCCTATAATGTAAAGTCAATATGTATTAGCTATCTCTCAAGTCATTCCTGATGAAGGCTTTGCTTAAAAGATTAGCAACCAGAAGTTAGAGAGCCAAGACTAGAACTGCATGAGCATTATTAGTTTCAATATTTTATGCAATTCTTTTCAAAAATTTAACAGCTCCAACGAACTGATAGAAAAGTTTGTACTAACAAGCAAAAATAGCACTAACTTTTAAAAAATACTATGGCTATGAGACAGAACAAGTGCAATTTAAAATCTATATAAGTAACACAATACATGTCTGTGTATGAAATTGATCCTTATTGTATGAGGAAGAAAATAAGAAAGCCGTGCTAACGACTTACTCGGCGAAAAGCATCAATGGCTTCTTTTTCAGCTTTTTTACGCTTGACTGATTCCTCATAAGCTTCTTTCCGAGAATTTTGTGCTTCCACTGCAAATTGCTCAAGCCTAGTATAAAATTCATCATCCATACTGCTATCCTGTTGAAGATCATCAACTAGTCAGAAAAACATTTAAACAGCTTCTGCTGAGAAGTGTCTGCAAGTTCAACACATTTTGGTTGACGTATATCTACAATTAACTTATTGCATAAAATTTTCAGGAATTTTATAGATTTCATGGAATAGCAATGTATATTGTGTTCAGATTATTATTGGGCATGTAGAGTTAGTTGCCAATGCTGCTTATATAAGACAACTGTTTTATGCTTAAGTAATATACTTACCCTGGATGCCACTGAGGACGAATGATAGTTCTGAGAGCTTGAAACGTGGTCTGCAGCTGAATTGTCAATTATTTCACCAGACGAACCAGAAGAAAAGCGTGAACCTACTGAAGGAGTTCTCCTTGTTTGGTTGTCCCGGTCAGAGTTACCTTCTTGATTCAAACTGCTACAAGGAGAACCTCTTCCGGGGCTGCTAAAATGCATGCCATTATTTTCAGACGTGAACCTCCTATGACTTATTGCTGATCTTTGAAGCTCCATTCGACCCCTTTCCCCTTCAGCAAGTGAACGCGATCTCCAGGTCTGCACAACTTCAGAATTTGGACTTGCTTGAACTGGTGGAGAGTATTCCTCTATGTTAACACCATCTAATTTACTTTCCCTTGATAAAAATGAATCATAGAACTGGTCAGCATAGAGTGGAAACTGTATGAGACTATTCACTGTTTTAAAAAAAAAATATTACAGAACAAATCACAACAAGAATGAACTTGATTCTCAACCACAAATGATCATATTTATGCACTCTATCTAGTTCAAAAGTTAAACACATGGTTTCTATACTAGGAGGCAGGAATTGCAAGATCCTCAAATAATTCGACACTAAATCCATACCTTGTATAAATGCGGTTTCCTTTGCATATGAACCAAATTTGGCAGAAAGTAGGTGCCTCCAAGCGCACATGGATTGCTTTCTTAGACTTTGGCTCCTTCATTTTTCTGAAAAGTATACATAATAAATCACGACTCAAAAAATAAAGTCATGATAGAAAGTTAAGAAATTATGAAGCCAAGGGAAGGTACATCACTAGCTGCCATAATCTTCCAAATGATGAGGCAGACTAGCAAATGGTAAATATTCACTATTCAAATGATTAGGAATGGAATATGCAGACTTAGCTGACTAGCAAAAATGATTAGGAAGATACATAAAAGCTTTCACCCCCAACTCCATTTGGCTAGAAGATTTGCCATATACTAATAAACTATGCAGAGACATGTACAAGATAGTAAATTATAATCTTAATGGGTACATGATCTACATTGTTCAAGAAATTCCTGATTGTTGTATTGTATGGTGAAAATTGTTACAATCTCTCAATTTTGTCCCACATCGACTTGGGGAAGATCCCATCTAATCTATAAAATTGTAGACAACCCTTACCCCTAATGAGGCCTTTTAAGGTGGTGAGTGGCCCATTTCAAATAAAAACATTTCGCAATATACCTTGAGTAAGATTTATCAGCTGCTGCTCCCATGACAAGCCATTTTATGTCACGTTCGTGTATGAGCTGGACTATGCCTTTCTCAATAGAGTCCAGTTCTTTGCATAGTTTCTCAGCTTTCACCTAAATAAGCAAAAGAAATCAGAACCAAGCAGAAGCATGTGGATGGAATTCTCTCCAGATGAATGTGAAACAAAAGACAAAATTTCAATAAGTATATGAATATAGTAAGAGCACAAAACAGTCTGTGTCTATCATAGGCTACATTTGGTGCAACGTTGAACATCACATGCTCAAATCATCAGTTGTCCTTTTAGTTATATTTTCAGGTTGCAAAGACATATAAATGGAATACCTAAATTAGAATTTAGGAAAAAACAACGTTAAGAAAACAAAGGGAACAATTCATACCCCTGATTGCTCACAAATCTGGATATACTTGTCAATAATCTTAAGCATCTCTTGTCTCTCATTTTCATGATACGCGTTTACTTGATTTTCTTCCAGCCTACTAATTGCAACCTTAGTACCCACTGCAACCATTAAGAAAGCAAGATAAGTCTGGCATTATATACTTTATATCTTTCCAAAACAAACAAAACAAAAACCAAAACAATGGCAGGAAGGCAGTAGAATAGGATGATAAGTTCAAACTACAATTAGATCTGTTTGATCGTTAAGGAATCATAACTATCATAATGCTACATATTAAGGACTTACAAATTTATTCATGGAAGAAAAAACTATAATAAAAACAGGAAGAGAAAAAATTCAACATAGAGATTAACACTGATTTCCCCAGGAGAAAATAAGAACAGCCCCAATATTCCCATTCTCACTAACACCAAACCACTACAAATTTCACCAACTGCATTCACAAAAGATAATATACTGATCAATCCAATCAATAATTCCAAAACAACTAACTCTGAAGCTATCCTGCAACAAACAGCTGATTAACAGAAACCACACGCACAAACACAGAGAGAAAGGAATTAATCAACAATTGAATTTGAATACTAACACAATGGTATTTTCTGAGCAGGTTGATGAATGTGAAGAACACAAATCTTCATCCCTCTAGAATTATGCAAAGCCCAAATCAGCGTTGCCTCACTCCCCTTCACATCTTTCCCCAAAGCCACGTACATAGTCTCCTCCCTGTGAGCCGGAGACGGCGCGGTTCTGGGCTCCAATTCCTCCACAATTTCCCGCTCGCGACTCATATTTCCTCTGCTCCTCGAACTAAAACGCGCCAAATTGATGTCCGGGAAGCGGATTCTGTTAACAGCCCCCGGAATTTCCACCAGAGCCATCACAAAAGCTCAAGTAAATCCATCCAAAAAGTGTGCATTTTATATTGATGATGAAATGACTGAACAAAAATGGACGTTGGATTTTAGCTTGCAGAAATGGCGGTTGCATAAAGGGGTTACTTGTCTGGAATCATTTGACATATGCGAAAAAATAATGGAAAAAAAATTGAAGATGTAATATGAATAAAACAAATTTAGATTTTTCATTATTGAAAGTGTTGGGAAATTAGGAAGCTTGGGTTGACTGAGACTTGAGAGAAGTCACCTCAACTTATTATTATTGCTGCAAGCTTGCAACACATGATAATATCTTGACAACTTACATACTACTCCTCCTAGTCTCCTACCATAATATGGTTTAATTAATAATTTTATATTCTTTGTATGTTAATTGTAAAAGTTGCTACTACTTTTTTACCTTCTACTAGCAATTTCAGCTTAAAGATTACACGTTTGATTTTTTAATTTGAAAAAATAATTTTTACTTTTTTTCAATTACCACAATGCGCTTAGCAATCAAGTTGTCATGCCTTAGTATATGTATCTTCAGTCGATTTAGGTTACAGTATGACATATTACTCCTAATTAAAGTCATTAAACTATAGATATTCATTGTTATCATTGTAAAAATAAAAGATAGTAGTACTAATTAATTAAGTAAATCAAGAGGATGAAAAACACTCAATTAAAAGAAGATAAAGAAAATCAGTATTCCTAGAATTCTATTATTGTATTGCCATCGAATATTGAGTTACTGTTAAATTCTTCAAATTATTGTCCCACATCTGCTTGGTGATAATCCTAACTTCTCTATATAAGTGTGGATAACCCTCCCCCTTATGAGGCCTTTTAAGGGGTGAGTGGCTCATTTCTAATATGGAATCAGAGCAGGGCCCAAGTCGATGATGGTTTATCTCTTTATCTCTTCTCTTGCCTACCCACATGATGGAAGTCCGATGTGTCATTCCGGCCCACACGTGAGGGGGCGTGTTAAATTCTCCAAATCATTGTCCCACATCGGCTTGGTGATGATCCTAGCTTCTCTACTATATAAGTGTGGGGGCGTGTTAAATTCTCCAAATCATTGTCCCACATCGGCTTGGTGATGATCCTAGCTTCTCTATATAAGTGTGGATAACCCTCCCTTATGAGGCCTTTTAAGGGGTGAGTGACTCATTTCTAATATGGTATCAGAGCAGGGCCCAAGTAGATGATGGTTTATCTCTTTATCTCTTCTCTTGCCTACCCACGTGATGGAAGTCCGATGTGTCATTCCGGCCCACACGTGAGGGGGCGTGTTAAATTCTCCAAATTATTGTCCCATATTAACTTGGTGATGATCCTAGCTTCTCTATATAAGTGTGGACTCATTTCTAATAGTTACCATGAAACTCTTAGGCTTGACTTGCCCTGACCATATTCTATTAAATTTTTTGGTCATGAATGCGTATATTTTGCCAGTGCCAACAATTAACAATTCCCTTAGTTTCACGGTACATAGATATTATATTTTTCATTTTAATTTAGGCAAAACACATTCTTAGGTCCTTATACTTTAATCAAAATGTTCATTAGGTCCTCGTACAATTTTTTGGTTTTAATAGGTCCTTATACCTTTCTCATAAATTTCATCACATCCTCGTACAATTTTTTCGTTTTAGTAAGTCCTTATACTTTGATTATAACTTTTATTAGGTCCTTATACAATTTTTTATTTTAAAATATCTTTTACTTTTATCTTTATAGACTATGCTAAGTTAAATAATGGAATATTAAAAAGTTCATTAAGTTTAATTAAATTTAGATTATTATCCAAGATAAATGTAAAAAAGTCCCTAAAATAAAAGATTGTACAAGGACCTAATGAAAGTAATGATAAAAGTATAAGGACCTACTAAAACGAAAAATTGTACGAGGACTTGATAAAAATATTGTGAAAAGTATAAGGACTTATTGAAACGAAAAAATTGTACAAGGTCCTAATGAACATTTTGACTAAAGTATAAGGACCTAAGAATGTGTTTTGCCTTTAATTTATCACATAAAAGCTTAATATGTAAAATTATATTTTCTTCCTCCGTTTGATATAAAACAATATTTTCCTAAAATCTTGTATCTCGAGTGTGATGCTACATCGGGACGGGAAGCAATACATAATTTTTTAATTAGTTATGAATCAAGAGAACTAATGCGAATCTTAAAGCAAATAATTAAGTGAGAAATAACAAAAAAAAAAGTTATTTTATTCCAGTAGATATTTTAATTATACAGTAGTAGTTGTGATACTACTTTCGAATACGATGGATATTATTCTAGATTATCTCTTGATAGAACATACAGCCGCAAACTGATTTGATGCTAAACGAATATTCCTGCAAGTCAAACGAGCGGAAGACTTCGTCGTCGGTGGAGATGTGCAGTCGTAGGAGTACCCAATAATTTCTTCAAATCACATTACCCAGAATAGAGTAATTACCAAACTAAATTTAAATGCATAACCAATACAAAATTTAATGGTCAATAACTTACATGTGACGACAGAATTTTTAAAAAAAATTAATAGTACTACTAATAATTTGTTGAGGGTTTATATTGGACAATGAAGTATGTTACTTATTTTTTTACGTATAATATTGCAAATTTAATGTTATAATACTATAAATTCAACCCCAACCTAATTCATTCAAAAGTTTATGTGCTTATTACTTATGCAGTTGATTTTTTTTAGGGTATCTTGTCAATTGTCATACTCCATCTCCTCAAAATTCTTAAAAATCATTAAGTCATAAACTTAATTTTCACGATTGGACCACTTTTCAACACTCAATTGTTGTATAAGATAGACAAAAATGAGCATTTTACACGAACTTTCTTATCTTAGTTTTTCTATGGGGCCAATTTCTTAGGATTTCCATTTATCGTGAGTGGATTATAACTATAATTAATCTGAAAATGTAGAGTTTAAATCTATTAGGTCTAGCAATTTATATATTTGAGATAACATATGTTGTGATTAAATGTCTCAAGTATTATGTCGTCAATGAATATATTGAGATTTATAATTGTATAAGAGCAACTCCAAGGGAAGAAGGTAAATGAAAAGGGTATATCATGCTTATACCTTCTCAAAAAATGCAATATATCTTTCTAAAAAGCAATCAACTCCAAGGATAAAAGGTATATAGAAAGGTATATCATTTAAAAAAAGTAAAATAATAGTACAAGATGCATTAAAAAACATAAAGTGTAATACCTTCTCAAATACCTACCCCCTTGGAGAATGATTTTTTATGAAATGAAGGTAAATATGGTGGTTATATGATTTTACCTCTCCATTGATGGAGAGGTAAAGATACCTCTTCAAAATGAGAAAAGGTATAATACCTTTTCAAATACCTCTCCACTTGGAGAATGATTTTCATGAATAAAAGGTAAATATGGTAGTTATATGACTATACCCCTTCATTTACCTCTCCCCTTGGAGATGCTCTAAGAGCATCTCCAAGGGAGAAAGGTAAATTGAAAATGTATATTTCTCATTTACCTTCTCAAAAAAGTAGTTATACCTTCTTAAAAAGTACTGTACTCCAAGGAAAGAAGGTAAATTAAAAAGGCAAATAAAAATAACTAACATTTTACTCTTTCTACCAAGAAGAGGTAAAGATACCTTCTCAAAATGAAAGAAGGTATAATACCTCCCCATATACCCTTTTCATTGGATCATGAATTTTTTTGAAAAAAAAGGTAAATATGATAGTTATTTCTCTTTACCTTTCCATTTACCCTTTCCCTTGGATATGCTCTAAGTCACTCTCCATCAAATACTAGAGGCACTGGCCGAAGGGAATGCATGTTCCCACTAGATCACTAAAGAATAATGTATTATCTCAAAGAAATTTTATACTACTCCCTCCGTCCCATAAAAGTTAAGACAAAACTTTGGGCACAGAGGTTAAGAATTTATATTAAATAAATAAGAGAGATGAAAAAAGTAGGAAAGATAAGAGAGAGTAAAGTAAATGATGGAATAAAAAAAAAAGAGTGATTAGATGTTTTGTCTTTTGTTAAAAAAGAAAATGACTCAACTTTGTTGGGACGGACTAAAAAGAAATACAACTCAACTTTTTTGGGACGAAGGAAGTACTATTTATTAACTATTTAATATATAAAAAATGTATATCCATCTACTATTAAAAATTTTTGACCTTTTGATAGATATAATTCTTAATAAAAAAATAGTAAAATATATAAAAAAAAAAAAGTAAAATAGTATAAAAAAATTATTATATGGCATAAATAGGAGAGAGGGTCAGAAAAAAAAAAGTAGGAGATATAGTGAAAAAGTTGTTGTTGTCAATATTATAAAAATAGAAAGAGATTCATTTCTACATATAGGGCAAAAAAAATAAAAATAAAATACCCCATCCATCCTCCATTCTTAGTCTATTTTGTGTTTGACACGAGTTTTAAGAAATGTAAAAAAAAGTGAATTGAAAAAGTTAATGGAACGTGAGTCTCATTTTTATACGTTAGTTATGTAATAAAATCTGAATGATATGAGTTAGTTGAATATGAGATCTACTTACCATTTATAGTAAAAAATGAAAGTAGACAATAAATAGGAGATGGACGGACGAAAATGAAACAAATGAAAAAAATGAGTATATAGAGAGTAGATTACTTGTTGTGGATGAAGGTACTGGAATTTTGCACTCACAATTTTAATTAAAAAGCCAATAATTTTTATAGACGATCAACTGAAAAATAATTTATGACTGTAGACAAAGATAGGAGGAGTATAATTTTGCACATACTATTTTTATTCAAAAGCCAATCAATTAGATAACGTGAGTGTAATAATTTAGTGGGATATAGAGTCAATTGTCTATAATAAAAAGAATTAAAGTGAGATTTTAAATTATAGAAGTCTCAAAACAGTAAATTAAATTGTGTAATTATTGTTCAAATATAACTAACAAAATACAGAATGGAGTAATTATGTAGGGTTCAAATATCACTCCTCCAGCCTCAGTTCAGACATTTCATTACTTTTGCCGACAACCATTAAATGATGTCATAATGAAGTCTAATTTAACTGATCAAATTAGAAGATATTTCAATATATATGCATTTCTGGAGGTAAAATATTTAATTTGATTTTTAAAATATTTAAATTAATTTTAAAAATATTTAATTTGATAAGCATAGACAATCATATTACCAAATGTCCAAATGTCGAGTCTCTGACACCTCTGTCACGTTTTATAATTTCTACATTAAAATAACGATAAAGCATATTTTTATGTAATTAAGAAAACTACTTATAAACACATAATTTACACTTTTAAAATACACTCCACTTATTTATTAATTATTTTTACTGTCTCAACTAAAATTAAGTGGGGCAAATAAATGCATCTAAAAGAGCAAAAGATTAAAGTTTAGTGCACAATTTATCTTCAATCTGAGGATAATTTTCTTCATACCCTAAAATCATTTTATAAAATATTTACAAAGCAATTATTATATCTCTAGTTTTGTGTCATAGATACGTATCGCGTTTAGCTTTTGTACGACTAGGAAAATAAATTGAAAATAGATCTTAATAAAGTTAAAATGTTTAATTATAAAAACTTAAAAACAGAATACCTATTAAGGTTTGTGTTAAAATGACCCCTCTTAAAATGACACTATGACACCACTTATACAACAATATTATAAACGCCACACAACACTATTCAATACGCTAGACAACCATCTATAGATTGCTATATAGTGTGTTGGATATTGCTGGACAAGAAAAATTGCTGTATAAAGAGCAACAAATTGTTGGCCGAGTTTTTCAATGGTATGATATTATTTTAAGGAGTGGTGACACCCTAACATGTCCATACCTATCAATTTAAGACCCGTAAGACAAAAATATTACTAGTCCATTTGCAATATCAAATTTAGCAAGATACTAACTGATATACTCCATACTCCCGAGTCCTGTCATTCAATTTTAAATAAAAGCCACTCCTGTCATACAATCGTGGTATAGTCAAAAGTAAAATTGGGTTTTAAATAATTACATATTGTATACTCCATATAATTGATTCGAGAATATATCAAGAATGACTTTTCAACGAAGACGCGTTCATTTAATGCATTCACAAAAAATCAACATTTGCAGATACATGATCCGTATGACTCATATTTTTGGGGCGACCTTATTTTTTTTTCTAAAATCATGGAACCATATGTAACGTGGAGAAACTACAGACAATAAATGTATGGATAGATTCTATGCAGAACATAAATCCTGACTAAATAGATGATTACGATTAACTTTCATATTGAGCAATACATCTTTGTTTATTATACTTTATATAATATAGTGCATATAATATATACGTAATTGCATTATGAAAGTACTACCTTTTAAATACCACAGTAACACATCATTTATGATACTACAACGACATCCAGTAAATCCCAAAAAAGTTGTTGAATTATAGTGAAAAACTTCGCATAAAATTAGCACTGGCAAATCGGAAGGTTTCATGAGTATATTTTAAGTTTTGTTAGCAATCTTTTAAAATAAAATCGGATTAATCGCGGTATATATATATATATAGGGATGTATTCAGGTCAGAACGCTAAGTATAAGTAAAACTCAAAACACTTGCAGTCCATTGGATCTTATGATCTAACGGTTAGATTAATGCCACGTGTCATCTAATGATGTAGAATTTTAGACTAATAATGTAGCTCGGATAATAATGTAGCATTTTAGTTTAATAATGTACAGTTTTAGTCTTACAATGTACATTTCCATTCTAATAATGTACCTCGGCGAATAATGTACATTTTTAGTATGATAATGTAGCTTATCACAGCCATCCAATCTAAGGATCTAAGGGCTGTGATTAGTGCTGTGTTTTACACTAAGATGCTGTAAGGACCCTAACACACCCCTATATATATATATCTTTGGAGATTTTTTCATTTTTAATTTTAAGCTTTCAAAAGTTAGCCATTCATTATTAGTTAAAACAAAAAGTTAAAATAAATAATCAGCCATTTTGGAAGTATTCGAGCGATTGCAGAAAGGGCCAGCCCAGCTTAAAGCCCAAATCTATATTGGGCCAAGTTGTTTCAACCCAAATCCCGCCAACTTCTCTCAATATAAACCCCACAAACGGAACTTTTTTCCCTCCATTTCCCCCCAGCTCACGCACACGCTCACGCAGTGTGTTGCAGAAACTCTCCGCAAAAGTTTAATTGATTGGAAATCGGTTTGATCTCGAAATTCTGTTTTCGAAGTTCAACGGCTTTGAATCTGCGAGTTCGCGCCGAAGCTGGATTGCCGATCTAAAAAATGAAAATGAAGATCAACAAAGCTTGCGACCTCAGCTCCATCTCTGTTCTTCCTCCTCAATCTAGGTTTGTTTTCTTCCTCAGTTTGCTTGTGTTTGTGTACTTAACTCTAATTTTTGGAATTAGTTTTTAGATTTGGATGAGTATCTATGTGATGCACGTCGTAGTGATGAGGAAATGTGAAAGATGAGTAGATCAATGTATAATTTGTGAAAAAAAATGCTGGAAATGCTAAAAACGTTACAATGAAATACTGCTTCGATGTTGATTTTTATCCCGTGGTGTTTTTCCTACATTGTACTATCAATTAGGAGATCGAGTGGAGTTTCCAGTGGATTAGAGTCTTCTTCTATCTTCGGGAGAAGCCAAACAGCATCACAGCTTCGACCACAACAACCTCAGCTGTCACTTTCACAGGGAGTTTCTTCTCAGCATGGCCTATTTTCTCAGTTTTCACAGAATTCTCAAGATGAAGTCCTGACTAATGAGGTGATGATGCATATGATGTTTGTTATTTGTTGAATATTTAGCCACATATATGCATGTTTGTATAGTATACTTACACTTAGTTGTGTGGTTTGGATTAGAATGTCAGAGAGGATACTCTCTCTGAGATAGTTTAAAAGCAGTGTATTCTAATATATTTGAATGCACCTGTTTATTCACTTGCTAAGTTCCTTTGTTTTGAAATATAGAAAATAGGATCTCAAGATAGAGAGAGTTCAGCGAGGAGGACAAGCTGCTTGGCTCTAGTTGATTCTGCACGAGATGAGAATCAGATGATTGCATCTAGAACTTCCAATCACTTGATGCGCAAGTGGTCTGGTCAAGAATACAAATGTAAGACTTGCACCTTGACTATTAATTGAACCTGGAGGTAGAAATCATTTAGCTGGCTAAAGCATTCTTTAGTAGTTTAAAACATTTGACAAGAAGTTGTTCTGGAGTTACAAGTTAGATAATGAAAGTAATAATAACTCCATGAAAATCTGAAATACTTTAATTTTGAATTTTAGGTGGAGCCTTTCTGGAAACAAAGTTAAAGCATTTCTTAGTTAGATTAGTAAAGATGAACCAATAACAAAAAATTTAGTCCTTGTCTTGTTAGAATTAGTTTCTGAACTTCCTATATAAACAGGTCATATTAACGAAGAGCTTGAACACAGAATTGGAACGATAGAAAATTCGTTGAGCAGGCTTGGACTGATCTTGGACTCTGTTCAGGGTGACATCATGCAAGTAAACAAGGGCACAAAAGAAGTAGCATTAGAGAGTAAGTATACCAGATCTCCTCTTGTTGTTATAGAAACTAAATGCTTCCATGTTAAAGGTTTTATTTAGAGAAAAATCCATAAGCTTCCTTCTCCCAATACCAGAAATTTTGCATGTGAAGTGATTGTCTTAAGTCTCTAAGAGCTACCTGATTGTTAGTTGAGTAAAATTTGTCATAGCTTCACTTTGTAGAATTTGACAAAGGATAAATTATGGAATTTAAAGAGTCAGGTTTCTTATTAACCATCAGCTCGTAATTCATATTCATTACTTGTTTGCCATGCTTGTTCAGCAAAAGACATGCGGCAGAAATTGAACTCCAATGAGGACTCACTGCAGCTGCTGGTAAGAAGTTTTCAGCAGACTCTCAGAAAAACTTGGTACTTTCATTAAAGGACATGCTATTGAATTTTAAGCATGTTAAATTACAATTACCAGAACAAAGGGCAAGAAGCCATCAAGAGTTGCCTGGACATGGGCTTAAAATCTCTGTATGATCAACTTAAGCAGTTTATGAACCAAGACAATTCAGGGTTGACAAAGTCATCTCTGTCAGATCTATCTGAGAAAATTGACAGTCAAATGGTGAAATTACAAAACAATCTGCACAAGGATTTCTGCAAAGAAATACAGGCATGTTCATGTAAAGCACTCTATAGTATATCTTTAAAGGACTGGGGTTAACTTTTAAATAGAGGGGGTCAAGTGGTGCTGCCCTCTATATCAGATTTATTTGATCATGTCTTTTGTTCGTATCTTGTAGGCATTTTCTTGCAGTATGAAGATGATCACTCAAAAACAAGTAACTTCCTCAACAAACGGGTCAAAAGCACTTTTCTCTGCAACTGTAAGCCCTTCAAGTATTCATTAAGTGCTTGAGGTATCTTAAATTGCCATTAGAAAACTTCAACATTTTTATTATGCTTGCGTAGGCTGTCCCCTGTCGCCCTTCTCCTCAGGAAGTTCCTTTTCCACACAAGTACGTATCAGGCTTCTTTTGATTGGAACTGGTGTATAATCTTGTATCTTCCTCTTCAATAACACATACATATTTGCTGAATTTTCTCCAAATGCTAGAGTTTTGATTTTACAGACAGATTAGAGTTTATACTTTGTGGTATTAAGTCTTCTGGACCATACATTTTGTGTTTTCATCCCAACAGTGTCCTAGTAAAAGTGGTGCGATGACTACAGCAATTAAGTGTGATTATACTCATTCAAAGCTAAAAACAACATTTCAATGATAACATAAAGTCTGGCAGAATGCTTAAACAATAATTATGTACGTAGAAGCTGGCCATATTTTCTTATTGAGTCTTGACATGCCTGTATGACATGCACCCATCTGCATTTATGGCCTAGAGTACATCAAAGTCTGAATCCCTGCCTTAGTTTCTAGATTATATGGAGTACCTGAATTAAATCTTCTCTTTGATTCATTTCCTTATTCTTTTACAAGCTTGCCTCCATATTTCGTACGGACTGTAAGTTTCCTTGGTTGCAGTACAACAGGGCATTTAAAAACACAGCAAACAACTCTACCACCAAAGATCAAATTGGGAGGCTGGACATCAGTAAAGCCAGAACTTACATCCCCTCAAGCTGGAAAATATAATAAGAGAAGTGAACAAAAAAAGGTTGTAAGATTGGTAGCTTTTAATGCCTTTACTTACTTTCTTTTCCGTGCACTTGTAAGATTTACCTATACTTTTAAGGTATATGTAAGCTTAATCGGCATAGGTTGCTAGTATTAGTCGACTATATGCTCTGCAGTAGTCTCAGATGCACCTTATTCGCAGACTGCATGTACATGTGCAAAATACTTGATGGGCAATAATTAATGAATACTGATCTGCTAACAGGAATGCAATATTGTTATTGAATCAGATGAGGAAATTGATGCTGGTTTTTCCTGCTTGTTCAAGGAAAAGGGAACAGGTAATATTTCAGTTGATTCATCCAACTATAGTTTAAGAGATTCTGTTTGCTGCATAATTTTGTCTACTCAGTACATTTATAATATACTCATTCTGAAGTCTTCAGAGTAGCTTTTATAGCCGAAACGAAGACTTTTTGACAGTCAGTGCTATATGAGTAGTCTGCAAAAAAGCCACAAAAGTCTTGTTAACATTCATCATAAATACATGATCTTATGAAGTTGTAATATAAATTCATTGATCATCATTGTGCATTAACCATTTCAGTGGCGATACCGATTCCAACTGTGACTTCTTTTTTCTTGTTTTAGATATAGTTAAATATTCAATAGATGAAGTCAAAAATGAAACTGCGCGTATCCTTAGGAAAGCCCGGAGGAGAAAGAGAAAACATTGCAACACCATTATCATAGACTGAAGGTATTCCTTGCTACTACTATTAGACAGCTCTCATTTGTAGCTCATAAAATTATCCATTGCTTGACAAATATATTCAGCTATTACTTGCACAAGAAGCTCTAATATATCTAGTTCAACATTTCATTTTGTAGAGCCGTTAACCAAAATTTGCATCTGACTAATGTGCTAGTGTGGTTGTTTCAGTTAAGAATACTGAAGGAGCTCAAATAATGTCGGTGGAGTCTCATGATAAGGCAAATGGTTCTTGGTCAGAGCACTTAAAATAAATAAAGATTATTTCTCAACAGCAGGTATGCTCGCCCCTCATATTCCATGATGGACATACCTTGTATCCCACTGCATCATCTCTCGTTCAATATTTTAGTAGTTTGAAACTCTTGAGGAAGTCATTTATGTATAATCGTGACCCTTAGTTTGATCTTTATTCCTTTGCTGTAAAGGTATAGTTTTCATCAAGAATTGATTCATTGTAAAAGGTATAGTTTTCTTCAAGAAGTGATTCTTTAATGTTACCATAGCTGGATAGAATCCCATCCCTTGCTAAGATCACAAAGCAAATGTGCCCTTGGAAACAGTCTGACAACAACACACGCACACGTTTGTGAATTTTCTTTTTTCGTGGAGAAGCATAATTCAATTTTATCTATTTGAATATATGCAAGTCAAATGAGGGAAAAAGTTGCAAATGCCACGTTCATGTTAGGCTTGTGTAGACTTTAGTTCATCACATATAATTTGATGCATGGTCATTGTTAGCTGGAAAGTGTGGTAAATTAATTATAGAGTATATGGGCTATATCGACAGATTCGACGCCGATAGTTATAGGATCTCAGTTTGTTGTTATTTTAGAACACAACGGTCTAGGTTTATTTTGCTTTCCAAATCACATGTGCTTAATTAATCATGGATATTGCTTATTGCGCACTATTTTGGGATTAGTTTTCGATGAGAAATAAAAGGAAGCACTTGAGATTGAATACATAATTATATATTCCATCTTGGACTATACTAGATTATGTATATTACTATTAGAATCCGATTTTCGTATCATTCTTTTGGAGGATAAAAAGAAGGTCGGTTTTGTCTTAATATTGCTCGAGTGATTCGTTCGCAAATACGGTTGGGGACTACACACCTCTGTCATCCATTATCTTATACAATGGTGAATGACTATTATTTCTTGTTAGGAAAATATTGTTTTAATTATCGAAGATTTCCACTTAATATTATTATTAGCTTGTAAAATAGTTTTGTAGGATAACACCCCAGATGTGTGGTACTTTGTTTTAAATGATAATAAATAAATAATGAATTTGAGTAAATATATTAGTTCAATTTAGGTGTGTAACCTTTTATACATTCTTAGGAATTGATCATAATATTCCTTACGCAAATAGTGTCCAATTATACTAACTTTCTCTGATAGATTAACCACCCCCAACTTTACTCTTCTTATTAACACTTTATTTTCTTTTGTTTATTAGTTTTGGGCTTCGAATAAAACGTTTTGTTAAAAGACAAATGGTTTGGTGGTTAACTCCTAAGTTAAAGTAACAAGTGTGGATCATTTTGATCCACCGGGGAGACAAATTTGGATCATTAACATCTCAATTAGACATCTACTTTTCACTTTGCAATTTAACTTTACAATTGTCAACTTTCAAATTTTCAATACTTTTATAAGCATTTTTGTGTATTACAGCTTACATATTTTTTAATTGCTTAGATAAATTAAATATTTCTAGTGGCTCAACTCGTGATTACTTGTATTCTTATTTTCTGAAGTGCTTCAGTGTCTCGAGTCATGAGGAAATGATCTAATATTGGATGTGACCTAATTTGATAATTAAATCTCACCAAATTACACTCAAATTAATTAATTTGGAACTCTGTTGTTTCGAAAATATTCCTTTGTGCTCTAATCAACTTATTTTGAGAATAAGGTCATGTTTTTGACTATTTATATATGGATCGTTCTTATTTCAATTGCAAAGCCATCATTACCAGATTTTCATCACTAAAGAAATAAGCTGTATAGTATAAATTTCCGATAAAAAAAAAGTTGAAAAAAATCAATACCGCCAAACAGCCCCCCACCCACCATGAGTTCCTGCAAGCTCAAGCTAATAAATTATAATCACCAAATTCTCTCCAGGTAAGCTTATTAAATAAGTTGTTCAACCAATTACGACATGTCAAAAGTAGTTAAAATGTTTATAAATTTCTTCTCATTTCCCCCCTTCTTTTTGGGACTGCGTAGTAATTTGAAAACATGTCAAGTCATGCAATATTGGATCGCATGTGTGTGGGGATAAATAATTAGTTGGTGGTGGATATAATTTAAATTTCAGACATTAATGGGTGCTAGTGCTTGGTTGTGTGCAAGGTTAATCACTCTCTCCCACTCCACACCATATGATATGTTACTATCCTTTCATTTTTTATTTTTTATTTTTCCAATATTCCTACTTCTCTTCTTTGATACGCAAGTGAAAAAAAAGGGTGAGAGAGAGAGATTTTAGCTTCAAGGAAGGAATTTCATCATCATCTCCTTCATTTTATCTTCTATCCCCCATAAGCATCAATATATACAATTACATTTCTGGTTTCTCTCTCTATATTAATAGGAATAATGTGATCAGATGAAAACTTTAAATATTGTACAAACTCAAAACTATGATCTGGACCATTAAAATATTACTAATATGTGTACCCTCGTGTGAGAGGATCCATGAGATAGTGAAACAACACGAGACACCTAATATTGCATCATTTGCTCAATCTATCGCTATCTTAAACAGAACATGTCCCCTGTTTGTAACGACGTCGTCTCGAACCAAATACTTCATTAGTTTCATCACCCAAGTTGCGAGAGATCATGAGATGCTAATTAATTAGACATTTATGAACCATAAGGACATATGTATACTGTAGTTTCTTCAGAAAATAACAATTTTGTGTACCCCATTAACTAGTTCTATCAGGTTCAGTTCAATCCTCAGTAATTTAGAATTTCTATTTATGTGTATAGACAGTAAATTCCATGATAATTTAACTTTTTTTCATAAAAAACTTAAAATAAATATGAATAAATCACTCTAATTAGATAGCGGTAAAAGATGTCCATATAATTTCACATGATGAACTACGATTTAATTGATTGGACATTTCCTTTAAACGATAGATCTATATAAGTAATTTTTCTACGATTATTATACTCACTTTTACATGACTACACGAGTATTTTGAAATTGTAACGATAAATAATATTACTTCAAATATTAAAAAAAACTAATATTTTTATATTTTTATTTTCATTTTCAAAGGTGTGTGAGAAATTATGATATGGTTGTGTTGAGCTGGTGGATGCTTAATATACATACAACCGTATATATACACATAATGGGTTGATTCATTGTATAGAAAGTAGAAGCACAGAGATATACATGCGGTGAGATACACTATCTTTGCGAGGAACTCATCCAAAATTGTAAACGCGAAGTTGTGCGTTTGTTGATTGAGTTCTTGAGTGTTGTTCATGTATGTGATCTTACTGAATTTGCGTATTGAATAAAGTATCATAGTCTTCTCTCGTGGATGTAGGCTTTTATGGCCGAACCACGTAAACCATTATCAACATTTACATGTTTAGCATTGCTTAATAAATTCAGAGTGTCTTATTTCTATCTATTTTGAATGTTTTAAGCTCGATAAAGAGTTACAACGAGCTAAAACTGTACTATAGTGTAGAACAAATTTTATTATACTATATACAAAGAAACGATAATATAACGAAGCTGACCTCTATTTATTCTCCTTTTAACTGTCCAACAAATATAACAATGTACTAATGAATAAATGATACGTAATTTATAGTGTTAACTAATTCAATATATAAAAAAATTAAACAATAATTTGCAAAAATTCCATTAATTGGCGAAAATAATAAATTTAATGTCTGCAATTAGATAATATAACCGCTAAACAATTTAAACCAAGCCACATTATGATGTGGGAGGGCCGACCACTGAATTATTAGTTATGTACAGTATTTTTTAAATCTTTTTTACTTGTGGAGCCAAACCTTATTGAATTCAAATCTCAATTGAAAGTTGATCAGTAACAACAATCACAACTTTCTTTATTTTACTATATGGAGTAGTATTTATTTGTTATAATGGAATGGAAAAAAAAAAGTTTTTTTCCCACTATTATGACTCAAACCTTTAACATAGTTATAGAGTAAATATTTTACTAACTAAATTATCGGTAAGAACAATACTTGAAGATACATTGATGAAAACTCTCAAAGTATTAACTAACAGGGACAAGTTTGCAGAAATGATATTCTCCCTCCATCCTATAATAGGAGTTACTCCTATTGTAGACACGAGTTTTAAGAAATTGTAAATAAATATTGGACTGGAAAAGTTAGTGGAATAAGTGACCCATTTTTTTATATTGATTTTATAATAAAATATGGGTGAAATGAGTTAGTGGAATGTGAAACCTACTTGACATTTATGGTAAAAAAGAAATGTGACTCTTAATATGGGACGGGGGGAGTAGTTATTTGAGAACTATCCAAAGCACTAAGTCATTGAATCATACTCCCTATGTTCCAAAAAAGATGACCTTTCCTTGGGCGACACGAGATTTATGCAATTTTATTTTGTGTGTTAGGTGGAGAAAATAAAATAAGTGAGAAAAAATAAAATAGAGATAAAATGGTTTCTATATTTAGTAATGGTTTATCTTAAAAGTGAACAAACTAAAAAGGAAAGTGTATCGTCGATAGGAGACTACAAATGAATCATACAAATATGCTTACATTCTTCAATTATCAGCAACATATTCTATTTAGCTCAGCCTCCTTTAATTAGCTAGTGAGATGACATCGCTCCTGCAAACTGGCATGTAATCGTACGACGAAACTGTTTCGAGTTGCATGACTAAGTAGAAAACAACAAATATACATTTACATGACTAAGTAGAAAAATAATAAAATATGTAGATTTTAAGTATAAGAGAATTTTATACTAGTCAAACTATAAATCTAACAATAATAAAACATACTATTTTTAGATAATTTTCAATATTATTGCTATACGAATGCATGATCCACGTCATTCAGTGAAATAGGGAGAGTATCAACGAGCACTTAAAACTCAAAACTAAGAAAAATGTGTGCCTTTTAGATTGATGAGAATATTTTCAAGTTTTAACCAGTAAAATTAAATCAAGTGCACAACAAGTCTTTCAATTTTCTTAAATAATTAGTACATATACAAATTAATATCCTTAAAACGACCAACGGAAATACGGAATCCCATTAAAAAGTTGAATGCTAAAAAAAAAATACTTTGAGACTATTACTAACGCATAGTAAGAATATGTATTTAATGTACTCGAAACATCTATAATTTCATGAATCATTAAAATAAATAAATTAAAGGAAAAATAAAAATTAGTGTTCGCATACAAAACAATGGGCTATCTATATTATTACAAGATGTTCGAAAGAAGACACAAATACATGATGTAACACAGCAAGTGTTTTAATATGCAACCGTATACAAATAATAATATCATAAATTGTGGTCCTACAAAATATAAGTATGACAAAATGGAGTAGTTATCACAAGCAAGAAGACAACGATAGTTAGAGTAAGCAGTCTTCTCTCAATTTCTCATACATTACTAAAATCTAACTATCCTCCAAAATCTAACAAAACAAAGAAACATGCAACAGTCATTCGTGTATGTTTAGGATTTCATAATATTAGCAAATCAAAACTAAATCAAACCAAATTGCAATAATTCGATTGGGTATGATTTGATTTGTTTGTGTATATTTTAATTTCCGCATATTAATTAATATAAATAATAACAGTTTTTTAAGGAAATATTAATAATAACAGTTGAAAATTTAAGATCGTACAAGCACAGCAACATATCATTAAAGAATAAAATTGAAAAAATCGGAAATTTGGGTTTAAATTAGTTCTTAATATCAAAATCCGGGTTATATACTTTTTTTTAGACGATACACGTAAGTTAACAATATATTTTTTATTAGATAAAAATCCAAAAAACTATTAATAATCATAATTTAATATATTTCGTTTTATGGTTTGGTTTAAGTAGTAATTTTTTGTAGATATCAAACCTAAGCTACAAACCATAACCATCAATCATAAATTTTAAATTGTAAACTACACTATACTTTTCATATCGTAAAGTAAATTAAATCAAAATAAATCCGATTGATCCGATTAATTTAGAATTACACTGAAGTGTGAATACTTAATTAACTTAACCTAACTTCCTTTAGATGAAAAATAAAAATTCAGACTCGGTAATTAAAAGTTAACCGCTGAATAATTACAACACTTATTTTTCTGTTTCTTAAGCAATCTCTGCACTAAATGCCTTTCTTAAATAATCTCCCTGTATCTTAATTAATCTCCTCTGTTTCTTAAATAATCACTGCTTTTCTCTTTCCTCTTCCTCTGTTTCTTAAATAATCACTGCACTAAATGCCCTCTCCCTCGAGAGAGCTGTCTCTCTCTTCTCCCACACTTTCCAACCTTTTCCTTTCTTTTATATCCGTGTTTGCAGTCGTTAATGGCTGCCCCACACATAAGTTTTTCGTTCCAATTTCTTAATAAGTGGGTGGGTGATTTTTCCCTCTGCCTCTCTCCCTTTTTGGTCGGTGTGGAATTTGATACTCTTCCACTCCAGCGAGCCTCCCTTCAGTTTTTCTTCAATTCGATTCACCCTTAAACTTTTCTTTGTTGAATATCTGTAAATACCTGTCAAAGACAGGAATTTTGTTTCTGGGCTTTTGTGATTGTTTAAAAAAAAAAGAAAGCTTTTTGGAGGGGTTTTCTTGATTTTGTTCCCTTTGTAATCGAGTAATCGGATCTCATTTGGTGTTTCCGTCTGGGGCTAGTCCAGAATTAGTGTGAAATAATATTTTTTTTGAGAGACTTGCTTTTGGTGTTGAGAACTGAGGCTGTTTGATAAATTGCCTCAACGAATTGATATTTCCCAATTTCGTTTATAACGGCAAAATCTTTGCTTGATTGAGTGAGCAGTCGTCTGATATTGTCTTCATCTAACCTCCAAGGCAAGGTTAGATGACTTTGATCTAATCTTTGAAGAGGCTGTAAGATTCCTGAATAAAAGGATTTGCATTTTCTATTTCTGGATCAGCCGCATTTCAGGCAATAATTGTTTCTTGAATGGGAAGACCACATTGCCATTATCTTAACCAACTTCCGCTTTTCCAATCTTGCTGGTAGAGAGAGAAGGTAACAAAGGTGAGAGAGAAAGTTGATTCCTTACCAACCAGAGAGGGCAACATTGATTTGGGGTTTTAGTGTTAACTCGGA
This sequence comes from Salvia hispanica, assembly GCF_023119035.1. Classification (NCBI taxonomy): domain Eukaryota; kingdom Viridiplantae; phylum Streptophyta; class Magnoliopsida; order Lamiales; family Lamiaceae; genus Salvia; species Salvia hispanica. Next base: position 33,517,688 of record NC_062968.1, on the reverse strand, counting down.
CAACAGTTGTTGGATAGATTCTTCCGAAACAACATCGGGCTGCATGTTTATATAATGTTATAGGTAATAATAAATCCTAACATTTTTTTTGACTTGGCAGTTTTATTTGTTATCTACCCATTTTTTCCTTAATTTGCCTGTTTTACTTTTGCCCTCCAAACATATTGAATCTAGTTCCTCCTTATCTAAAGAATCAGTATGCTTGAAATGCATTTTCTGAGATTGCATGTGTCTCTCATTCTTCAAAATTATGTTATATGGTAAAATCTGAATTAACCTGTGATTCACTCATGAAGCATGGTCATTTTTTATTCAATTGGATCATTGGATCCAAATTACTATTCAAAAGTCTTCTCATTTAAACATTACGTTTCAACTATTTAAGAGTCATTTTTACAGTTTTGAGGGCTTAGTTATAATCATTCTAGTTTCCTTCTCATCGTGTATTCAGGAATATGCTAGGTGTTACTCCCTCCGTCCCCCATTAGGAGTCACACTTCCGTTTCTGCACTCGCTTTATAAAAATGATAATAAATACTTAAAGTGGAGAAATGGTAAAGTAAGAGAGAGAATAATGTGACTCCTAACTGGGGACGGATGGAGTATTCATTAGCAGTTAAGCATTTTTAGTTTTTGTTCCCAACTAATAAATTGACTTCCTATTGGCTAAGCTTGCAATTAGAGGAGTGTGAGAACCAGAGGTAAATCATTATGGCAAAGAAATCACAGAAGCACCTTTTGAGACAAGAAAGAGGCCAGGCAGGTTGTATATCGGGTTTTATTAACATATTTCACTTCCGCCATGGGCGATCCACCAAACGTTTGCTTTCAGATAGAAGTCTTGCAAACAAGCAAGTAGTCGGTAAGACTGTTCACAGAATTGTAATACATGCCAGCTTGATGTTTCATAGACCAATATTTTTAGATTTAAGGTAGTTTATAACTTTTTAATGGGTTTCTAGGTGGTGAATATTCAGGCAACCAAACTGTTTTACTTGATCCGACTGAAAAATGCGAAAGCATCGAGGTATGTGGCTCAGTCTGATGGTGGCTTGTAATTTAGTTGTTTATTTTCTTCATGGTAGTAATAGTCTCTAATGTATCAGTTCACTGAAGAAAGTAATGTGCTTATGCTTGATGCTGCTAAAACGAGCATGAAGGAACTCATGGAAGAAGAGATGTGTAATGAGTCTGGAAACCCCAAAGATTCTGCTACTGGTTCGGAACATAGTAACTCAAATGATGGAAATCATCTCAAAAAACGTCAAAAGAAAAGAAGCAGAAGCCGCATCAAGTCTAGTGATCTGGATGTCATTGAGCTGGGCACGTCTGAACAGCTGAGGCCTGAGAATGGTAACCAGGTTCAAGAGCAAAGATCTCTAGATAATCTCGATCTGGAAATGATAATGGAGGAGTTGGCGCAGATCAACCAGAAAAACGTGAATGGCTCAGAGAATGATCTTCATGGTGGTCTTGATGAACCCTCTGGTCAGACTGTTAATGTGGTTGAAGAAAAGTTGGTTGCAGCTCTGATACTGCTTGCACAGCAGCGGCTGAACAGCAGTAAACATTTTGGGGATGACGGGAATAATTGTTACTCAAAAGAGTTCATGGATACTTTGCAAACAGTGAGTTTAAATAAGGGCTTGCTGTTGAAGCTACTAAAGGATCCAGACTCGAAACTGGTTAAACACGTGCAGAGTTTAGAGGATGCTCGGTTAGGCAGAGATACAATAACCAATTCACTGCCAGCATCCACTTTGTCTGAGGATAAGCTGGGAAAATTAAAATGTGATGAATCCAGTAGCCACAAACAGAGAAACTTCTTCCGGAGACGTACCAAGTCGCAGGAGAGCGACCCTGTGGCAGGTGATAGAGATTTTCCGAATCATAAGAAAACCGTCATACTGAAAACCGGGCAAGCAGGGGCACAGAGCCCTCAAATCGATACCAGAGTTAGCAGCCTTCGTTTGCAGTCTCCCGGAATGGACGATAAGTTTCAGAACGATAAAAATACATCTCAGTTCTCTTTCACGGAAATAAAAAGGAAGCTCAGGCATGCAATTGGGAAGGAACGACATGGCGTCTCTCCCGATAGACTTAATCTAAAATTTAGTCAAAAGCACCAAAATAGCAATACTGGTGACAAAGGCGGTACTGGAGAAAATCTTTGCTGGAGCTCTCCAAATAGGAACCATTTCTATACTGAAAGATTTTTAACAACTTCTCCTAGTTTGAAGAAGGGAGAACAGGTTGGACAGTTGAAGGATCTGGGTACAGTGGCCGTGAGTGAAACCAGCCAATATTCAAGACTAAGGGGTTCTAGCATCTATGTTGAGGCTAAAAAACATCTCTCAGAGATGCTAAATAATGGAAGTGAAACCCCGGAGTTAGTAACTCGGCAGGTGACAAAGTCTCTTGGTCGAATCCTCTCTCTTCCTGAGTATAAAAATGGTACGCCTTGCTGCAGCCCTAGAAAATACGGTGATGATATCTTTATGACGACCCAGATCAAATTGTCTCCACGTGGCATAGTGAGGAGTGACTTGAGTGGTCTATTGCAAGAAAATCTCAGCAATCAACCGATTCCGAGAAAGCAACATCTGGAGGGTCAACCTGGCATCTCTAGTAGCAATTGCGAAGCCAAAATACAGTCTCTGGCTACTAATGATAAAATCACACTCATAGATGATCAAGAACATTTCATTGAAATTCAACCTGTCACCGAAGATATTTTAGATCCTGAAGGTAATAATATACTTCTGTTTTGTGAAACATAGTCTTGAAGGTGTTACTATTTGATCACACTGAAAATATTCTACTTTTTAAACGACAGCTCGAAGGTCGCCTGGAATAGTTGCAGATACTGTAGAAATGGCTGAATCAAAACCTCGGGAAGAGGAAAAAACAGTTACCAATTTCTCTGAATCATCTAATAATTTGATTGGTGGAGATATCGACACCGAAGACGATAGAGAAGTAGACAATACACAAGTTCCTTCTCAATTATCAGTAGACTCTTCTCCTAGCTATAAATTGGTGAGTCTCCATTCTTTCATTCTTTTTTAACTCAGAAGACAACTCTAAGCCTGAGCGGTACTAGGTCGAGTCCTCAATCCATGCGTGCTATTCTTCTCTTGCGTTTCCTAAATTGGAATTATCTTATCATGTTTTCATTCTTTTATTTTTTCAGTCATTTTCTGGTGAAGATCAATTACTGCAATCTTCAGAGTCTCCTCCACATGGTCCAGTAAGCACTGAAATTGAAGATTCTGACTTCGTAATGGAAAAATTGGAGCGACCCAGTCCGATATCTGTTCTTGAGCCATTATTCACAGATGATGACATCAGTCCTGCAAGCACCACTTCGCAACCAGGTTAGATTGTTGATAAAGCACTGAAACAGTCTCATGTTAGGACTTCTTCGTTTATCTCTCATACTGAAATATCATCCTTTGTGATTTTTAGTTGGAAAAGAAATCCAGCCATGTCATATCCATTTTGAAGAACAATCTTCTGCTAGCGACCAAGGAATTTGTACAAGAATTTCTCTCGAGGATGAGGAATCTGCATTCGAGTATGTGGAAGCCGTGTTGCTGGGCTCAGGTTTAAACTGGGATGAATTTCTCTTGAGATGGATTTCAATGTATGAAATCCTTGACACGGAGTTATTTGATGAAGTCAAGTTATTCTCTAGCCGACCCCAGCATGATCAGAAGCTCCTCTTCGAGTGTGCGAATGAAGCTTTAAAAGAGGTGTGTGCGAAGTACTTTGGATGCTTTTCTGGGATATCACATTTCAAAATGAATATACAACCGGCTCCTAGAGGGATGGATCTGATCCTAGAAATATGGCGACTTGTCGAATGGCATCTGCTTCAGCTTCCACAGCCACATTCTCTTGACAAGCTTGTCAAAGCAGACTTGGCAGGATCTGGAAAATGGATGGACATCCAATTAGACTTTGAGTGTATTGTTTCAGAGATGGGGGAGACCATTTTCACAGAACTGGTAGAGGAAGCGGTACTGAACTTTTCCGATGGCGCATTGGAGTGTGAGTTTGCAGTGCTCCAAACTGAATCCAACGCCATTGAGGCAACCAACTTGTAGAGTGAGGATAAGCATGGGCTAAATCGGTTTCAAGCTGATATCCTCTTCACATGATTGCTGGAAGACGAGGGGCGTCTCCATACCAGGCATGATGAAGGTCTCAAACATCTACATTCGGCATATCTCAATAAAGCTCACAGATGGTTTGGATCTCTCAGCATAGTAGAGTCGTGTGTAGTTATTTCGAGTTAGGAATCACAAAAGAATGGACACTTTTACCGCACAAAGGCGTCCGTAGGTACTTGTAGGAAGTCATTTAGTTTCGTTTGATTCCATGCCCATTTTTATTGCAGGTTCAGCGGGGTCTAACCTCATAATAGAAGATCAGGGTGTATGATCATAAAATAATACAGCAAGGCTTCTGCATATTTGGTGTGTGCAGAAAATCCTCCGCATGTTTGCAGTATTTGTTTGTTTCTTGATTGCACATAGGTGCTTTGATTTGTAAAGAAACATGGTTGTGTTGAGTTCTCATCTAATGTTTCCATCCACACCTGTAATTTGACTTGTGCAGTAGATGTATTTGTCTATATGCCATCACCCCAGTTGCATCAACTGTGTTCACTGTGCTGCTCGTTGTTTTTTAGAATCGTCTCGTGCAACATGAGAGTATCTGCAGGTTGATTTTTTTAGCAGTTTCTGTGGTCAAGTGTTTGGGCCGCTTTTACACAACAAATTTTTAGTGCTCTTGGCACGTACCCGCAAAATGGAACACGAAGATCCTTCTTCGTGAAAGCTTTGGTTTTTGCTTCCCGGATTCCTCTCCTTCCTCGGTCAGCATTTCCAATTCCTGCAGATGGAGTCCTCTGTGTTTCCAGTGGAGTTTTCTTCATTGTATAAAATAAGGTTACCAATGTGAAGTAGTGATATCGATCCAAATTCAGCACCTACATTGGGACTTGTTTTTTGAATGATATTTGATGACTTCACATGGCACAATAAAATATTAAATCAAGCTACAAATTCGAATATCATAGAGCTAAAGTAATCTTTTTACTTGACCATATTACTAACACAACAATGTCACATCTTTTGCAAGATGAAATACCCATCAAACTGCATGATCTCAGGTGGACTTTCATCAAACACAATGTAGTCGATTTGTAACAAAAAATTCCAAATGTATAAATATGAATATATCAGCTTTATGTAACAAAAAATTTACTTCGTATTTTACATTAAACTCGTAGAGTTATATTGACTGAATTTTTGGTAGTATTACTGATATAGGGTATAACCTTAAAAAGAATATAATAAAGTTGACAATGATGAATTCATAGTTAGCGGTATGCTTCCACTAAAATAAATAGATTGGAGATTCGAGTAACCTTAAAGAAAAAATGATAAATAATCATTGATCATTTTTTCAAAAAAGAGAAGGAAATAAAAAAAATATATAATTTTCAATTCAATAAACATATAGTGATATTTATCGTGCGTCATGTGAAGGACGAATAAAGTAAGTAGTAGTACCAAATATCAAGAACTATTGTAAATGTGGATAATTAAATTAAAGATCACATGTATTAATAATTTAGAAAACAGATATAAGAAAAATGGAGCTAACTTCTACTCCCTCCGTCCCGCTTTAGCAGTCCCATTGACTTTTCTGCCCTCTTTTGTAAAAATGATAAAAAATAGTTAAAGTGGATAAATGGTAAAGTAAGAAAGACAACAACGTAGATAATACTCTTCTCTATATTATTCTCTCTCTTAATTTACTATTTCTCCTCTTTAACTATTTTTTATCATTTTTACAAAAAAAGACAGAAAAGTCAATCGGACTACTAAAGCGGGACGGTGGGAGTAATTAAATCCAAATTTTAATTTAGTTAGAACTATAGAATATTTCCATAAATGCCAATTTTTAGATGACTTTTCTAATTCATTGTGTATTTTGGAATAGATGCGTAAATGTCCATCCAACGCCGAAATTTCAGATTGACGGAAGATTTTTAATGTCCTTTATCCAATGTTGATTTCATTGTCGTACATCCATAAGCGCAACTCAAGTTGTGGCGAAATGCTAACTCCATTGCGCAAACCCAGGAATAGATTTACTTAGGCCATCCGCAACGCTATCTCTTATCCGTCTCTTAACCGTCTCATCTCTTAACTATTCATGGGCCCCACTGTACTTTTCAGCTCATCTCTTAACTAAGAGACAGCACCTGCAACCCTCCATCTCTTAACCATCTCTTAACTATTCATTCAATTTTATTTTTTATTTTTAATTCCAACAAATTCAATTAATAAAAACACACTTCATTAAAATAAAATAAATATTACAACTTAAAAAAAGCCTAAAAAATAGAAAAAAATACATAATTTAAAATCCTAAAAAATAAAAAAAATACATAATTTAAAATCCTAAAAAATAAAAAAACTACTCCGCCGGCGAATCATCATCCCCCGAAGTCGGCGGTACAACTATACCAAGTTGACGTCTCATATACTCAATTCCGGCCATATGGGCTTCAACTTGGCCAGGATTCATTTTTGAGAGGTCCGCCATCGTGGCGACTAGGTACATGGACATTAGGGTGTGCGAGCCCGTGCCCGTGCCGGAGCCCGAGCCCGAGCCCGCCTGGCTTGGTCCGCCGCGTCCCATCCCTCTCGCTCTCGCTCTCCCCCTGGCTCTAGCCGCCTTCGCCGCCTTGGTCCCTTGCGGCCGACGTCGTGCACCGGAAGAAGACCCCCCTACATCATCGGTTGGCGTGCCCTCACGTGAGGTGTTGCCTTCGCCGCCATCACTAGACGAGTAGTGGCCACGCGCCGTGCGCTTCGTGCGTTTCGAGCCCGAGGCCGACTCGACACCGCCAGCCCACCTGTCAAGGTGGTGGACTTGCGACCAAACATCGACAAGCTTGAAATCTTTGCCGACGTCGTCTTTGAAGACCCGCAACGCCGCTCTCAGAATGTCGGCTCCACTGGCTCCGCTCTGATAATTCGCCTCTTCTCCCCTGTATATCGCGCAAAATTTTTTGACATCTTTGTCCGTTCGGTCCCAATGACTGCGGAGCATCTTCACGTTGCGGCGAACGGTAGTCGTCGGCCTTCGGGCGTTGTAAAGGTCGGTGACTTTTTCCCAAAAGCACTTGTGGGTTTGTTGATTCCCGACGACAGGATCGTACGAGACGCTGATCCAAGCGTCGTACAAAGCCAACGTCTCGGCTTGGCTGTATGCATGCCGAGTGCCGTCTCCACCAACCTCTGCAGCCGCTGCCTCCTCTTCCTCCTCGGCATTGACGCCGAGACTCGAGGTTGATCCTGCCGGAGCCGGAGCCGGAGCCGGAGCCTCCACCGATTGGCCAGTCGGGCAAATTGCGATCAGGCGCCAAAAAATTCTCCGGAATTTGGGATAATCCCGGCGATTGCCCGTACCTTTGGGGGGGGAGGGGACGATAGTATGCATCCACATCAAAATGTGGTGTTTGGTACGCCGGCGGGGTGGTCGAGCCTTGGGTGCCCGGCGACGAACCGGGAGTACCCAAACAGTTGTACATGCTCGCCCAATCGTCGAACGAGTTCAAGTCGAACCCGACGGAGCGCCGCCTGCCGGAGCCGCCGCCGCTGGAGTTTCCATCGCCGGACATTTTTTCAACAATTTGAGAGTAGTGTTTGTGTGTAAAATGGAAGAGGAATGAGGAATGAAAGTTGTGTTTGTGTGTAAAATGGTGAATGGAGTGTGGAGTATATTTATAGAAGAATAAAAAAAAAAAAAAAAAAAATTTGAAAAATTCGACCGTTTGAAAATTTTTTTTTTTTTTTTTTAATTAAATTCGATTTTTTCGAATTTATAAAAAATAAATAAAATTATTACGTCATAAATACGACGCCCACTCGCGGGCCGGCGAGTGGGCGTCACGCAACGCTCCAGCGCGCGCCACGTGGGCGCGCGCGTCGTCTCGCCAGCTCGAGGCCGGCCTCGCCGTGTCGCGTCGCACGACGAGATGTCTCGTCTCGTCGAGACGAGACGCGCCTCGCAACGCTGACTCGATGCTGGCTCGTCTTGTCGAGACGAGACCGAGCCAAAATCGAGCCCGCGTTGCGGATGCTCTTAGCCTCGTTTGTCCCACGCATTAAATTGACTACACATACCGACAATTCAATCACTGATCTTGAAACTACTTCAATTAATTTTTGAGTTTTAGCATTATACGAATGATCGAACGCCGAATCCACAAATCTAGTACAATTTGAAATATTGGATCACAATTTGAAATGTTTTAAAAATTGAACCAATTTTGCAACAATTATTTTAAAAATAATTGGTAATTAATTTGAAAAAAAAAAACATCACAAAACTCTTGAAAAATATTATTTTATGATACAACTGGGAATGGGATAAAACTACTACATTGCAATGTTAACAAGAATGATCATATTTAAACAGAGCAATTACAAAGCAATCATTTTTTTCTTAGATTTTGAATTATACCCTTTGAATTTGCCTAAGAAACCCAATTGTACAAACAATAACCCAAATTAAATTTCTCATGTCAGCATAAAAGTCAACCCCGCATACAAACACAACACACAACCAATCCGAAAACCTTTAATTTATTTTCACTTCATACCCCCATAAAAACATAGATATATGTTTCACACCCCTAAATTATTACGAGTAGTGATTATTTTCAAGACATTAACGCAATATTCTGCATTGAAAGTATAATTTGTTTAGCTTCATATCGAAACTTTAATAACAAGAAATATACGATGATAACTGTGTATTATATATTCATGACATCTTTAAAGCACATTTTTTATATAAAAATAACTTATTAAATATATGCGAGTTTATATATACGACCTTCTAAATGAGATATATTATACTACAGGAGTACTACTCTATTAATAGACGAAACTACCATAAATCATAATCGTAGCATCCTAGTAAAATAAATCAACCAACCGACTATCATGATTTTAAATGCATACCACAATTTAGAGGGAAACATGCCAAAATAAATCTCAAACAGTGTCTAACCTTTTCAATTTTTAGAATAAAAGACAATTACGCACACATTACATTACTATAACATGTTTATATTTGCAAGAATATTAAATTTCATAAGTTATTTGCACAAAAATCACATCCTATATAATTTACATGCATGTCAAAATCTCATTTGTTAATTAATTTTAACTTTCGACCCGCCCATCGAAACAACTCATTATCATTATAGGTTGATCTTCTCCAAAACGAATTGGCAAAAACAAAAAACCTAATAACCAATAAATTCACGTTCCAAATGAAAAAAAAAACAAAAAAACCTAATAACCAATAAATCCACGTTCCAAATGAAAAAAAAGAAAGTTTATATTAGAATTAAATTTCCACTTCTTAAAAATAGTGATAAAAATGAGTAGTTCATGACTTATTTTGTAATTTTTTCTATGTTTGTAAATTATTCATTGTAAAAAATTGATATTGGTATTATTATATTATAATGCAAAACATGTCAAGCATAAGAACCTCACTTTAATCTTATCCAATATTGTCAGTTAAATTTTATCCAATACTAGGATGCATTATAAAATTTAAAATAAATAGGGTAAAATATATCAATGTGGATTTTAGTAAAAATGTTTTCACGGATTAGTTATAATTATTTGTATTCTAAGAACGAATAAAAAAAATTAAGCTTAGGCGATTCGTTATTAGTTTTGTGGCATGAAATATAAATTATTAGTTATTAGGGGTTGAAAAGGCGAATATAGGATAATGCTTATGGGTGCAAAATTAACTTCCGTTGCTCGTCTAAAAACTCAGTTCCTTTCTCTCTCTAGAATTTCTCTGTCTGTATCTTGCAACCTATAGATACACCAATACATACAGGTACAATAAAACAACTACGTAATCTAGAATTCCCCTGAATTTGATTCCACCAACACGATTTCAAATCCCTAATCTGGTAGTAAACTTCCTGTTATCGATACTTGAAATCTCTCATCGTTCCCTCTGTTTCCGCAATTTCTCTCTCCTCACTTCTTGATTTAAGTTATATGTGAAAAACCCTAGCTTTTGCCATTTTCTCCTTTGAACCCTAGTTTAATCCTGAACTCCCAATACTTGGCAATCGTTACTCGCGGGATTTTGGGATTCGATTAGTTTTAGGATTTCTGACTTTGTTTATCAGGTATGCTTTGATTTTGATCTCGTTTTGGGAACGTTAAAAAATGTAACTTTTTTAATTATGTGCTTCTGGGTTTGTTGCATCATTGCCTATTGATTAGCTCATTTTGAGTTATTTGCTAGTTTAGATAAGTGTTGATTCCGTAAAAATATATGGTGTATGAGCTTTTGGTGTAATTGAGTTTGATGTGCTGAAGCTGTTAATGGCAAGTTCTTGGATTGTTATTTGATAGTGATGGTTAGGAATTTGAATAATTAAGGTGAAGGGTTGATTGTTGGCATTTTATTCTGGGCGAGGTGGGGGTTAAATCTAAAATGAGGGATGTATTGCACTAAACTTGGATTAATGGATATTTTATGTTATCTTGTTAACGCTAGTTGGAGATTTATTACATAAGCAAAATTGAAGTTAAAAGAAAGAATTGAATTGACATCTTTGTTCTGCCTTATATCTTTTCTTACAGTTTATCTGAATGGTATACTACTTTTGTGTCAAAAGTTAATGGTGGCACGAGCCATATTCACTGTTCTGCTATACCTTATGGATAGGGCCTGTCAAGCTCTCTTGGGTATAACATTCGTGCTTTGTAAAACTACTAAATCGGTTTTCTACACAAAAATGTAATTTTTTATAACTATTTATACCTTTAGTTGTTATTTTCAGATGGAACTTCTCTTATTTATTTGATCTATTATGTCCTGTACGATTAAACTTGCTACTTTTCATGGATTATGGCAATTTTCTGAATAGATTGTTCTGGTAGATTGTCAAGCATACAATTCCTTTTGCTGCTCAATGCTGGCGGCAGCATGCAGATGATTGTTAGAAGAGATGCAAAGGTATCATGCTGGCAGCTGCACTAGTGCAGTCAATAACGGTGCAATTTCTGGATTACAGTCAAGGGATGCATCCCGTGCTGACCCATCAACTCTGCCTACTAACTTCTCACTAAATGCAAGGTAGCTATCCACTTGCACGTAATGTGCCAGATTCTATTTTATGAATACAGGGCTAGAGCAGGTCAATTTTCTGTCACCTTAATAAAAAGAATTCTAATGTTCTCATTGATAATCTTTACCCTTTAAGAAATAAGTTACTTTGTAATATGTTAATGGTATTCTAGTTTTCACATCAGACTTAGTAAGTTTTAGTTTCCCTTTAAAAGGTTCCTGTAATGAAGGAGGTACACTTTTGCTCCATGATCATCAATTTGTAAAAGATAAATCCTTGATCTGCTTTGACATCATTCTTGATAAAATATTTGGATGAAACTTTAGCATGGAAAACTGGATTGAAATGGAACGTTCTGAAATAGAACACAATGGTATTAATGTAACCACAATTAAGATTTACTGGACGTGAATTGATGTTAGATTATTGCGTTCATGAAATATTAGTAGTTAAAGCATAAAATTTTATAAATTATCATTCAGCATAAAATAGTTCACGTGGAAGGGTTTAAGCGGTCCTTTTTCTCAGTTATGGGTTCAATGCAGATGTTACTGATTTGAGATGGGCTTTATGGTATCATACATGTAATATGCAATGCTGCCCCCTCTCTTGTTGTATCTTGTATTTTCTTAAATATGTTTGGAATATGTATTCTGGCAATTGGATGATTCTGTTACTCTTATCACCCTATAGATATTGTTTCTTTAAATTTTTTTGCAGATGCTCCTAGCTATTTCACCCTTAGGCAAATTTTTTATTGTTTATATTGTTCATTTTTAGTCAATGTACATAAGCTATGCAATTAAAATCTAACTTGAGTGTCCAATATCTTCCACCAACATGCAGTATGTTTATCTTGGTTTATCAAACTTTTGAAGCTATTTCCCTTAACTGGTCTATTTACCTTGTTTTCACACCCAGACGCACTGCACAGCCAAACCAATACAAATTGAGGTGTGACAAGGAACCGTTGAACTCCAGGTAATTTCAGTATCTCCTCTTTATTTTTTAGTACCTGGCCTACTACATTCTTCACTTGATGGACCTTGGAGGTCCTCGGAACAAGAGGCTCTTTTGATTCTTCCCCTCTCGTCCCATTACTTACTGACTATAGTGTCAGAATCTCAGGCCATATGAATATCTTGATATCCCAGATTGATCCTGATTTTCCATTTTACAACTTTTTTTATCACCCTTTCCTTGAGTTGGCTGTACTTTATGGTTACAGAGTTGGGCCACCTGACTTTCACCCACAGACTCCTATTTGCCCCGAGGAGACACTTACCAGGGAGTATGTGCAATCTGGTTACAGAGAAACTGTTGAAGGACTTGAGGTTGTCTTTAGACCTTCTATGTGTCTTCCTATATATACTTGGCATATGACTCTCTTATCACAATTCTTTTGCATTTGTTACTTACAAATCATCATATGATCAAATTGAACTCAGGAATCCAGAGAGATCCTTTTATCTCAGGTTCAGTATTTCAACACTCCAACTATTGCCAAGTCCAAAGAGGTGCGCAGTAAAATTTAACCAGGAACCTTCTCTTGTTTTTGATGAATTTAGAGAATTGCTCATGTTTGCTTCGTGGTATAAATGAAGTTTTTAACTTAAAAATTGAAATCCATTTGCAGGCAATCCGAAAATGTCATAGAGCAATTAATGAGTCTCGCGCCCAAAAGCGAAAGGTGCTTTGTTCTTCTTTTCTCATCCTGGATAGCGGAGAAAAAATACAATATCTTTTTACTTGAAAATGGATCAATTTTATGATCCTTGTTTTTACTAAAGACAAATCTTAGTTATGGTTATGCCTTGTGGGTACTGATGACAAGCTTTGACAATAATAAATATCGTTTTTATGCAGGCGGGTCAAGTTTATGGCGTGCCACTTTCTGGTACACTACTGACCAAGTCTGGTATCTTCCCTGAGCAAAGACCATGTGGAGAAGACTTCAAGAGGAAGTGGATTGAGGCATGTCCTTTTACTTTAATGCAAATTTCATGAAGTTGATACTTGACTTCTAATACTTATCCTTCGTATAATGGATTGCCTTCAAAAGTTCTTCTTGTGAATTGAGACAGGATTGATTTCGGATATTAGGTTGTGTATGCTCTATATTCTTCAACTATGTAACATCCTTTTTCTTTCATTTGTTGATTTTTCATAAGATTATTGATCGGGATTGAACTACATTATACATTACTATATGTTGGATTAGTACTGTACAACCATAATGAAAACAAAATTATGCTGAATGTCGCTGCATTTCCATTCCAGGCTTGTCTTTCAGCTAGGAGATCCATCTATGATAATGAAATATTCCTAAATTTTCGAAGTAGGCAGCCGAGATGTTCTGCATTATTAGTTTGACAAGTGAAGACTTTTTTGACACTTAGTCCCTTCTAGCTTCTATAAAGTTGTCCATGCAGTTGTGTTAGTGTAAATAGTAAGACTATGGTGCAATTTGAAGGAAATGTCGCAATGAAGGTGGAAAATTTTGTGATATGGCATTTAATGTTCATTAGTGTAGTGATAATCTTTTCATAATGGCTAAAGCAACTAAATTGCTGAAGTGCTTTGAGCTTTTTCTCCAGGGTTTATCACAACCACATAAAAGATTGCGGTCGTTGGCTGACCTTGTCCCTCATGGTAACCGGAGGAAATCTCCATTCGAAGTTCTTATTGCAAATAATGTTCCATTATTGAGAGCAACATGGTTCGTCAAAGTAACGTATCTTAATCAGGTATGGATATCCAGCTTAGAGAATAAGTGGCCGAAGTCTTTTTACAATATAAACTGATTTTTTCTGTCCTCAACTTTGGGATTAGTGATCTTATATTCTATTTCAGGTTCGCACAACCTCTTCTAATTCATCTTCTGGGTACCATGATAAAGCTCAAGTTTCACGTTCAGAACAATGGACAAAAGATATTATAGAGTACTTGCAATGTCTATTGGATGAATTTCTTACAAGAAACAATACTCATTCAGCATTGTATGCACGGGGTCGGTCTTCACAAATGATCTTTACTGGCACAGTGCAACAAAAGAGTGATTCGTATTCATCTCTTATTGATGGTGAGGAACCTTCCCTGTATAATAAGTGGTGGTATGTGGTGAGGATTGTTCATTGGCACCATGCTGAAGGGCTGGTCATTCCTTCTCTCATTATTGATTGGGTTCTGAATCAGCTACAGGTACTAATCTTCTTTTGTTTACCTCTTCATCTTCTTGAGGTCCATCTACAATTTTTGCTGATGAATGTGTCATCCTTTTATGGTACAACCCCAAAATCATGTCACTGCAGGAAAAAGAATTGCTCAATGTTCTCCAGTTGCTATTGCCCATTATATATGGTGTCATTGAAACTGTTGTTTCATCTCAAACTTATGTGCGTACACTTGTGAGGATTGCTGTTCGATTCATCCAAGAGCCTTCTCCTGGTGGTTCTGATCTTGTCGATAATTCTCGGCGTGCATATACTACTGCTGCTGTTGTTGAGATGCTTCGGTATTTGGTACTAGCTGTGCCTGATACTTTTGTGGCTTTGGATTGTTTTCCCTTGCCAGCGTGTGTGATAAGTAATGCAGTAAATGATGGAAGTTTCTTATCCAAAATGGCTGAGGATGCTAAGAAGGTGAAGGGTGGTCAAATCGATGTATCCAGTGTACTCAGGGATAAAAACCATGATGTTCAAGCTGACTCCTTTTCATTCCAAAGTGTTGTTTCATCAATTCAAAAACGTTCAGAGACTCTTGCAAGAGCAGCCAAACCCAATCATCCTGGTTACAATGTAGCAAAATTCTTGAAGGTGTTGGACCAAACTCTCATGCATGGGGATGTTGGAGTTTCTTGCAAATTGCTCTTAGAAAATACTTGGGATGAGATTTATACTGAACATTGGAGTGCTGAAGTGTGTCCCTGTTTACTTACATCACTTAAGCATATTAGTAAGGCTACACCGTCATTACTTTACTCCATTTTCCTCATTTGTGAGTGGGCAACTTGTGAGTTTAGGGATGTTCGTGCTGCGCCTCCTCTTGGTCTGAAGTTTACTGGCAGAAGAGATTTCTCTCATATATTTATAGCAATACGACTTCTAAAACTGAAGATGGCAGCCTTACACAGTTCAAATCCGAGAAACAAAGATCTTGTAGATATCTTTGAAAGTCCAAGCCTTTTGCATGATGTTATTGTATGTTGGATCGATCAACATGAGGTGCATAACAGGGAAGGTTTTACAAGAGTGCAACTTCTAGTAAGAGAGTTGATGCGATCTGGCATTTTCAATCCTTTGGCATATGGCAGACAGCTGATTGTAAGTGGAATCATGGATGGCATTGGACCTATGGTTACCCTGGAAAAGCGTAAGAGACATTACAAACTCTTGAAGCAGTTGCCTTCTCCCTACATACTTGATGCTCTGGAGGAAGCCAAGTTTGCCGAACCTCCAATTCTTTTGGAAGCAATGAATGTTTACTCAAATGAACGCAGGTTGCTGCTTGATGGGTTGTTAGGAGTCAGTAAATTTACTTCCGTTGCAAGAAATGTGGCTAAGAAGAAAAAGTATCTCCACATGTCTGAAAATGGAGGTGGCTCTCCATCTTCTGTTGATCAGTGGTATTTTCAAGCAGCATCCAAATTATCAACAGATATTGACATGGATGTTAAGCTTGGGGAATTAAAAGCTTCAATTTCGGCACTGTTGCAATTTCCCAATCCTTCTTCATCAGCTGATACTGCCGTTGATGAATCTCAAGTGAGCTCTAAGAGGCCTGCTGGGGTCTATAATAGAACTGATGGCATCGAAGAAACATCTGGCTGTGAAGAATGCAGAAGAGCGAAGAGACAAAAATTAAGTGAAGAAATGAGCTCAATCCTGCAGTCAAATCCAGCAGAGGATGAAGCAGTATGGTGGATAAAAAAGGGGCTCCAGTATATGGAGTCATATAAAGCAGAACCACCTCCTAAGCTTGCCAAGCAGACCTCAAGGAGCAGGCAGAAATCTGTCCGAAAAACTCAAAGTCTTGCACAATTAGATGCTGCTCGAATTGAAGGTAGTCAGGGAGCATCTACGAGCCATGTATGTGAAAATAGGATAGGATGCCCGCATCATAGAAGTGTTTCTGATGACATCACAAAACCAGTAGATGTGGTCAGAAAACCGCCCTTGGGAGATATTGTTTCAGTTGGAAAGCTGCTGAAGCAGATGCGATTTGTAGAAAAGAGGAAACTCTCTGTATGGTTGATATCTGCTGTTAAGAACCTAATCGAAGAGGCTGAAAGGACTGTGCCTAAGGTTGGTCAATATGGTAGGACATTTCCTGCTAATGATGGTCGAAGCTCCATATACTGGAGACTTGGCGAAGATGAACTGTCAAAAATTTTATATTTAATGGATGTTTGTCATGAATACACTTCAGCAATGAGGTTTCTTCTTTGGTTGTTACCGAAAATACCTAATAATCCTAGTTCTGCCATCCCCAGTAGAAGTATTATGATGCTTCCTAGAAATGCGGATAACGATGTCTATAACATTGGGGAAGCATTTCTTCTGTCATCTATTCGCAGGTATGCTCTTAATTTCAGTCTTAGTTTTTTATCATCTCATTTGTTGATATTGTTTTGGGGCATACCTGTCCCTCACTAGAATCTTGTCTATCATTCTTTCATTATTTTGCACTTAAACTGTGGTGTATATTGATACACCTGATTAGTTGATTCTGAAAAACTTGTTCTTGTACTCCCCTGAGAAAAGCACTGCATATATATACATTTCAGACTCATAAAATTACTGAATTGTGTTGATTTTTAATATTGTCTCACGCGCCTAATTTTCTCTGTTGCAGTTACGAAAATATAATTGTCGCAGCTGACCTTATTCCTGAGACTTTGTCTGCCACAATGAATCGTGCTGCCACGTTTTTGGCATCTAAAGGCAGGGTGGTTTCCGCTTCACCTGCCTTATCTTATACCCGCCAAATCCTAAAGAAGTTTAGTAATTTAACCAGTGTTGTTGAATGGGAAAAGACTTTCAAATCCACATGTGATAAGCGGCAAATTTCGGAAATAGACTCTGCCAAGTCCTCAGAAGGGGACTTTGGCTTTACCCTTGGTGTCCCAAATGGAGTGGAAGATCTTGATGATTATTTCCGTCAAAAGATAACTGGTGCAGCACGGGTTTCTAGAGTGGGTTTGAGCATGAAGGAAATAGTTAACAAGCATGTGGATGAAGCTTTTCAGTACTTCTACAGCAAAGATAGAAAACCTTATGGTGCTGGAACAAATAAAATCCCAAGTCTGGAGAAGTGGGAAGATGGATATCCCTTAGCTCAGAAAATAGTGCAGGGATTGATCGACTGCATGAGACAAACTGGTGGGGCTGCTCAGGAAGGTGATCCTTCACTGGTATCTTCTGCAATTGCTGCTATTGTTAATAATGTTGGACAAGTAATTGGCAGAATTCCTGATTTATCTTCCAGCAATAATCAATCAGAAAGGACAAATGTCACTTCCTCTTCTGGATCCTTAAATTTTGCAAGGCGCATTTTACGTGTTCATATCACCTGCCTATGTATATTAAAGGAAGCACTTGGAGAACGGCAGAGCCGAGTCTTTGAGGTCGCTCTTGCAACAGAATCTTCTTCCGCTCTCATGCAAACTTTTGCACCTGGAAAGGCTCCTCGCAGTCAGTTTCAAATGTCTCCTGAATCCATTGACTTCAATGCCAATTTACCTAATGAAAATCACTCCAATAAAGCAGCTCTTGGGAGAGCAGCAAGAATAACAGCTGTTTCTTCACTTGTCGTTGGGGCAATTCTTCAGGGAGTTTCTAGCCTGGATAGAATGGTTACCCTATTTAGGATTAAAGAAGGACTGGATCTAATGCAGTTTGCAAGGAGTTTGAAAACTAACATGAATGGAAATTCACGCTCCATGGGAGTTTCGAAGATTGACAACTTGATTGAAGTTTCAGTGATCTGGTTCAGGGTTCTTGTAGGGAACTGCAGGACAGTCTGTGATGGACTTATTGTGGAACTCCTGGGTGAAGCCTCAGTTGTAGCTCTCTCGAGAATGCAGCGAATGCTGTCTCTGAACTTAGTCTTTCCTCCAGCCTATTCTATGTTTGCCTTTGTGATATGGAAACCTATGCTTGATGCTAGTGTTGGAGTACGAGAAGAGTCACATCAGTTGTCTCAGTCACTGGGTGCAGCTATAGGCGATGCCATAAAGCACCTGCCATTCCGTGACATATGTTTCCGTAATGCTCATGGCCTTTATGATCTCATAGCTGCAGATACCCTTGATTCGGAATTTGTATCAATGCTACAATCTAGTGCTACGGACAGCAACTTGAAGGCAGCTGCCTTGGCCCCTCTTCGTTCTAGGCTTTTTCTAGATGCACTCATAGATTGCAAAATGCCAGAACCTGTATTAAAATTGGATGGTGGGAATTGGATCTCTGGTCAAGGTGAGTTGAAAAAACAATGTGCAGAAAATGTGAAAAAGCTTATGGGTAGGCTTGTACATGTTTTGGATACCCTGCAGCCTGCCAAGTTCCA
This sequence comes from Salvia hispanica, assembly GCF_023119035.1. NCBI lineage: Eukaryota > Viridiplantae > Streptophyta > Magnoliopsida > Lamiales > Lamiaceae > Salvia > Salvia hispanica. Next base: position 33,498,919 of record NC_062968.1, on the reverse strand, counting down.
TTGGCAGTGGGTTGAGCTTAGGTTCCTTCTAAATGAACAGGCTGTTAACGAGAAGATTATGGAAAACGAGATCTCCTTGACTGATGCAATAAGATCTCTCTCACCCCATCCTGATAAAAATACTGCTTCTGAGAATGAGAGCAACTTTGTCCAAATTATTCTCACCAGGTTACTCGTCAGGCCGGATGCTGCTCCCTTATTCTCTGAAGCTGTGCATCTATTGGGGAAGTCACTCGAGGATTCAATGCTGTCGCAAGCAAAATGGTTGCTCAGAGGTGCAGAAGTCCTGTATGGCAAGAAAACAATTTGGCAGAAAGTTATGAATATTGCTGCCGACATCAAAGAACTGTCTGTTAAGCCTCAGTTCTGGAAGCCATGGGGATGGTTTCATGCTGATACTAATTCAGTGAGTAATAAAGGTGAGAGGTTGAAATCCGAAGCTGGTGCCCTTGAGGAAGGAGAAGTTGTTGATGAAGGGTCTGTTGCTAACCATTCTGGAAAAGAACATGGCCTCTCGTCAACCGAAGGGTCGGTTGTGAGTCAGCAGCATCTGACAGAGCGAGCTCTGATTGAGTTGATCCTTCCATGTGTGGATCAAGGCTCCGATGACTTACGTTATAGTTTTGCAAGTGAAATGATCAAGCAGATGAGCAACATTGAGCAACAAATAAATACAGTTACTCGTGGAGGTGGCAAGTCTATGTCAACCCCTTCTCCTGCAATTGGAAGTCCTGCCAATAAAAGTGGCAGCCGCAAGAGTGCAAAAAGCAGCAGTCCAGGTTTACCCAGACAAGCTAATGTATCCGCTGACACTGTTCCACCTTCTCCTGCAGCACTGCGAGCCTCCATGACTTTGCGGTTGCAGTTCCTGCTGAGATTACTCCCTGTTATTTGTGGAGATAGGTAATTTTGTTTTTTTCTGATTGTTTTTGTCCTATTCTGGTCCTTTTTAATTTAATTGATAAAGTCGTTATGGTTTTAGCCTCAACTGATTTGCCAATCTTAAATATTAGGAGTATGAATGTGTGGTTTAACTTAAAGGCGTTTATTACTGTGTTGCGTTCACATCAGTTTACTTTGATACGAGCATATCATTTTTGTCTGGTTAACTTTGAATATTGCTTGCTGGCTTTCATTGTAGCATGGTATTTATTACTAATACATACTGCTGTATGTAGATATTGTGGAACATCCTATTCCTAAGAATTAAATAACGCACGTTTTACTTATTTTGGCTACAATAATATGTAATCCGACACATGTCACTTTTTGCAGGGAGCCTTCAAGCCGTAATATGAGATACGTTCTTGCTTCAGTGATTTTACGTCTTCTCGGAAGCAGGGTCGTACACGAAGATAGCTCCCACTATGTAAATACTGCACTGACTTCTTCAAATAGGGATGCAGGATCTCTTATGGAGAGTTATACATCTACGACATTTCTGTGTGGTGAAAGTCTTTTTGATTGTTTGTTGCTCGTGCTGCATGTGCTGCTGAGCAGTTACCAGCCAAGCTGGTTGAAACTGAAATCTGATTCAAAGTCCACCGAGTCCGGCAAGGACTATGCTGCTTTTGATCGGGAAGTCGCAGAAAGCTTGCAGGTTTGTTCAACATTTTTCGAGCTCCATATTTCTTTCGAAATCCATATCATCATCGTTAGGAGGGGGAGTGTATCGCAGTTCGATTTCTTTTCTTCGTTGTGTCAAGATCTTGTCGTAATTATGCAGAATGACTTGGATCGCATGGAACTGCCTGAGACAATCCGGTGGCGTATTCAAAGTGCACTGCCGATTCTAACACCACCTGCTCGTCCTTCACTCTCGTGCCAGCCTCCGTCAGTACCATCTACTGCCCTTGCCTGTCTCCAACCAAGCAACCCCGTGACAGTGTTAAACCCTTGCAACTCAAATCCACCTCAGAGGAATCCCGGGCGTACTAACATGAAAACAAAGTCACAGATGTCGCATCCGGACCTTGACATGGAGATCGATCAGTGGACCATTTTGGAGGATGGGGCTGGGGCGGGCCAGCCCTCGCCCAGCTCTACAGGCATCGGCAGCAGCGACCATGCTAATTTCAAGGCTTCCTTTCTGCTAAAGGGGGCCGTGAGGGTGAGGCGAACGGACCTCACATACATTGGTGCAGTAGACGAGGACAGCTGATACAAAGATGCACAGGCTAGGCTTCCTCGTTTTGAAATTGTTTCCTGTAGGTCGCCTCCTTGATGGTCTAATCCCGCGCATCACCAGTTGTTAAGTGCCTCTGTGAGGAGACAGGAGGGGGTGCGCGGGGCGAGGAGACTGCGCGTGAGACTCATTCTTTACAGGTGCCAAGGCGGTCGGGTTGAATTCGAAAACAAAAATCTCTATCTGGCTTCCTCGGGTACGTGCGTGCGATCTGAGGGCCTGCTCATCACTAACCCCTTTTGATTGTTCCAAATTCCTGGATGATGCATTTCCGTAGTTATTGTATATATAGATACCATTTATTTTTCCCCTTTTTTTCTCATCGTCTGAGCTGAGAAGTGGGGCTTGTAGCTTGTTTGATGCTCAGCGATATTTTGTTACAAATATTATGGTTTCCGATTATCATTATGTGGCGATTTTTGTCCACCTTATAATCCCCCCAAATTGATACTCACCTTTTAATATCTTCATAATGATGCAAAGTTTTACCTGTTATGTGTTGGTGAAAAACAATACTGTATTAAACACCATCTAGAACACCAAGAAATTTACTTTCTCAACCAAAACTTAAATAAAAAAACCATTCCGAAAACAAGCATATGAAAATTGCCAACAAATACACAAACAGATGAAACAGTCTCGTGACAGTAAGAAAGGGAAAAATGCTACGAAATACAAAAACCAGCCGGAAGAACTTCCAGACTGTGAACGACGTTCTTTATTCTGCAGAGCAACATCCGATACAATAGTTCTTATAACTGCCTTTATTCAGCGAAGAAAACCAGCAGATTCTATCCTCCTCTCTATCCATTAGAGATCGTCAATCCAGTCACCATAGATCTTGCTAATCTTATCAGGGCCTTTCCATTTTTGATTAGGTCTCTGTCCGGTTCTCTGTATCGCGCTGGACAGTCTCTGGGGCGGGATTCCCATATGATAGCCCTCGGTGTGAGGAAGACCTGCAGCGACAGCATCAACTGATGTCCGCACAAGTTGTTTGGCGTCGGGAGTGGATGGATCTTTAGCATCTGAGTCTGTTGCTCCTCCACCGAAGTTGTGTAGTTCTGTTATTTGTAAGAATTCGGAGCTCATCATCAATATAGAGAAATACATAGAAACACACAACAACAGAAGTAAACAACATGAACACCATACCAATTATCAAGATTTTTTTGTGACTGAAATGGTGTAGCATTCTTACATAGTGTGTAACATTCATAATCATTGTGAAACTAACACGTAGACGCACAAAAACGTAAGTGTTTATTCAGGATGACAAAGGGATAGGTCATTGCTAGGATAAGGAAAACAAATTAACACGAGAACAGGTTAAAATGGAACTTATGTAATCGATGTTAGCATTTGTATACCGATCTCCTTTTTCCTTTTCGGTGCATAACTTAAGTAATGAAATATTGAGCTAACTACTGAAAATAAGGGAGTAAATCTACAAGCATACTTATAAATGCAACATAATAAGATTGAAACGAAATAGATGTAAAATTACAACATAAAACAAACGCCATACCTGCAGCACCATGAGCAAAGTGGCATTTGCTTCCAAAAGGGCAGTATCCAGTAAGCTCCCATTTGTTACAAATCCTTGTTTTCCAATTCGAAGGTTTCAGGGTAGGCCCACTCGTGCTGCCTCCATACCCACTACCACCGCCATTGCTGTTGCCAGTGCCAGTGCCACTGCCTGGGCCCAAGCTTATCGCCACACTTTCTCTGGCCTTGGACTGCTCATCATGAAGGAAAGTGCAGTTCTCCCCATATGGGCAGCCTTCCTCGGTGTAGAACTTCTTGCAGTGCCTTCCTTTGTAAGACCTCTGTGTCTCATCACTAACCCCAACAATCGGGATCTGAAACTCCTCCCTTGGTTCAGCTGATGATGCTCGTTCCTCCTCATGTGCTGCCACGATTTCTTGCCAATTATCCGGTGGTTTTCTGAGCTCCTCAACACTGTGCGCGAAATTACAATTGGTGATGTACGGACAAGTCCCAGCCCGGAATTTGCAACACAGTTTAGTTTTGTAAAACATCTTTCCAATGGCTTTTGACCGGTTAGAAGCTGCCCCGTCTCCTGAATTGGAACCCCTTGATCTCTTATTCGGTGGCTCACTTCCTGCACGAGCCCCATCATAGCTCGAGTTTGAATTGGTGTCGAATGAGGCTTCTCCGTTCCACATCCCATAGTCATCCTCTGTGGCCCAAACTGCTTGATCAACGAGCCCGGATTCCCAAGTCTCGTTGACAGGATTCTGAGAGCTCCGGGATAGAACATGGACCACATCGCCACTGGATAATCGATTCTCACGACGATAATCCATTTCCAGGAAGATAAAAAAAACTCCCTCTCAACAACAAATGTTTCCCCAAAAGAAAGTATAACTAACTTACACCAAGAAATGTTAATCTCCGAATCCTAACCTTTTTGGGGAGCAGAGAAGAGAATCATAGCTAATCAAAGTGAAACACAAAAGAAACCCTAATCTTGCATTCCTTTACGGAGGCAATACCCACAAAATCACTTAAAAATACAAACTTGAGCTAGAAATAGCAAGAAATTAGAAGAGTGCAAAACTAACACTGAAAATATCCAAAACTAATCTACTTTGCTCATCTCTAATTTCACATACAAACATCATCAAGAAGCTGCTTTATTTACACCACGGCAAAACAAGCTAAAATCCTAATACAAAATGGCTAAAAATTCAATCTTTACTTAGAAAAAACAGCAAACACCAGGATAAAAGGGTAAATTGAAGATTTCTCACCAAAATTCAAAGTGGCCTCGAGATCTCGGATGCTGAAGGTTGAAGCTACTAATTTCAAGAAAGTAGTCCCTATACATATTCTAGGTAGTAGATAATGTAGTGAATTCAGATAAATTTATCAAAATAAAGATGGGAATAATTGTGGCGAAGTTAAAGATTTGATTTTTGTTAATTGATCAGACAGTTGGAGGACAAACTAAGGAAGTAATCAGTTAAATAATCTATTTGTGTCTTAATACATCTATTTACTCGGATATTGCAACTTGCAAGAACTAAATATCTATGTAAGCTAAAAAAATTATAAACATTTGGTTGGACACATGTTTAAAGCTAGCATAATTGATAACGTGAAAAGAAAAAAAAATTATATATACTAGTAAAAATAGTATTAATGGAGAATGAAATCTAAGTACATTAATATTAATGTAATGGAGTTAGAAAGTTTATACTACTATTACTTCTCAGAAATAAATTAAAAAAATAATTTATACTTTTTAAGGGACGAAGAAAATATATAATAGTAATTATTTATTTTATGTGAAATGCCGTCTTTGTGTGTGTTATAGATTAATACAGAAAATAGTTACTCATTATACATGTAGAAAGGTACTTTTATTCGTATGATTAAAATAAGGCCGTAATAATCCGGACATACAATCTTAAATTTATTTCACTTTGTCATTTTTACACGTCCATCATTATTTTATTTAATTCCATTTTTATTATACTATATATCCTTAATTCTATAATTTGGAACTCTGTAATTTTTTCTGTACGAATTTAAAAAGATTGAACAAATATGAGCCGTGTTATTTTTCTCTAATATTCATTCTATCCAACGACACAAATCCATTTTAATTCCATTGTATATGTTTAACTTTTTTTAAATATAATTTTTATACATTCATTCCACGTTGCATTTTTTTTCAATTCCACAATATAAGTACTAGTTTTTTATGCAAAATAAGTACTAGTTTTTTATGCAATTTCAATTGGAATTATAAATTGAAATTTAGGATGTTTGATGGGCCAAAGAAATTGTTATATTTGAGTCATTCAAAATATAGTTTTTTTTTTGGTAAAGAAAATATACTGAGTATGTATATAATTGTTCATTTCCGATAATATTATCGTCGATCAATTAGAAGTAACTGGGCATTCGTCTTCAATAATCATATTGTGCAATCAAATACACACATATATGATGTCGACAAGCACTTCCCGAAACCACGAACACATCGTATCTTTGATGATCAAAAAATGTGTTTGCAGAACGTTAAATGCTCGTTCTAAGTCTTTACACTCCTAGTGTTCATATCTTTTGGTCCAGACTTTAGGAACCAATGGATGTTGGATATAAAGTAATCATTGGTTCGTTAAATCAATGAAATGAGGTGGTTAGCATCATCATCGTCTAAACTGTTATCGTCGAAGCCATAGTTGAGATTAGAGGTAGCGAATCAAGTATCCGCGAGTACCACCCGATTCGTGTACCTACACTAGAAATGCAAATGCAACCCCACCCCAACTCGATCCGACTGTGCATTTGGATTACCCAAATACCCGATGCGAGTGACCGTATCCAATTAATCAGTATCCGAATATCAAAAATAATTATTTTACAATATTTTTTTTAATATTTCTTCTAACTTTACACTTATTATTCAAATCATTAAATCAGTATGCCATTAGGCCACTTCATACACGGAGATATATCCAAAAACTTTTTTCGGAAATAACATTAAACAATTCTATTCATGCTCAAGAGTATTATGTCCATGTAAGATTGTGAAAATAAGAGGTGGGGCAATAGTAATTAATAATAAATCTAAAAATGAAAAAACAAATCATAGTGCTTTCAATACCGTTAAATTTGAATCTTCAAAGATAGTAATATATAAAAGGTAATAAATCAATTGCAGATGGCTGATATATGTTTACAGGGACCTCAATTTATTAACTGTAGATTCTTCACTTGGATTACAGGCTTACTGCAATTAATCTGATGTGTATTTCTTCCCTATTTAAACTGCATCATTGTAACCCTACTTGCTCATCTCTCTCTGTCTGTTTTTTATTCTATTTTTCAATCGCAAGAATAACTTTTTATTCTTTTTTTTCGATTGCAAGAATCTGTTTTTTTACCTATGTTATGTGCTAGAGTTGCCTTCCAAGTGTTTTTTATCGTCTCATGAATTATGACATACCATATTTGCATCAGATTTAAACCATTTATAGCTATCTTCCTTGTTATAGAACTAAAATTTCAAAAATATATTTGCTGTCGCAAGCATTCTGCTGGTTTACATGTCCAAGACTCTCCTTACTCACAAATGATAAAATTTAGACCTGACTGGATTTCTTAGGCAAAAGTTGCAATGCTGGGTGAGGTTTAGCTAATGTAGTTTACAGAATACGTACAGTTTTCATGGTTAAGAGAATTGCTTCTTTATCCAAACAGTTCCAATTTCTGTACGTATTTCTTTACATTAGCTATGTTTTAGCCACCTTTGATAAGTTTTGCCTAAGAAAACCAGTCTGGTCTATCTATGTCGTCTGTGAAGGAGGAATCATGAGTCGTAAATGCTTTATAATATATGAGGAATCAGTTTGAGTCGTAAATGCTTTATATGAGGAATCAGTTTATGCTGTAACATGTGTGGTATAAAATCTTTCAATTGTTTTTGCTTCCTGCTACCCCTGAAATCTGACAAAGCCATGGTCAAATAAATTAATTTCATAATTAAATTATAGTAGTGATTTCTAATTTTGATAAATTTGTTCTTAATTCACTCTTTATGTAAAATTAACAATTTTTATTTATGGAGTTTATGGTTTATTTCTCTAACTTTAAACTTTTGTAAATATAAGAAGGGGACATATTGTTCAAAGTGAGCTGCGATTCTCAAGCTACATATTTTGACGCTGCATTCAAGCAGAAAAAATGAGAGTTTACTACGAAGATGATATTCAAGATGCGCAGTTTAATTAATTTAGTAGGAGCGACGTAGGAAGCAATGAAGAAGAGGCATCAGAGTTGAAATACGACAACGATATTTATTACTGTGTCCGACCCCCAAATTCCTTTTTCTGGATCCGTCACTAGATGTCGGCAAGCACTTCCTAAATCCACAAACGCCTCGTACCTTTGATGATTACAACTTGTGTTTGCAGAACGTCAAATGCTCGTTCTACTTATTTACACTCTTGGTGCACGTATCTTCCAGTCCGAACTTTAGGAATCAATGAATGAAGCATATAAAGTAAGAGAGAGGTAGAAGGAAAAAGTAATTGTAGTATTTTAAGTGTAGAATGAGGCTCAACTCATTAGAGAGAAATAATTATAAAAAAAATAAAAGTGTATTATTTTTATGAGGCGAACGAAAATGAAAAAAGTTTATATTTTTATAAGATAGATGGAGTACTATGATTTTTGATTTCATATAAATCAGGTTTTATTATGTTACATGTAAACAATTATATTAAAGAATATGATGATTCATTATTCTCTTTTTTTTGAGTTCGAGTTCACCCATAATAAGATTTTTAAAATTCTATTTATTTATTAATGAAAAATCATTAAGTTCGTTATTATCTACAGTTTGCCCTATGATTTTTGTAATTTAAAGTGGAAATTTCACTAAGATTGTCAAAATAGAAATGGGGCAATTGTAATTAATTGTTAATCAACAAATAAAAAATCAAATCATAGTGCTTTTAAGAAAGTAGAAATGGGGCAAATGTAATTAATTGAAGCTACTAATTTCAAGAAAGTAGTCCCTTCACATATTCTAGGTAGTAGATAATGTAGTGAATTCAGATAAATTTATCAGAATAAAGAAGGGTTTGTAAATCAGACAGTTGGATGACAAACTGAGGAAGTAATATGTTAAAAACTTAGGGCGTGTTCACCTTTTTGTTATAGCCAGATAAGGCCTCATTTCTGTCCAATTTAGAGCGTTCACCTTCAATGTATTTAATCTTGCTGGCCCTAGAGATACACCAGGCCCGCACTGTACCTTGAAGAAATAGCCATTTTTCAATTCTTTCAAAAAGGGTGGTAATTATATCTCCATCGATCTATGAGTCCAGAATTGACTGTGAATTTCCTTCTTTACCCATGCATTTTGGCTTCTGCAACCAGCCACCGCCACTCTCTCTCCACTCTTCTCTCTCTGATTTCTTCTTCTTCCTTCTGTTGCATGCATGAATTTATCATGAATGCAACGAGCGCGACCTTGCGTGGGTGAGGGAGCGTATTATCTTACGTAAGCAATAAAGATGAGATGGAGTAATAAGGCACATGAAGGCACATGGTGTTATCCCAATCAGCTTGCTTAGGTGGAGGGTGACGTGGAGAAATGCAAAACGCATGAGGAGTGAAGGGTATTTATAGAAGAGGCCACCACCTTTATCGGCATGTTGAGAGTGTGATTGCTCGTGAGCATTGGGTCGTGGATCCATCGCATCTATCCCATTTTCATATCTCTGTTCTTAGATTTCCTCTGTTTGTTATCATTTGCTGATCGTTGTTGCTTGTTATCGGAATTCTCATTAATATAGCTCATTTTCGTTGTTTATTATCCATCAATTTGTGTGATTGCTTATTATTATCGTTGGATTTACGTGATATCGATCAAAATCGGGAAGTCTCGAGCTAAGATCGTATCAAGTGGTATTCAGAGCCCTAGATTCCGGGCGGGTTCGGTGACACGGGGGTTAGAAATGGAGAAGAAGATGGTAGACATGATTGAAGAACGGATGAGCGAAATGATGGATCAATTCGCGGTGAAACAAGGGGAGAAAGTAGAGGCGATGATTCAGGCGAGCGTAGAGAAGATGACACAAGCGTTCACTGCAATTAGCTTGCAGAATCACCATAATGCGTTGAAATCAAAGGGGGAAGGATCTGGTAGTGGTGCGACTGTGATTCATGGAAATACTGTGAATTCCAATGAGGAACAGGATGAGTGGGATCGATCCACACGCTACGAATTTCCCAAATTTGATGGCGTTGGGTTTGAAGGATGGGTAATGCGTGCGGAGTACTTTTTCGAAGTAGCAAGGGTACCAGAGAGGAAGCGGGTGAAGGTAGCGGCGATCCACCTTGAGGGGAAGGCGATGCAATGGCATAAGGGGTTTGCAGGCTTACATGGTGATGTAGCAAATGTTGACTGGGGATATTATATCTCGGCATTATCCGCTCGCTTTGGTGAGCATGCTTTTGAAGATCCGCTGGCTGATTTGAGAAACCTGAAACAAGTGGGCACCCTACAACAATACATGGATGAGTTCGACGAATTGTATCCACGGGCAGAGATTAAGGAAGGTCAGGCGCTCAGTTTCTTCTTGTCTGGGTTGGTGGATGAGCTACAAATGCCAGTTCGTATGTTCAAGCCAAAAAATCTGGCAGATGCTTATTCCTTAGCTAAACTCCAAGAGCTCATGGTGAAGGCCTTAGGAGGGAAAGCCAGAGGAACACAGAGTGGAGGATCATCATTTGGGAGTCACTACTCGAACACTAAGCCATTGGCTGTGACAGCAACAAGCTCTAAACAACAAGGTGCAATTGGAAGTTGGAGTAATGGGGGTAACAGAGAGGGAAATCGTATGGGAGTCAGAGCAAGTACCAATCTCTCACCGAAGGAAATAGAGGAAAAGAAAGCGAGGAAGGAGTGTTTTTGGTGTACAGAGAAGTTCATTCCGAACCACCATTGTGCTAGGAGGAAATCATTTGTAATTCAAATGTTGGAACAAATAATGCAAGAGGATGAGGAGAAGGAGCAGCCGGATGAAAAGGGTGAAGAGGAGGATGATGGCATTGATCTACAGCTTTCTCTACATGCAGTATGGGGAAGAGAGGGCTCCCAGATCATGAGAGTAAGAGGAGTATGTCAGAAAAGACCTCTGAGGATACTGATTGACACTGGAAGCACACATAACTTCTTAAGTACCAAGGTGGCTGGGAAGATTAAATGTGAATTGGTGGAGGTGACTCCTCGAGCTGTAGAGGTGGCAAATGGACAAGTCTTGCAATGCACTCACAAATGCAGTGAACTGGAGTGGGAGATGCAGGGGTACTTATTTCACTCGGAGGCCCACATCATCACACTGGAGTCTTATGATTTAATTCTTGGGGGGCAGTGGTTATCTACATTGGGGGAAATTAGGTGGAATTTTGATAAGATGAGCATGAAGTTTGTGTTAGAAGGAGTGGAGGTGGCTTTATAGGGAGAAACGTGGTCTTCAAAAAATGAGCAGTTACATGCTTTACACGTTTTAAATCCTCAAGAGGATGATATAGTTGATAGCAAACTGAGCTTGCTCATACCAACTGTGGAAGGAATTTCTGGTGGCTGTTGTGAGCTAAAAATGGAGGAGAGTTGGAAGGAATTAGATCAGATCTTAATGGAGTTTGAGGAATTATTTAAGGAGCCAAAAGGCCTTCCACCACAAAGGGAACAAGATCACAGAATAACACTCAAGGAAGGGGTTGATGCAGTGAATATCCGGCCTTACAAATATGTTGCTAAGCAAAAGGACCTTATAGAGACCATGGTGAAAGAGATGTTAGATTCTGGAGTGATAAGGCATAGCAGCAGCCCTTTTGCAAGTCCTATTGTGTTGGTCAGAAAGAAGGATTCATCTTGGAGACTCTGTGTTGATTACAGATCACTCAATGCCATGACTATTAAGGATAAATATCCCATTCCGGTTATTGAGGAGCTACTGGATGAGTTAGGGGGAGCTCAGTGGTTTTCTAAGATTGATTTACGTTCTGGATATTGCCAGGTAAGGATGGCAACTGAGGATATTCCTAAAATAGCTTTTAAAACACATGAGGGGCATTATGAATTCCTAGTCATGCCCTTTGGATTGACTAATGCACCGGCTACCTTTCAAAATCTCATGAATACGGTGTTCAGAGAATTCCTAAGGAAATTTGTCTTGGTCTTCTTTGATGACATATTAATTTACAGTAGCTGTAAGAAGGAGCATGAGCAACACCTATCCATGGTTTTTACTGTAATGAGGCAACACCAGTTGGTAGCTAAGCGGTCGAAATGCACATTTGGCTATAATAAGGTGGAGTATCTAGGCCACATAATATCTCAAGAGGGTGTATCTACTGATGGGGGAAAGGTGGAGGCAGTGAAGAGTTGGCCTCGGCCTAAATCTATCAAACATGTGCGTAGCTTCTTGGGCCTCACTGGATATTATAGAAGGTTTGTCCAAAACTATGGTGTGATAGCACGACCCTTAGTTAACATTATTAGAGGTGAAGGATTCAAGTGGTCTGAAGAGGCTCAGTCAGCCTTTGAGCAACTAAAATTGGCTATGATCTCTGCTCCTGTGTTAGCACTCCCTAACTTTGCTAAAGATTTTGTAGTAGAAACGGATGCTTCTGGGGTTGGTATAGGAGCTGTTTTGATGCAAGAGGGGCACCCGATAGCATATATCAGTAAAGCCTTATCAGTAAAATATCAATCACTTTCAGTATATGAGAAGGAGCTTCTTGCTATCTTGTTGGCTGTTAAAAAGTGGTATCACTATCTCCAATGTAGGAAGTTTGTTATCCTCACTGATCATCAAAGTCTAAAGTATTTGTTGGAGCAGAAACTCACCACACCAACACAACAAGCATGGATGGCAAAATTAATGCACTTTGACTATGAAATAAGGTATAAAAAGGGGATTGATAATTCTGCAGTTGATGCTCTTTCTCGAGTACCTGAGCCTATGGTGTATGCACTTGCCTCTTATATTATTCCCTTGGAGCTCATTACAAAAATTAAGGCATCCTGGCCTAAGGACTCTCAAGTGCAGAAGCTGATTAATGATAAACAGCAAGACCCTGCCTCTCATTCCCACTTCAGCTGGAATAATGGTGAGTTACGAAGGAAGGGAAAGTTGGTGGTAGGGAATGACTTACAACTAAAAGCTCAGATACTTTCCTTGTTCCACAACTCAGCCACTGCAGGTCACTCCGGTTCCTTAGGAACGTACAAAAGAATTGCAGCTGTTCTCTATTGGCCAAAACTGAGGAAGGATGTTAGAGAGTTCGTGCGATTGTGTGTTACTTGTCAACGGTACAAGCCAGGGAATGAACCACCTGCAGGTTTATTGCAGCCACTACCCATTCCAGCTGCCATCTTCACAGACCTCACCATGGATTTCATAGAAGCTCTGCCTACTTCAAGAGGTAAAAATACTATTTTTGTGGTGGTGGACCGGTTAAGTAAATATGCACATTTTATGGCGTTGGCGCATCCCTTTACAGCAAAAGATGTGGCTGAGGTCTTTCTCAACTATGTGTATAAACTACATGGGATGCCGGTTAAAATTGTGAGTGATCGAGGGTCTGTTTTTGTTGGGGTGTTCTGGAGGGAGTTTCTGGGTCTACTTGGTGTGGAGCTGTTATATTCCATGGCCTACCATCCGGAGACTGATGGCCAATCCGAGGTTGTCAATCGATGCCTTCAATGCTACTTGAGGTGTTCGGTGGGAGAGAAACCGCATTCATGGAGTCAATGGTTGGGGCTTGCAGAGTATTGGTATAACACATCCTATCATTCCAGTATTAAAATGACCCCTTTTGAGGCTCTCTATGGGTTCACTCCTCCCTTACATGTCCCTTATTTACCTGGTGAATCTAATGTAGAAGCTGTGGACATTACTCTTCGTGACAGAGAGGAGATGATTGCTATATTGAAACAGAACTTGCAGAGGGCGGCTGACCGAATAAGGAAACAGGCAGACAAAGGCGAGAGTGACAAGGAGTATGATATTGGTGATTGGGTATGGTTGAAACTACAAGCTTACAGATCTATTCGAGGTCAACACCAGAAGTTCGAACCAAAATTCTTCGGGCCCTACCAGGTGATCGACCGCATTGGGTTAGTGGCATACAAATTAAATTTACCACCTTCGGCCTCCATCCACAATGTGTTTCATGTCTCTTTACTGCGCCCGGCGTCGGCCCCAACTGATCCAGTTCCAGACCTCCCACCTATATCCTACATTAAGGACGATGTTCCCCAAGCTATTCTCGATAGGAAGATGGTTAAACGCCATAATCAAGATGTGACGAAATGGCTCATACATTGGGAAGGTAGGTCCCCGGCTGATGCTTCGTGGGAATTCGCGGATGTGATAAACGAGCGGTTCCCATGGTTCCTTGAGGACAAGGAACCTTAAGAGGAGGGCATTGTTGCATGCATGAATTTATCATGAATGCAACGAGCGCGACCTTGCGTGGGTGAGGGAGCGTATTATCTTACGTAAGCAATAAAGATGAGATGGAGTAATAAGGCACATGAAGGCACATGGTGTTATCTCAATCAGCTTGCTTAGGTGGAGGGTGACGTGGAGAAATGCAAAACGCATGAGGAGTGAAGGGTATTTATAGAAGAGGCCACCACCTTTATCGGCATGTTGAGAGTGTGATTGCTCGTGAGCATTGGGTCGTGGATCCATCGCATCTATCCCATTTTCATATCTCTGTTCTTAGATTTCCTCTGTTTGTTATCATTTGCTGATCGTTGTTGCTTGTTATCGGAATTCTCATTAATATAGCTCCTTTTCGTTGTTTATTATCCATCAATTTGTGTGATTGCTTATTATTATCGTTGGATTTACGTGATATCGATCAAAATCGGGAAGTCTCGAGCTAAGATCGTATCACCTCCCTGATCTCAATTCCTCTCTCAAATTAATGCTACCAAATTCAAAGAAACAAACGAAGGTCGCCACCGTCTCTGCACTCTCCTCGCACGCCCACGCCGCACCAGTCGTTGCCCACACACCGTCAGACCGCGGACGTATTTTGCTCCGGTTGTGAAACAACGATTTGGCTACAGTTTATGTAAATTACATGGTATGCGATTGTATGAATGCAAATGGATGTTGAGATCGATTTTTGTAGTTTCTGTAAAATAAATGCTATGAACAGCCTCTTATGTGTCATGAAACAAGTGAGGAAAAGTGGCTGACATTGGGGAACTGAGTGAAGAAGATGAGAAAGCTCCTTGTTGGCTTCTGATAAAGAAAACTTAATGGGTCGATTTACAAAACTACTAGTAATTTAGAGATTGCAGATGTTTGTTTGATTGGAAAAGGAAAACAGGAATTGAAAGGGTAGGGGTGGGGTTTCTTCTTCTCGTTGAAATCTGCCAAGAACTTCCATGAGGCAATTTTTCATTCATTAATTTCCTTTTTATTCCACTACTAGTTTGCATAGATCTCAAATTAACAAAAAATATGCTCTAGCACACTCCGCCGTTAGACTATTTTGATTGGGATAATTTTTTGATTTTTTGCTATTTTTTGTTTCAAAGAGGAGTGAGAGAGACAGAAACACAGAGTAAGGGGTATTATCGGCCACCAAAAATTGAAGGAAAAAATTAAATGCAAAATTAAATTTCAAAATATCAAAACTTGGGCTATTTCTAGAATACTGAACAATGGGTTATTGGTTTAATTATGTGGGCCACCCAGCCACATTTCTCATCTAGTTTCAATTCTAGACAAAAGAAATCAAAGAAGGTGAACACACCCTTAAAATTGTCGATACTGACCGATCATTGATTGTTTGTTGTAAATTCAGAGAAGATGATTATATTTACCTAGAGAACTAAATTCTCTATGTACGGTGAAAAAAAAAACAAACTTTTAGTCGAGCACATGTTTAAAGCATAATTAATAAGAGCATCCACGGTAAGAATAGCCCAGTCATAGGCCAACCACTTTTTCTCCCTGTCACGTCAACAACACTAAAAATCCATCTGCCACGTCAGCATTTACTCAAATAAGAATAGGTCAGCCACTAAAAATCCACCTACATTTACGGAATTAAATTTGCGATTAAATTACATAATTAAATTTACGAGACATATATGGGAAAATTCATTCATTTCATTAAAAAAAAGGTATATAGATAAAAAAAAATACATGATTTTATTTTTAAAAAAGGGCTTCCACACACGAGCCCCGCCACTCTCTACTCCTCGTCGTCGCCGCCGCCACCCGGGGTATCTGAGCCCGCGTCTGAACCCCCCACCAGTGCCCTCGAGGCATCCAAATCCACCCGCATGTTCTCGAGCATCGAGTAGAGAAACCTCTTCTCCGTGGGGTCGGTTGCGGCCTTCCACTCTTGGAAGACCGCGAACATCCGTTCCTCCGTTTTTGCACGTGAGAATAAGGTGTACGCGCGTGGGGGGGGGTGCCGAGATGACCTCCCGGGGCGATAGGGGGGATCCTCCTCCTCGCTGCCCGTTGCGCCCGCTTTTGGCCAACCGGGCGAGGGTGACGAGTAGAGGATGGAGGGGACGGAAACTCCTCAGCATCCGGGGGGATGTCGTGGGATCCGCCCATGGCTGCCGCCGCCGTAGTCGCCGGAATAATTCAGCCTCTCGCTTCTTCGGCCACCCAACGTCGCACCCCGCTCGGAACTTCTCGGAGTCCTTCAAAGCAACACATAGCATTCCCAAGGTGAACTCTTATACTTCCCCGGCAAGGGGAACCGACTCTCCGCTATCCTCCGGGCGTCCTCCTCATTCCCGCCCACTAGTCACCTGGCGGAGGGCGTTGGCGTACAACCCCGAAAATCGGCCGACCGCGGCCCCGATCCGTTCCCACCCCTTCCGGCACTCCTCCCCACTGTAGTCCTTCCCGTGTGGGCAGTTCTTCCTGGGGCAGACCGCTCTAATCTTCGCCCACATGTTGACGACCCGTTGGTTGTTCGCGCCCAGCGGATCGTCGCAAACCGACAACCACGCCTTGGCCACGCCGGCGTACTCATCCTCCGTCCACTTCCTCCGCGTGGGGATGTCGTCAACAGCGGGCTGCGATGACTCGCCGACCACCTTGGCCTTCCCTTGGCCTTCTTCTTCTTCGGCGCAGCCCGTCCCGCTGGAACGGGAGTGTCCGACTCCCCGAGATCGATCCCCATCTCATGCAATGACAAAAGGTCATTGCCAGTGAACTGCGTCTCCATTTGGGTCGACGTGTGAGACGAAGCCGTCAAAAAATCAAGAGAGGGACGATAGACCGTGTCCCCCCCCCCCCGGTGGCCCCTCGCATCCCGGGATGCATACTGGCTGCATCCCTCCCTCGCCACATCATCTCGTTGGCCGCATCCGGGGCATACCTCCTCACCCCGCCGGCCGCCCGCCACGCCGCCGCCGCACCCCGCCCGACATGCCCCACGACATCCCCCCTGGTTCCCCCCGTGCATCCCCCCCGGCGCTCCAACCATAATCCCCATCAACTGCTGCCAAGGGACGTTAAACCCTGGGCCCATCTGCCCGTCCATCGGCCCCATCCAGATCCCACGGTACCGTGGGAGTCTGAGAGCCGCTCGTCGCCGGATCGACTCGTTGTTGTTGTCCATCGCTTGATATTGCTCTTGTACAGTAAATTTAGAGAGAGAGAAAACTCGTTAAAACAAGTGGTGCAAAATGAAAATGAAACTAAAATCGCGTATATATAGGTTTTCAAAAAAAAATTTAAAAAAAAAACGGAAATTGGCGCTGGCCGATCGGCACGCCACAATGGCGGCCAGCGCATCGGCCATCACCCTCAAATCGGCTAGCCCACGCCGATTTTCTCGCCAATTCTCGGCTGGCCGGTTGCAATAGTTCGGCTAGTCGACCGGCTAGCGACGCGAATCAGCCAGCCGCTATTGTGGATGCCCTAAAGTAAAAAAAAAATAATCTAGTGAAAATAGTGTTAGTGGAAAATAAAATATACTACTGCTAAACTTAAAAAATACTTCATCTGGCACTGTCACTCTTGTTGTGAGCACGTATTTTAAGAAATATAAAGAATAGTGAGTTGGAAAAGTTAGTGGAATATGATTCATTTTTTTATATTAATTTTATAATAAAATGTGAGTGAAGTGAGTTTGTGGAATGTGAGACCTACTTACCATTTATGGTAAAAATAAAGTGTGACTCTTATTGTGGGACATACCAAAATGATAAAATGTGACTCTTATTATGAGACGAAGGGAGTAATTTATATATTTTTAGGGACAAAGAAAATATATAGCATTTGTGTATGTTATAAATCAATACGGAAAATAGTTACTCATTATACATGTAGAAATGTACTTTTAACATCTATTGATTCGGCTATCTAAAATAAGGCCATAACAAGCCGGCCATACAATCTTAAATTTATTTCACTGTCATTTTTATACGTCCATTATTTATTTCATTCCATTTTTTTAGTACGAATTTTTTCTATAATTTCGAACTTTTAATTTTTTCTATATGAATTTTTTTCAAATTGAAGAAACACGAGCCGTGTTATTTTCCTCTAATATTCATTCTATCGTACGACACAAATCCATTTTAATTCCATTGTATATTATATATCTAATATTTTTAAATGTAATTTATATACATTCATTCCACTTTGCATTTTTTTTTCAATTCCACGATAATAGATAATGTATAAGGTCATTTTACAAAATAAATACTTAGTTTTTTATGCAATTTCAATTGGAATTATGAATTGAAATTTAGGATGTTTGATGGGACAAAGATATTTTTATATTTGAGTCATTCAAATATAGTACTCCCTCCGTCCCGCTTAAGATGACATGTTTTCCTTTTTAGTTTGTCCCAACTAAGATGACACATTTCCTTTTTTGGAAACTTTCTCTCTCTAATTAACTAGTTTTAACCCACGTGCGATGCACGACGGAATATTTTTTCGTCATACGATTTCAAATACCTAATTGATTAATTAAAATGAAAAACAGTATAACTATATAAGATATAGAAATAGAAAAATATATTATATAATAACAATTCAATAAATATATACTCCTTAATTCATTTTGCACCTCAGGACATAATATTAAACAAATTTAAAAGGGAATCAAGACAAACATAATTATTTGGATAACGATCAAGTGTTGACACTTTTGAAAAATATGTTTAAAGCAATCATTCATATCTCTCTACCAAAAAAAGTGTAAATCACACTTTTAACAAAATAATAAATTGATAACTCATAATATTCAAGACGTCAAAATTATAACCATAAAAAAAATTCAAATGATTACTACACAAAAATGTACCTAATATTTATTAATTATAATATTTTACTCAACATGATTGCCTATAGATAAACCATATAAAATTCTAATTTTAACAATAGTATTATTAATAAACCAAAATTTGGTAACAGACTATTTTATTTTGTTTGAAAAACTAATTGTTTGATCAACTTGATTTTCTAGGTTATTACAAATATACATATACATGAATTTATATTATAACGCCAGTAATTAATATACAAAAAATAATATATTGAGTAAATATGAAGATAAATAATATGCATGTTTCGAGTTAAAGTTGTTACAATTCTTCCTCTCCAAGAATTGTTAGAAATATAGGAATAAAATTCTCGAATCATATACACACGGTACTCTAACTATTACAATAAAAAAAAACAACAACAATAATTGAAATGTAAATTATAATGAAAGTTATCAAATAAAGCGAACTATAAGTATAGTTGAGATAAACCTCATTTTTGCAAGACAAATTACATCACAATTATTTCTCTCGTATTGACGTAATATCCCCAAAGATGAAACAATTTCCTACTAACGTATATAACATCTCAAATCTGCTAGGCAACGATGAACTTGATGGGGCTCCAAAAATCAAGCAATACAATGTTCCTAAAGTGTACAATAATGTTTAGAGCTTGATATAGAATGGAGATGCTTTTGTTGGTGTATAATTTATCCACAACTCTATGCCTTTTATAAGCATAAAATTAGGACATGAGAGATCATGATATTAAAACATCATAAATTATAAAATTAAGATTATAGATGTTACAAATGTGGAACATCAATTATGTGTGAATTATATTTTGAATTATGGTATAGTAGTCTCGAAAATTTGTTATCTCATTATTCTATTTTAATATTTGTAACCTACGGTTACTCATTTATTAGCTCTTACATGATTATGAAGTTTTCTGTACATAAAACTGTTGATATAAGGTATTGACCAATGATTAAACAAACGGTTAAAATGTGCAGGAGTATAAACACAATTTTTATTGATTCATTTCACAATTCAACAATAATTAAAGAAACGGTCAAAATTTATAACCTGCTGAGTGCTAAAATAGATTCCATGTCTCATAAATATTCAAAATATAATTCAAAACTTGTAAATATTTCAATTCATGCCCAAAATTTATAAATATTCAAATTAAGGCCAAAACTCGCCTTTTATATATGTATAGATACACCTAACCACTTTTTCTCACACCTTTTCTCTCTCCAATTAAAACATTCATCTTTCTTTCTTTCTCTATTTTAATACTTATACCCACATTTTCTCTCTCAAATTAAATACTTTAACCAACAACTCCTAAAATTCCGTGCCGGCTAAGAAATGTGTCATTTTAGCCGGGACGGAGGGAGTACTACTATTGTTTTTTTTAAGTAAAGAAAATATAGTGGGTATGTTTTTAACGTTTATTCCCGATAATATCATGGTCGATCAATTAGGAGTAATTGGACATTCGTCTTCAATAATAATTTTGTGCAATCAAATACACATATATGATGTCGACAAGCACTTCCCGAAACCACAAACACATCGTACCTTTGATGATCGAAAAACGTGTTTGCAGAACGTTAAATGCTCGTTCTAAGTCTTTACACTCCTAGTGTACAAATCTAGTCCAGACTTTAGGAACTAATGGATGGTGGATATAAAGTAATCATTGGTTTGTTACATCAATGAAAATGAGGTGGCTAGCATCATCATAGTCTAAATTGTTATCATCGACGCCATAGTTGAGATTAGAGGTAGCGAATCAAGTATCCACGGGTACCCAACCTGAAAATTTCGCGTACCTGCACTAAAAATGCAAATGCAACCCCGCCCGAACTCGATCCGATAGTGCATTTGGATTAGCCTACCCGATGCGAGTACCTGTACCCAATTATTCAGTATCCGAATATAAAAAATAATTATTTTATAATATGTTTTTATTCCTATATTTCTTCTAACTTGACAATAATAACTCAAATCATTAAACCATGTATACCATTAGGCACTTCATACACGGAGATATCCACCAACTTTTTTCGTAAATACCTTTAAACAATTCTATTCATGGTCAAGAGTAAGGTAAGATTGTGAAAATAAGAGTGGGACAATTGTTATTAATAATAAATCTAATAATGAATAACAAATCACAGTGCTTTCAATACCGTTAAATTTGAATCGTCAAAGATAATATAGAAAAGGTAATAAATCAATTGCCGATGGTCGATATCTGTTTACAGGGACCTCAATTTATTAACTGTAGATTCCTCACTTGAATTAGAGGCTTACTGCAATTAATTTGATGTGTTTTTCTTCCCTATTTAAACTGCATCATTGTAACCCTACTTGTTCATCTCTCTCTGTCTGTTCTTTATTCTTTTTTCAATCGCAAGAACAATTTTTTGTTCTTTTTTTCGATTGCAAGAATCTGCATTTGTGATTGAGTTCTTCTTTGTTGGAATTTTCTGGTTTTATTAGATGTACTTATTTGTTATATACTTGAAAGAATCAGTTTTTATTCTTGTTGCTGCAGCATGACTTGAATCTATATTATTTTGTATGGAAAATCAGGTCAAGAGGGAAAAGGTACGAATTTGTTCAACATAACTAGTAATTACTGAACATGGAAATAAATGTTTTATTTGTTTCAGGATCTAAATTGTTAGTTATTTGAAATTTGCTTTGGCAGCCTCAGTTTCTATCTAAATGACCGACTCTAAATGAATTTTAATGAGGTATAATTTGGTGGTTTCCCTAATTTCTTGCCCTTCTTAGCATATGGTATCTTGTTGTTACAGAGTGAATCTTTTTCCTTCATAACAAACTCACCTATGTGTCCTAAGATTTTCCGGCACCAGTTGGTAAGTTTCCCACTTTGCTATGTGCTAGGTGCCTTCCAAGTGTTTTTTTATCGTCTCATGAATTATGGCAACACATATTTGCATCAGATTTAAACCATTTATAGCTATCTTCCTTGTTATAGAACTAAAATTCAAAAAATGTATATGTTGTGGCAAGCATTCTGCTGGTTTACATGTCCAAGTACTCTCCTTACTCACAAATGATAAAATTTAGACCTGACTGGATTTCTTAGGCAAAAGTTGCAATGCTGGGTGAGGTTTAGCTAATGTAGTTTAAAGAATACGTACAGTTTTCACGGTTAAGAGAAGTAAGATATCTTGCATTGCTTTTTATCCAAACAGTTCCAATTTCTGTATGTATTTCTTTACATTAGCTATGTTTTAGCCACCTTTGATAAGTTTTGCCTAAGAAAACCAGTCTGGTCCATCTACGTCGTTTGTGAAGGGGGAATGAGTCCCTTGGATATTTTGAACCAGTAAATGCTTTATCTGAGGAATCAGTTTATGCTGTAATATCATGTAAACGTGTGTGCTATAAATTCCTTCGATTGTTTTTGCTTCCCCCTACCCCTGAAATCTGGCGAAGCCAGAACATGAATATCACTTCTTATTTACAAGTTGTAATATGTTCATTTTGTTGTTTATATCATATTTATTTATAATCCATCCATATTTAGGATCTTAACTTGGTTTGCCGTTTGAGTGGGAAGACTAAGATGTGAAGTTTCTGTTTCTCCTGATCTTATTCGAGCCTAGGGAAATATGGAAAGCATGTTTGACGTCGCAGGTGTCAAGGATGGAAATACAATTAATTCACCATGTACAAATACTTTTTTGGAGGAGCTAAACAACAGGATTCTTTTCGAGCTTCTGAAGAACTGAAGAGTCAGAACGTCAAACCAAATCTTTTTCCCTCTACTACTCAAAGAGAACGGCAGACTCAGTTGTGAAAGGTTCCATTTTAAAACGCTGGACAAAGATTTTAAAGATGATGTTCATGGAATGAGAGATTCTTTATTGGAATGAAACTCCAAGAAATTTTTCGGAGGAATAATGAATGGAATTGCTACATGCATTTACATGAATTAGTCTAAACTTGAGGTTTTTCTTTGTTAATATTTTACCTAGTTCCCTAAACATAATAAAGTATTGCATTTTTTTTTTCCTACTGAGAGAGAGATAAGGAAAGACTTGATTTGTAATGAATGACTTATTGCCGTGGCAGAAACTTCAACATTGATATGGTTTTTAGTTCTAGGATGACTAAAACTCATGAATCAGTCCCTGTACATGAAAAATGACTGCACATTGGATGATTTACATATGATAATTTGGCTCCTTCATTAGGAAAAGCAAAAAATATTGTCTATGAAGGGGGCTTCTCTTCTTGTCTATACTAAAACAAATAATTGCACTAAAAAATTTCCTGTTTCTTCAAATTAGCTGCTGCTACTCTTGACTTTTCATCGTTTCATCTACGAACAGTACATCATCAATCCAAGCAATGATGTTAAATGCCAAACCTTCAAGTACTCTTGAATAGCTCTCAAGCACCGCCTGTCCTACATCCTGCAAAATGACATTCGTAGACATGTTAAATCCAGCCTGCACTGTATATGAAAATTTAATTCATCTTATGATTTGGAAAGAGAAACTTGCCTTGTTGTATTGGATTTTACTTGTATCCAATGTAGTTTGTGAAAGCTCGGGGTATCTCTGCTTCAAGCAGAATAAGAGAGTCTCCGCTCTTGCAGCCAAGATATGGTTCTTGTCATTCCTATCTATGTCAGACATGAGATCTTTAACCACTTCCCATGATGTTTTTGAGTGAGCGATGCAAATTTTCCTCCGCCATGTGTGCATGGAAGCCTCGACTTTGTCTGCCAGCTCGAGGGCTTCGTGCTCGGAGCTTATGTTGAGAGAATCAAGCAGATGATTAGGTGAGAACTTCTCCGCATTGTACATGTAGCGGTAGATTGTATCTCCCACAATTGCTTTTCCACTCTGAGTAAAATTGCAGAAACAGTTAGCATTTTCTTCTTCTTTTCATAATATATACAACCAAGAATTTAAACATCACTACCTTGGGCAGGGTAGCCATGTATGATTCTGGGATCTGCATTTCAGAAAGAATGCCACTGTTTATTGCCATTGCTGCCTTGTGAATCTGGCTAGCACGGTCGTGCTTCTGCCTCAGATGTTTCTTGCTTTTCTCGGAGAGGCCACCAAGGGGGACGCAGGGAACAGGTAGCCACCATTTCTCCTCGTTCCGCTGTGTCTGTGGCTGAACGATCCTCCTGAATGATCCAGAACGGGTCGAGTTCCCTGACATACTCCCCTGCTCAGCATACCAAAACTCATTATCCCGGAAGCTGTCAAGAACATCCTGGTCCACAGATCATCATCATCATCAGAGTTTAAATTTTCATTTATTACTCCATCATTTAGTATTTTTTTTACCAGGAGGAGTGCGTCGAGTTTCTTCAAAGCTGGGAGGTTGATGTGAATGTCTGATCTTGGCCTGCTTGCCATCACCTGCAAATTGGATCTTCACTTTAGTACATGAAACTGTGGCAGCAAGTAAATTTAACAAATTTTGCCTCATTTTGTAAGATTTTATTTATTTATGCATACATACCTCTAAAGTAGTCCCATCTTTTAATGTCTGCAATGAAGGTCTGAATTCTAGTATGTAATCACACACAGATAATAGACAGTTCATTTCTCTCTTCCACATCATCCTTTTCTCATGATGCAGTGGCTCTAACCTCTGCTGCTGACCAAACACAGAAGCTGCATTCCATAATGAAAAAAGTCAGACAGAGAGAGAGAGAGAGGGTGGGAGGAGAGATACACAAAAAGAGAGAGAGAGAGAGAGATATACCATAAAGATTGGTTATGGCATTTGAGATTGCAACAGCAGTGCAGACTCCTTTACCACTTCCAGACATATCCTCTCCCAGCAACAGCCTTGAAAATCTCTCCTTCATCAACTCCAGCTCTGTAAAAATTATTTCCCAATCATTACAATTCAAAGCAAAAAACATGATACATGATACATTAATCTCCCCCACACACACCTAGATCCATGATCTCATCATCCAAGCCATGCTTGTGCTGCCTCATGCCTAATCTGGAGAGGGCGGCGCGTGCAGGGGACTTGAGGCCTTGCCAGCTGAGAGGCGAGGCGGGTTCAAAGCAGCTGTGATCTTCGGAGAAGGCCGAGGCTTCAGAGTTAGTCCGGCAGTAGGCGAACGAGTCAAGCGAATGATCTGCTGAAGAAGGAGAAGGCTGATATCCTGCATCATAACTCTCATCACTGTTTGATAAGCTCTCCATTTCTCACAATGTGCAACTTTTTTTCAACGCTTTGGGACTGATCACCTATCAAGAATTCAGATAATATACATAAATTCCAGATTCAAATTTGAATCCCAAACCGGGAAAATCACTCTTACAACAAAGGTTGAGGAAAAGAGAGAGGATAAAAAAGCTAAAAAAAGGAAGTAAATGTCACTGTTTATGTTCAGACGTTTGAATAAATTCTGCACAATGTAGCAAAGTTTTATTGCAAAGAGTAAAGCAAAATGGTGAGAATTAACAAAACTGAGCTTTTTATATAAACAACAACAACAATAATAAAGCTAACAACGGCAGTTAGGAAAGAAAGCAACGGTATATTTTCTTTATTTACCTTTTAATTGTGACAAGATTTTGAATTTGAACAGTGGGAATTAAGGGCTACCGTTTGAAACATCTCTCTCTATCACACTTTTTCTTCTCCAAAACCAACTTTTTTTCAGATAATAAAACCCAGAATTTCTCTAACAATTTGGAAGGAGAGGCAATAAACTTGGATTGAGATATAGGGAGTGGGATTGGCTGGGATAGTGGCGTGATATGTGTTAGTTGCCAATGAAATAATTAAGATGGGGGGTTATATTAGTACAATATATCACCTAATAACTATATAATTATAGAAATAGTTAATTACTCCTTTTTATAAAATAATGTTAGGTCGTCTTGGATGCTTCCACGAGCTCAAGGGCTGCTTCATTTGGAATTTATTGTAATGGTGTTGCAAAGATAAACATATAAAAAAGATGATGACTTTAATGTAGTCTACTCAGAAGTAATTATTTTATTAGTATAGTTCTTGCCGACTTATTTTTTATATAGAAATTATGCAAGTCTAGTGTATTAGTTGGTTCTACTCATATGCTCAATACTTTCTAATTTGTGAAGGTATAAATGAATTTGAGTAAATCGATGTAGAAGGACTTGGTGGATTTAATCTTGTGGTTTTTTTATTTTTAATTACATGAGATAAGATTGTTCGCTTTATACTATTATAAAATAGAGGTACCAAAGCAATATGAGTAAAGATGTAATTGGAATTCATGTAGAAACGTTTTTGAAATCATAAAAAATCAAAATGAAAAAATGTGTTGATTCTTGCTTAATATTTTTATAAAAAAAACATAAAGAAACACTGCTGAATTTTTAATTAAATAAATATAGATTCTTTGAACCATACTTAGGTGTTGAAGTGATAGACGTGCACATCATGATTTGCCTGTTATTAGGTTCACAAATGGGTCTTAACAACGTGCATGAGTTAAAGGAGTGTTTCAATGATAGCAAAATAGTCAATGGGTGGCATAAGAAATTAATTAATTAAAGAAAGTTTTCAGAGAAAAATAAGATCTTTGTTAATGCAAATCGGCCAACTCCGGCCATCACAATTAAATTTTCCTTGTTATTTGTGCTTACTGTCAATCATAAACTAAATCAATGCATAATTAAGTTACAGTGATTATAGATAGATGTAAACCGTTTTTTAATCTATTTGTACAGCTAAAAAACATTTAAAAAGAAAAAAAGTATAGTAGCAAGGGGACATTATGTTTGAACAGCTCTATATTTTGGCTTCCTTGTATGTTTCTTGAAAAGTCTCCAACATCGAAATGTGGCAGTATGAATCGGATGATTAATTTAGCAAGTGCTCGTGTAGATTGTTTTTATAATTGATTTTGTGAAAGAGTAATGAATTTAACTCTAATTATGGGCATAAACTAAAATAAAAACAAAATCAAAATGAATTTCTCACATATTTTAGATTTTATATTTTTACATAAATCTCTACCATTCTTGAAGACATAATTTCGTAAGGGTCATTCTACAAGTGTATTACGATATCAGCAAATAAGTCATTGAGCACGATTTGGATTTGTATTAGGTGGAAAAGCATAAGCTTTGTTTGGTATTTATAAGAAGAGAAAAGACTGTGTTGAAAGAGCATATCGATCCACCTACATCACGCATTGCCCTTCCAATCCAACGGTCATCTCGCCTTTGTAAGTGTCGTATCCATGCACAACGATCGAAAGGGAGGATCTCTGTCAGCCTCTGTACTGCCCATCCACAATATTCCTTTTGAGGACGATTCTGCAAACAAGAACAAATTGCATCTCTTGTAATACTAAAAACACCGTATAATATAAGGTCATGCACACTCCAAGCAACGGTATCTTTCCAGTTGAGATGATCGAACACATTCTTGGCTGACTCAACATCTCCAAACTTAGCATAGAGTTGAAGAAGTTGATCAGTCACCAAAACAAGATTAGAAGTAAATCCCCATTTTGCATACAAGAAGACTATGAAATGATTCTCATCCAACACTTTATATGCTCCAATTACTTCTTGGATGGATGATAAGCTCATCAGCATCTCCATTCTTCACCACACAAGCAAGCAGTTCCAAGGCTTTCTGCGGCCTCTCATTTTCAACACAACCACGTATTACGATCCTCCAAGAAACGATATATAAATAAGAAAAAATAAAAAGAAATGAAAATTTGATGTGAGAGTGGTTCGTGAGATCTATGAAGAGTGTTAAGGAATTGGTATTTTATGGATGAATGAAAAGGTAACATACGCGTTCCACTTGATGATCCGTCCAAGAACAAGCGAGTGATTTTCTTAATTCCTTCTCTTTTCCGCCTGAGTGTTCTGATGAGGGATATGAAAATCGAAAATCAATTGTTATTAGAAGACGAGGAACGATTTGCTGAGGCTGAGAGTTACATATTAATATGAAGTGGTATTTAGTTAGAACTTTTATGTTGTTCTACTTTAGTGAGAACAGAATTGTGTTACTAATTGATTAATTGAAGATTAGTTAATGAGTTTCTCTTTAAATCAACTTCTGGAAAGCAAATGCAGAACATGGAACATAAGCAACCACTGCCACAACTAAGTGATCACTACTTGTGTTCATGATCTAAAATAGCTTTACTCTATCTTCAGTGGATTTGTATAATTCAGTTCTAGCCAACAAATCCACTCAACCATTGGAACAACAATGGTAACATTAAAGATGAATGCATTGGTGTCATTTTTTGTTAATTTTTCTTTAAATTGATTTTTTTTTTCTAGTGTACATATTGCAACTCAAGTAGTAACACTGATTCAATTTTGAAATAGTTGGGACACCTCAATATGGATAATGAGTTGGTTGATGCTGATAACTTGATAAACCAACTAAGAATGCTTAAATCGATTAATGTTGATAGTGTCATGGTTGATTGCTGGTGGGCCATACATGAAGCACATAACCCTCAGCAATACAACTGGTTGATGGCATTTTCTCACAATTTTCTTTCACTTACTTTAAAATTCATACTTCTTCAAATAGGTAGTTGTCTCATAGCTAAAGTTGACTTGCCAAAGATATTTCTTACGGGCTTAGGCCCAATTCTATTTATTAGCAGCTAAAGCCCATGAACTGATGAAAGCAGAATATGATTAAAAACTTTTTTTTTTTTTTTTTTAATATAGGAACTGCTAAAATTGTGAGTGATAATTGAAAGTTATGTAGGCCGGCGGTGGTGGTGGTGGAGCTGCCAAAATGCCACAGCTGCTAGCGATGACAGCTTCCATGCATTACGCGCCGTCCGGTCTCCCCGCGCGGAGGCTCATAGGTTTGATATTGTGGTGTTTGATTGTAAAATTCGGAAACTCTACATACTTTTTTGCTTGTTTACGGTTTAATAAATTCTGAAGCACCCTATGCATAATGATCGCATAGAAATCCGGTGGAAGGAATAACCAGTGTTTTTTTTTTTTTTTAATTGCTTTTATTTTCGTATAGCGGCATGGATAATTTAAAATCGTATGGATACATGGTGGGTTTTGATAAATTGTATTTCGTCCTTGATGCTGAAAGGGGTTATTGGTTTCATTTTTGTGATTCTTTCTGTATATCAAGCTTCCCATTACTAGGATCTAATTGAAGTAAAACTTATGTGTCACTGATGAAAATAAAACTGCAATTATTGATATACTTGAGGCCTCTGTTGTGACATAAATGGGAATTGTTTCAGCTGAGTTCCCCAGAAATATTTTCCACTCAGAGTAGGTAACAGTAACACTTTGGGATGATGGTGCCTGGTTAAGCATATTAGGGATTTTCTTGATTTTGTGTTGACATGGAAGCCGTGCTGATTCCCAGTTCTTTCTGTAGTTCTTGGGATGTGTAGTGTGTTTTTTTGTTATCGAGTTTTTCATCTGATGATGCTTTCTGCTGTCATACTCCACATTTCATCTTCAGTTTGCATATTTCAATTTAGAATTTGTCAGTCCTGTAATTCTAAAATTTTCAGCACATAGAACCCCTCATATCTGTAGCAGATTCTCATTCTAGCCTCATCACGGGCTCAGTGAGGCTTTCACTTACATGTTGGTTATTAATATGCTGTAAGATGTAGTTTAGCGTAATGATTTGATAAAATGTGTGCAGAGACATTGAATAGAGGATTTTCCAATGGAGAGTAAGTGTGGAAACTTGTCCCAAGATGCCAAATGAAAGAAAATGCTATATAGAAGTAACCATATAATTGTCTTAATATGCTTGGTTATAGCTAGCTCTATATCGAAATTGTGAATTTTGGTGATATGAACTTGCATCTGTCCATGAGTTTGAAAACAACAGTTGCAAGTGAACCAGTAATAACAACCAAATCGTTTACTTTTTACATGAAAAAAAATTCAATTTTAGTTAATGGCATTATCTTTTGTTGCTGTCATATCTGATTGCTTTCAAACAAGCTGTGGATTGCAAGTATTTCTGGGATGTTGTATTCATTAGAGCTACATCTCTCTCTCTCTAATTTGGAACTATTGATTGGTGTTTGGTTCTTTTTCCTATTCAGTTTCTTCTTATTTTGCAACATTAACTATATTGAGGTTCCTTGAATAAATGTGGCTGAGTTGGCTAAAGGAGGTGCGCGAAGAATATTTTATCGAAGGGGCAAAGTTGTCTTCTTGCTTCAAAATTCTGTACACATGTATTAAAAATACCTCCTTTCTCTTTACCCTCCTCCCCTTGGCTCTATATATTCTCAGTCAATTCGTCTAATAGAGGGTTAGGGTTTCCTCTTTAGCTGCGGCGTCTCTTCCATCCTTTGGAACAAGCCGAATGACAAACAAGGTATGTGTGAGTTGTACATTTATTTGCTGCTTCCTCTCAGTGTGATGGCACAGATTGCTATTTAATGCCTATTTTCCTGCCTGTTTGAAAAGTTGTGTTTTTCTGCAATCAAATTCTTTCCACACTTCCCTTGATTTGAATCCTGATATTTGTAGGTGTGGAAACTGTTGTTTGAGTTCCTTGTGATATAAAACTTGGGGATAATTTAGTATATCTGTTTTGTAATACTTATATTACTTGGAATTGTTTGATTTATGAAATTTTATCTGCTTATGGAATGTCTCAGGGAGTGGATCTCATGTTGCAGATGAAGTAAGGTTCCAATCTGAAAACCCATAGAATAGTGTCAATAAAAGTTGTTTCTTGGGTCTATTAGTAAAGCCAATTGTGGTGCCATGGATGATATGAGTGAAAAGGAGCCTCTTGACTCTAATTTAACGTTAAATCGTAGCGAAAGATCATTCCAATTTGATGTGGAAAGTGATCCACCAAATAAACGAGCAAAGAAGGCCATTGAAAAAGTGCTTTACAAGACAAGACCGTGTTTCCAATTCCGTGCTGGCTCTTGTCCATTCGCTGAAAATTGTGAATTTGCTCATAGTATGGAGGAACTTAGGGAACTGCCTCATAGTCACAAGGAAGAACCGATGCGCTTATCAGAGCAGCCAAGGGAGGTATCTCAGATACCAGTTGTGGGTTTAAATGAAGTTAAACATAGACGTAGTCCGAGGCAGCACTGCAAGGGTTTTTTGTCTACGGCTGGTTGCCAGAATGGTGAGAAATGCCTTCTCATTCACAATGAGCATTATATGGAAAGAAAATCTGCAGCAATATGTGTGCTTCCTGGCTCTGGTGGTGGATTTAAGAGCAATGGAAGTACTTCAAATTGGAAAGCAAGGCTTTGTACCAAGTGGGACTTAACAGGGATGTGTGGTTATGGAAAGAACTGCATTTTTGCTCATGGATTAGCAGGTATCATTCTTTACCATTCTCAGTCCCTAGTTAATGCAATTCATATTCTGCTGTGATATTGTTTGGGTTGCATTTATTAGTGTGCGTGATATTTCCTTCTTGACATTACATTGCAAATGTTATTATTGTTTCTTTGACTTTGCATTTTGCACTGGTATTGAATATTTCATCAAGTGTGTTAAGTATATAAGCTAACTTGAATTGACTTTGTGCTATATATTATAAAATGTTGGTGAAGAACGCTATGCTTGCTTCTTCCTTCCTCATCTTATATGGTGCCCCCATCCTTATCTCTCCAGTCTGAATATCTATTAATGCCTATTGCCTGGGCAGAGTAAGTAATTTCCAACTTCAGCTCCAGATTAATACAGCTGAAAGATGGACATAGAAGCATTAGGAAAATTTAATGTTAATGATTGTTCATTTGCTTGTTTCTTTCTTTGAACAATTATCCCATATCAAACTAGCAATTTTTGATAGAAATCCTTGTCTATCTTTTAAAGAAAAGGGATTGTAACCTACATTTCACTGTTCTACATCCAGACTCTTCGCTTGAGTTGGTCAGTGCAGAATTGGTTTTGTCCAAAAACATGATCTTCGAAGCCACACTAGAGCTTGCAAAACAAGGAGTTATTAGTTACTAAAATTACATTTCTCCTGTTCTTTGAAAATTATAAGTATTTCTGTTTGATTGATTTTTGACTTGATAACGAGCTCAAGGTCATCTTGAACAGAGCTGCAGCAATACCGTGGACGGCAAGTGAAGAAAAAAGATAGTGGTTCTTCAGCCTTGGGTGCCAATCAGGTGGCGTCAGTACCAGCTAAAGCTTCTGTGGGTCATGTTCCTTACTCATATCATATTGGAGCTCCACCAAGAAGGCTGTCTGGTGAGGTACCGAGGACTGGAGAGGTAGCTATCCGGAACTGGAAAGGCCCGGACAAAATTAGCAAAATTTATGGAGACTGGATTGATGACCTCAAGTAGGCTTCCCAGTCAGGCAAGCTCGACATTGAAGGTGATTCGTGCAACCGGATTGTTTTTCATGCTGAAGTCGAGGCTTTTAGTTTGAATTGTTATGTTATTGTCTTAAAATAAATCCCTTTTAAACATTGAGGGAATGCACTACAAACTACAGTGGTCGCGGCTTTGGATTAACGTATTTGATTGTTCAACTGTTTATGTTTGCATGTGCAATTTCTTTAGTTTTACTGAATGGCTATTCGTTTATTTGTTGGAGGATTGAATATAGGTTGTTCTTGAAACAATTTAAATAAATATATGGTATGTATACGGAGTTGGAAATGTACCCTTTTTATTCAAATTTCAACATATTTATGTACATGAAAAATGTTCACAAGGGCCTGCAAATCCACTTCGTATGAATGAGAAAATGAAATAATATTAAAAGATGAAAGTCCGGCCCAAAAGTAGTGGGCCTAAACAAATCCGAAGCCCGCAAAAATTCAAATAGCAACTCCTCAACGCACGAAAGCGTAGTTTCATTCATCCATTTGCTTTTCATTCATCCATTTGCTTCTTCCGTGATTCTCCGATGAGATTAAATTGATATCTTCAGAACCCAGGCGTTTCCTCACAAGTCAGAATCACAAGGTAAACTATCGAGTTGATTGATTTTGCAATTTGGATCTGTAGTGTAGTAGCATTATTGCAATTTGATCCGGGTGTTTTCGATTGAATTTGGCTTCTCTTTGAGGATTGAATTGAAGTTTCCCCCTTCATCTTAAGGATTTTAAATTTAATGGTTTCCATGCTAGGCCTTGTAGTTGAGTGATACGGATGGAAGATTGGAATTTGGATTATACTTTATATACTTCATTTTATGAATTTCTATGTTTCCAAGTCAGTCGATCATGATTAAATAGGAATGCGGATTGGTTATCACATGAGGATTGAGTCGGTTTTCTGATGCCACTTCATTTTCCGGTGGTTTTTGTTGAGCTCCTTCGATTTTGAGTTATCATTGCAAAAACTGGTTAATTGTTTTAAGTCAATTTAGGTTAAGATAAAGAGTATTGAATGATTTTTCGTATTCTAAGTTTATATGATTGTGGGATTTTTGTTGATTATTCTGATTTGGTTTTGGTATTTTATTTTTTATTCTGATATTATAGAGTAGGAAAAGTATGGATTGTGTGGAAAGCATTACAAATGTGGATTGCTCAAAAATGGAGACAGATTCTCTTCTGAAGTCTCTTGAACAATCTCTGATACCTGGAATTCCAGACGATGTTGCACTTTCTTGCTTGGCAAGAGTTCCTCGAAAGTATCATGCAGTTCTCAACTGTGTTTCGAAAAGATGGAGGTATTTGATCGGCAGTGAAGAGTGGTTTAGGTACAGGCTGAGTCATCACCTGGAAGAGACATGGATTTATTCTCTTTGCAGAGACAAGTCTGAGCAACTTTGCGTATATGCTTTAGACCCCGATCAATTTAGAAGAGGTTGGAGGCAAATTCATGGCCCCCCAGATAGCTTCCTGAGGAGGAAAGGTGTTGGGTTTGAAGTGTTGGGAAAGAAAATTTACTTGTTTGGAGGCTGTGGTTGGATTGAGGATGCCACCGACGAAGTCTACTCTTATGATGCTTCCACGAACACATGGGCTAGAGGCGCTCCCTTACCCACTGCTAGGTATTTGTTTCATTGTTAACATTGATCATGAAATGCATCTCATTAGTTGCTGCAGGAAATTAATCACTTTACAGTATGTTCTTGTTTTTTTTTTGTGGTTATAATGTTTCCATTCATGTGAAGATTATTCGAAATAAGAGCTCATGATTTAAAATATGATCTTGTCACAATACTATCTCTGTTTCCCTGTTGAATTCTGGATATTATTTAATATCCAAGACCCCATTAGTAACATCTTCTTTTGGCTTGTGTTGTAAGATTATGCGAATTCCTATTAATCTCTCTCTCTTCTATACTCATTTTTATGACTGCAATCATGGAATTTGAAGCTAGCATAGCCACCATTGAATCCCTTACTAGGAATTACATGTGATTGGTTGCTGATATGAGGATGTTCCGTGCTCTGCATTATCAGGTGTTTTTTTGCACATGAAACACTAGATGGGAAAATTTATGCTATTGGTGGGCTCGGATCGGAATCAAGCGATCAGCATTCCTGGGATATATACGACAGCCAGACGAGTTCTTGGAGTTCTCATGTGGATATAAATGTCATACCAGACATTGAAGACTCAGCTGTCATGGATGGCAAGATTTACGTACGATCTCATATCTCAGCTTCATCATCCCAATTGAATGCTGCTGTATATGATCCCTCCAGTTGGACATGGCAACAGGCTGATAGTGATGTGGCATGTTGGTGTGGTCCTATAGTTGTGGTAGATGGTATCTTATACATACTAGACCAAAACTCGGGAGTGAGATTGATGATGTGGCAGAAGGATACGAGAGCGTGGATTGGTCTACGGAGATTCTCCGAGCACCTTGTACACCCCCCCTGCCGACTCGTGGCAGTCGGGAAGAAGATGTTTGTTGTTGGGAGAGGACTAAATACTGTGATGTTTGATGTTGAGAGTGCAAGCTGTGTAGATGGTGTGCTAGTGAGTTCTTCTGTCTTGAAACTTGATTGCGTTGATGAAGTGATAAGTTGTAAATCATTGGCAATATGAGTTTTTTCCCATAACCAAATGTAATCTCTATCTTTGTAAAATTGTTGCACATGTTATTTATGAAACATAATTTGATATCTCATAATTGTTGAATGATCTTTCTTGCCAGAAATTTCTTAGTACTATTTAAAGATGATTGCAGAAATTTTTGCTTCAAAACTTGGACTATATGTAGATCAATTTCCACTGCCCCTTCCTCGGCTTCAACACAACAAAGAAACTTGAGCCAGACTGGGCAATATGACCGGGTAGACTGAAAATGGGTGGTGAGACCGGTTTAGGTTTAGGTTTAGGTGAGTTAGATTGGATTCATACGAATTGGAAGAACCAGCAATTGAAATAAAAAAATTTAATGGAGCAGTACTAAATAACTCAGCATCCGCAATAGCAGACATTAGACGGACTAGCCATAGGCTAGCGGGAAGGGCGTGGGGGACGTCCGCTGTTGTGTTAGGCTAACGCGACGGACGTCCCTAAGATGGACGAGCTCTCATCCACAGACTAGCACGGTTAGCTGATTGCTCGTCCGCTATTGCGCGAACAAGCAATTGGCTAGCCGAATTTTTAATTTTTAAAAATTTTCTTTTATTTATACTCTATATTTACAACTCGTTGCACTTTATTTTTATAATATTTGATAAACACCAATAATTAAAATGAACTAATCGTATTTGTCAATTTATTTGTTAGGCTAGGCCGTTGGTTAGCCTATTACTAGGTTGTGGGAAGTTGTTCATGATGTGGCAGGAGGTGTTTTTGACTAGTCCTAGTGCTAGCTTATGGGAAGGATAGAGTAGAGTAATAAAGGTTCACTTTTGCTCCATCTTTTAGGGCACACAATCGAAAATGTTTTACTATTTAGATAATTGTAAGTATCATTTAGTAATCATCATTTTATTTTTGGAAAGGTCTTGCATTCCGATAACCAGAATATTTTTTCAGGACATTTTGTTCTGAAAAATAAAAGGATAGGTATTAACTGGAGTAGTTAATTACCTAAATAAGGTGATACATTTTCGAATAAACACAAACTGGCTAAAATCGACCCTCAAAATTATACTCCATCAACGGAAAACATATTTTTCCCATATTTATACCCATTGGCTCGTCTGCTGATATTTCTTCACTGAAATGGAATCCTAAATTTTGAATTATCACCAGCAATATGTATATTCAAACGCTCCTTCTTCCAATTCCCACCCACACTTCCCACAATCCATTACTTAACTGCATACACAGTCTAACCATCTCCCCGAAATCAAGATTGGGGCTCTGCATTTCTAAGAAAAGGGTGTCCAAAACGAAAATCAGTTGGGGAAACTTGGGTGTGATCAGGTGCGGTGAGATTCAAGCAGATGAATTTGACGATGGGTATTACATGAGGCGTTGCGTTGAGCTGGCGAGGAAGGCCATT
The DNA here is from genome assembly GCF_023119035.1 of Salvia hispanica. Lineage (NCBI taxonomy): Eukaryota > Viridiplantae > Streptophyta > Magnoliopsida > Lamiales > Lamiaceae > Salvia > Salvia hispanica. Next base: position 33,462,468 of record NC_062968.1, on the reverse strand, counting down.
GGCTGCACCAGTCCTAATCCAATGGTTGGTTGTGTGATTGTCAAGGATGGCAAGATCGTTGGAGAAGGTTTCCACCCAAAAGCTGGTCAACCTCATGCTGAGGCAATCTCCAATCAGTTTTTCTCTCTTTTTTTATTGCATTTTTGTTGAATATGGAGTTTTCAATTCTATTTTCATTATTTTGAGCTGCCAAGTTTGAGTATTTTGTGCATTTTGATTCTTGCATTGTTGTTTTGAAGATGATGATGATGAGAGCACTACAGTAGTATCCTTTAAATGTTGTAGATAATGTTAGTATATTTTTTGGAGTTTTTTGGGGGGTGTTTGTGTTTTTGTTCTTGTATGGAAAGTAAGTTGGTTTGCTTATTGGTGTTTGTTCTGTCAAAGGCTTGATTTTTTTACCATCCGGCCTGAAGTATTGGGTTTCTAAAAACCGAATTTTATCGAACTAATCTATGCTGCTGTTTGTATCAAGAAACTAGTGATATCTACAAAAACAATTAGGTTGTACAACAGCAAGAAAAATGGTGTACTGATTTTGACTTGGTGTTTAGAAGTTTGGATGATTTATGCAGTGACTTTTCTTCTTTCTGGAGATTTTTCATGTTGATTCCTGATTTATCAACCTTCTGTATGTTTTTATGTATATATGTTCTTGTAAAGATTCTGATTAAGAAAGGTATAGGTTTTTGCATTGAGAGATGCGGGTGATTTGGCTGAAAATGGAACAGCATATGTGAGTTTAGAACCTTGTAATCATTATGGAAGAACTCCACCTTGCTCAGAAGCATTGATCAAAGCTCGTGTGAAAAATGTGGTGGTCGGCATGGTGGATCCTAATCCCATTGTGGCTTCAACAGGGGTGAAAAAACTGCAAGATGCGGGTATTGAAGTGACAGTTGGAGTCGAGGAGGAACTCTGCAAAAGGCTCAATGAGGCCTATATCCATTATATGCTTACAAGAAAACCATATGTTACGCTGAGGTACTTTCAAGAAACTTTCTTGATTGATTATATTATATAACTACCCTCTCCAGTGATCAATGCTAGTAGTTTTTACAGAAGAGATACTTGCTAAAAATTGATGTGTGTGACAGGTATTCCATCTCACTTGATGGGCATTTGCTAGATCAGCTCGGTGAAGAAGCTGAGGAGTGTGGCGGATACTATTCAAAACTGCTGCAAGAATACGATGCTATCATAGTTTCTTCTTCTGCATTGGCTGAGAAGTCGTCTATTCCCATTTCCAAAGAACCCGGAGCCAATCAGCCTCTTAAAATCGTGTTGTCCAAATGTTGGAATCCCCTGATTAAGATTCCTTCTCTCGAAGATGATGCAGCTTCCAAACTGTTGATAGTCACTGAGAAAGACAGTGTTGTGCAAGAAGGAATCCAAACACTATCATTTGAAAAGATAAGTTTACTTGAAATTCTTGAACACTGCAAGAATCAAGGACTCTGCAGCGTCTTGCTGGATTTGACGGGTAACACTCTGGATTTTGAGGATACACTGAAAGAGGGATTTGAGCAGAACTTGTTCCAAAAGGTGGTGGTGGAGGTGCTGCCAATTTTGGGAGGTGATCACGAGAGATATCTGAGTAATGTGGACCTAAAAGGAAAGGTGAAGAACTTGACATCATCTGTGTATGGTAAAAGTGTTCTACTTGAAGGATATTTCTGATCAAATTCTCCTCTTTGCGCTGATAATCTTGTTCAAGAAGACGCTTTGGTGTTGTGACAATGATGTAAGTGGAGGCTGCTACCTACAAGTCTGATTGCTCCATGCATCTGCTGCTGCCACCGGTAAAACTCATGGCTCCGAGCTTGTCATTGATGACTTCATTGTTAACTGCTGCATCTCAGATTGTGGATCACCATGCTGGTGCTGCATTGTTGTAAGCAGTGTGGGAGCCTTGAAATAAACTATAGCGATAAAATGTGGTTCTTCTTTATGTTGTTGTACCTTGGCTTTTGTTTTAGGCCCACTCTACTTTACTTATAAATTCTTATTGCAACAAGATATGCCCTTCCGTTGCCGACTGCACTACGCCCCCGCGGGCACTTATAAATTCTTATGTATTTGTGTTGTGTGGGCAGAGAGAGAGAGAGAGAGAGTCCTTATATTGGCAATTAGAATCCTGACATTTTCACCAGAGATAGAATCCTGCCCTTTTTTACCAAAGAAACAACGAAGAACTTATTGTTTAGATAGAGAAATAAAATAAGAGTAAGTTGACATGCTCTTTTTCTGTAACTAATACTATAAAATGGAGTTTTTAAATATTCCCTCCGTCCCTATATGAGTTAAACGAAGAGAATAAACTAAGATAAATAACGTCCCTATATGAGTTAAATGAAGAGAATTAACTAAGATAAATAAAAAGAGAGCAAAGTATGAGGAAGAATAAAATGAGAGAGGGTAAATTTACTTTTTAGGGCAAAAAGCAAAAAAAAAATCCACAAAATTTGGTCAAATTCTGATTTATCCCTTGGAAATGGGGATAAACCACTGTATATCACTTTTGATGCTACTTAGACTTGAATCAACCAACCAGATCTGTTCGATCTCCTGCGGCGAGTGCTGCGGAGCCCGAGTGGCCGGCGAGCGAGTGGTTAGTGGTCAAGATCTCTACGTACTTGTTCCAGTCCAGGACAAGTGAAATCTTCCGGAGGTGGGTTCTGTCGCCGCCTGATAGAGGCAGAAGCGGGGGCCACCAAGAGCTATCTGCATCAAGTCTTTCGATTGAAAGAGGAATTCATCATTAAATTTATATTTATAGATGAAGATAATAGTAAAAATGAAATAAAAAAAATGAGGGATTGTCAATTTGTAATTCTAATTGAACGGGGTAACACTGAAACTCAAAAGTCATATTATTTGGGATTTGAGGACAGAATTTGTGATTAAATACATTTTAGAGGGTGAATGTGAGATTTTAGAGTTTGAGTACACAGTGTATCATCTATAAATATTCCCTTGGTTCACGAAAGTCGAAAATTTGACCGAAAATTTGAATTTAAAGTATCAAGATTCACACAAAATTGGTAGCTGAAGTGAGTCTGAGAAGGAGCATCAATGGACGAGCCGAAACTCGTGAGCAGGAAGAGACCTCTTCCGCATTCTCCCTATCACAAGATGCGTCAAATTCTCCAAGACCTTCGCCCCCATTTCATCCACGTCCGGTTTTTCATTTTATCGATTTCTCTTCCCATCTTTCTTTATCCGCCCTCTACTTTTCTATTCGTGCTGAAATCATTTGTCTCCTACGCAATGGCTATAGTAGTTCGTGTGTATCTCGATGTGCTATCCTATGGTTTCTTCACTTTCAATTTTCCGCATACACTAAATTCTTTTTTCAATTTGCTTTCTCGGCTTAATGGTTAATAATGAATCGACTAATTGACTGTGGATGAAATGTTAGATTCTTAGTTGAATCAGTAGACAGATCATTCAAGAACATTACCATATTGTACAAACTCCCTTTAGTTTTCCCCTTTCCACATATACATACAATAACAAAAGTTAATAGTGCTTGTGTGTATCTGCAATGCCTCAGTGCTTTGGGACACACAGATTAGGAGAAAGTTTTTCTGCAACTATGTGTTTTCTTTCGATATGGCTTCTTTTACTCGAGTGCATTTATCTTTACAGTGAATCCTATGTATGATTATGACAACAAATGTTGATCTGGACTTGGTTATTTCATACTATTAGAGATTGATAATTCGGAATATTAATTGGAAGTTGCTCCCTCCGTTTAGCCATTTTCTTTGTTCAATTTTATCAAAGTGGTTGCAGTGGTATGGAAACTGCTTATTATGTATGAAAAAATGGAGCTTAATTTTTATGAGTATATTCAATAAAAAAAATTGCTGGCTATGGTTTGTAGTGTTTTATATTAAGAGAGAAAAAAATTCACATTAAGTTTGTTGTTGCTAACTAAGCTAGTTCATTCCATTTCTAATAGTACCTCCTAATATTCTTGTGGAGAGTGGGCTCATTAAGTACATGGCCTCATAATTTTGTTATGTGTGCAATCTTGCAGGTGCTTAAGACTCCTGACTTTCGAAATTGCCAAGCAGCTGATGAAATCCGTCAAGGTATGGTTCTCTTTTTGGTGGGTGGATTGATTGACTTTTTTTTTACTGAGTCGAACCCTTCCTTTTTCTTGCATCGTCACTTTGATTTCTTCAACTTGTACATGAACGAGTGTTGATTTTCTTCATAGCCACGAGTTTACTTCCTACTAGTCATTTTCAGAGAGTTTGGTGTCTTTTCTTTTTTCTAAAAAAAAAAAAAGAAGTTCGGCCGTCATTATTCATGTTGTTATGACGTCTTTCTGCATTCTGTAATGTGACAAATCAATCATTTTTTTATCTTTACTTCTGCGTCTATATACTTTCAATCCAGTCTAGTGCAACTGAAATTAATCTGTCTGTACACAATGGTTTTGTCTCCACGGTATGGTTAAGCCTGACCAAAACATGCTACATTGCTCAAGAGACAGCATTTATCTCTAATGCTGACAATTTGTACTTCACAGTTCACACTACTTAGTCTCCTTAACACATGTATTATGCAATAACAAAAGAAGATGCAGATTTATTATGCTTTTCCACATTGGATCTCGTTATCATCTAAAACATGCTTTGCAGGGATGAAGCTTCTGATGGAACTATACCAAGAGACGACAGAAAAGGCCGTTAAGCTGGAAAAATGCAGCAACAGTGACAATGCCGATGCCAAGAAAGCAGTGAAACATGCTGACAATCCTCTGCTGGACGATGTTATGTCTGCCCCGCCTCCAGAAACTCAGGAACAAAGAACAGTCATCATTGGGGGTTCTGCTTTCGGGTGGAACTTCATAACATGCCATAGCAGAAGAGCTGTCTACTACGGGCGAACAAAAGAAGCTTTTCGGGCACTAAATCCCAAGTCTAGCTGAATGTGGAAGTAACATGTTTAGGATTATGTACCAGTTTATGTCAGAAGCTGTATTTTGCAGGTTTCTATCTTGAATGTAGAGAAAATTGTTGGAAATTTGTATTGATGTATTCTATGTTCATTCTTTGCATATCTGGTGGGCTCTAATCCCCTACTCCATGAATTATTAGATAAATAATGCTTGACCTGTGTATATATTGGTCATTATACTGAATTGCAAATGGAAACATATACTCACTAATGAAGAAGAAAAAACTAATGGGTTTTTGGCTTTTTAAACCAAAACCTTTCCCTGAATTCCGGTTTTTCCAATGAACTATGAGATTTGTTTTTAAAACCACGAACTTTCATTTCATTAGGGTTTTCCCCTGGCGGGTCAACGATGAAACCCGGGTTGTCTACATGTTAATTTTAATCCTATTTGTCACTAAATTGATTACTTGGATATTAATACATACAGTCACAATTATTACATAACAAATGACAACTTTTGAATAAACAAAACACAACTTTAACATTTTGAATTATGCTATTCGAGTCGGAAATGTGCTATTCGGGTCGGGTTGGGAAAATCCTAACGAAATAAAAGTTCGTGGTTTTAAAAACAAATCTCATAGTTCATGGGAAAAACCGGAATTCGAGAAAAGGTTTTGGTTTAAAAAGCCAAAAATCCAAAAATAATTCACCTAATTCTTGAAACCTATAGAAACGTATATTCACTTGTACTAATGAGACAACACTTAGAAACGTATATTCACTTGTATAATGAGAAAATATATATTAACTTTATAAAAGTATTTAAAAACACGAGATAACACTTCGTAATTGGCAACCAAATAGTGATAATTAGTTCTATATCATCACAATATGTAAACAATATCATCTATCATCAGGAATGAAACAATTCTAATGGGTAGACGAAAGTGTCTGAGATCATGGGAAGATGTCTCGAAAATTATTAATTTTGTAATAATTGCCAATTTTACGTCTTATGGTGATATTGAGCAATGCAGTATACTATATTGTGAATATCAGATATAGGAAAATTATTTTAGTTTGGACTAGATTTATGGATCTGTCTCACTTATATTATATATGTACTTGCATCAAGTAACATACGAGGGTCCATAGCTCAGTGGTAGAGCAATTGACTGCAGATCAATAGGTCACCGGTTCGAACCCGGTTGGGCCCTATTTTTTTTGCAAACTCGTTTTATATTTACTAATTTTTGTGTAAACTGATTTAATATGTTTTTCTGTTGTGTAATTACTACTATTAAATGATCAATAGGTCCATTGATTTTACAACCAAAAACTACTTTTCTGGATTGTCACAGTCAGTCGGAAAGTGGAAGGGATAAAAAGCGTTTGAGGGAAAACCAACATTTGGAAATATAGGTGGCAAAAGTTACATAAATTTTCCAGACATAACTACAAAAAACTGTAATTCAATATTCCACTTTTGATCAAATTTTAATTAGATCACCTAACATAGAGCTGATAAGAATGAACAGCCCAGAATTCTACAATTAACCTTGCAGCGATTGAGCTTTCAAAGATGGGAAGGGCAGTAGTGTAACTAGCAAGTCCGAAAATTGATGCAGTAAACGCAATCAGAAGCGTCGCATGTCTCTGGGTGGCTTGAAGTGCAGGGGATGAGTTTCTGGGGTTGCCGTCTCATCTTCTTTCCACATTTTGATTGTTTTGTCTGCCTCGCAGGTGATAAGCCTCGACCCGGTTAAATCGTACATGATGGAATAAATACCAGCTTCACTCTCCAGCGAACCTGAAATAAACGATCCGTTAGGTTTGATGCTCCGATCAAAAAGATTTAATAAGTGAAATTGTAAGTTATAAATGTGTACCAGGTTGAACAATTGTTTGTGCTTGCTGAAAATTGTGACCACTATTCCAGTCCCAGAACCATAGACTTCCGTTATCACCTACAATGATTTAAATGGAAGGAAATAGTTAAAAAGAAAAAAAAACACGTGTCGTGTCATCGGACTATTATAGGAAATGGGAAAGCTGGAATGAGCTGCTGCCACAAGAAGAAAATCATTCGAGGAGAGAAAAAACATATTTTCATGTTCGGTAACTCACCTGCTGTGGCCAGTACACCCTCCTCATTGACTGCTGCAGCGTTAATGATCGTTTTCTGTTGCGAGCTGCATGAAGAAAACACGAATAATTAAAATGTCCACTTAATGCAATGCAAATATGCAATTCCACGGTAACTAGGCAATATTTGGAGGGAGAGAGTTTCTAACTTTCTACTGAAGACAATTACCATCTATATGCAACCATCTACTCCAGTCCCCAAGCATTAAAATGTATACTTACTTACTGATGCGGTTTAAAATAACTTCCACACAAAGGGTTCCAAGAGATTGGGAGGAAGATCAAATGACTTCATTGACAAATCTCAAGCTCAATCCAAACATCAATACAAAGAATCGTAATATTTCATGAGACAAGGGAAGTACAACTGGACTTGATTCCACCAAGGAAAACTAATTAGATCTCACTTATAAAATGGTCAAAATAGGTAGCAAGCAGTCACTAAAAGCTTTTAACTTGGCATACAACAAACATATCGAAGATGGTTTACAATAGAGCACAGCACTACTTTATATACACATCAAAAGTCATGAGCTTTAGTACATAACTAATGCAAACATCATATCGCATTTTTTAAATTCACATAGTAAGGTCGTGATTCTAAAATCTTACAGCATGTTGTGCATGAATTCTCCTCTTGGAAGTCTAAACTTCTTAATATTCTCAGCAGACGCAGATACAAAACAGTCCCTGGAAAGAAATGTGAAATTAGGCCAGTATAGGGAAAAACGAAAAAAAGGAATAAGTTAACTCTCTGAAAGTTGCTACAAAACTAAGAATTTTAATGCTTACTCTGTAGGATGTGGAGCCATAGCTCGTACAGATTTCTTGTGATGTGTCAAGGTTGACATTGTTTTACCTGACAGGACAAACACTTTGACTTTAGAAAAGAGAGATGAAACAATTGTTATGTCAAAAATACAAGTGTTATAAAAGAAATACCAGTTCTAAGATCCCATAACTTTATTGTTGAATCATGGGAACCGGTAATGACTTGTGGATCCTGCAAGAACAGTCATGCCATGAGTTAAAACATTAACTTTTTGGCTTACAGCAGATACATTAGACAAAATAGTGATGCTACTTTCCAAGGTCCTACAAATAAGCACTTACTGTAGGTCGTGTGAATACTGAACAAACAGTATTATCATGCCCAGGAAGTGTACGAATTTGCGCTTTGCTGCGAATATCCCATACCTAAAATCATCATGGAATCTAAATTAGTACATCATCACTTAAAGGAGCTACCATACTTGCATTAAATGTATTACATACCCGACAAACAGAATCACGTCCTCCTGTGAGCAAAATGTCAATAGTAGGATGAAGAGCCAAGCAATAAACACCACTAAGGTGACCATGATAAGAACGAATAACCTAAAAATAAAAGCAAGCAGCATTAAAACAAGCATCACAAGCCAATGGATGTACTCAGCTGAAGCAGCTATTGGAATTGCATAAAACACCTTATTCTGCTCTAGGTCCCAACATTTAACTAATTTATCATCACCGGCAGAAAACATGTATGTATGCTTGTTGCTAACAGCCAGACCTGCAAGAAAATTTGGTCCATATATTAATATAACCGAATGAAAAAAAAATTGAACAACACAAAAAGGAAAGGGAGAATTGAACTACCTCGTACTTGGTCGATGTGACCAGTAAGAGTTAGTTTCAATCGGCCACTTGCTAGGTCCCATATCTTCACAGCAGAAAGAAAAAAAAAAGAATTAGCGAACAGAAAGAATACAACATAATGAAATTGAGCACATGGCTTGAATGCGTTGACTTTTCTGGAGAATAATATACTATTTCATGGCAAATATAACAAAGTAAAGATATGAAGACTTGCGAAAGGCAGTCAGACATGATATGACCTCAGTATTAGCACGCAAGAAGTTACTGTCCTCGGAAGTGTATAGTATCTATAAGACCTAACTAAGTATTGAGTAATTGTAACTATTGTGAGTCTGTGACTGGTTTTTCTGGAAACAAAGTAGAACATGAATGTCGAAACTTCAATCACAGAATGTGTTAATCTAACCTTGATTGTCCGATCAGCAGATCCAGTGCAAAACCAAGTGTTACTTGGGTCGATGGCTACAGACCGCACCCATCCCAAATGGCCACTGATTACCTACAGAGATCAAAGCTTGCAATTTAAGGCAGGTGAAAAGGCCAAAAGGAATCACTACCAGCATATCAGTTAGACATGGTAGTAGAATCTCACTCTGTAATTCTTCCAGGGTGCACGCCAAACAGGACGAGGCCATCTGCTTGGAATTCTTTCCATGATGGCAGAAGTTGACATGTTCCTGTTCACCAGCAGAACAGAACAATATTTATCACACAAATGATGGTGTGATCTAAATTGCGACAAAGTTCAAGCTTAGTGCTTCTTAATTCGAAACTAATGACATGTTGCGATATCTGCTATTATCTCAATCAAAGTCCTTATATCTAGTTACTGATCCCCATGCTTCCAACTGCACCATTTGAATGTTAAGAACATGAAACCATGACCAGGCAATCATGTTTAATATATTCCCTCCATCCTGCTTGAAGTGCCGCATATCTTTTGGTCGTGGGTATAATGAAAAAGGACTAGAGTATAAAGTGTATGCCCCACATGTATTAAGAGAGGGAGAGAGAAAAATGATTGACAAGACAACTGGATTGTTGGTGTATTTAAGCCAACTAATTACACAATTAAAATCACTTATTATAATGAGACACTTCAAACGGAAACTGGGACAATTCAAATGGAACAGAGTGAGTAATAAGTATCACCACATTTTATTATTACTCAAAGAAATCAATGAGAATTATAAATAGAAGACCTTTCAGATGAGACATTAGATGGAATAATAGCTGAGCTCCTTTGACCACCAGCATCCGCTCTATACCAAACATTTACAATATCAACATCGTTATGTTACAGAAAGATGCAGCATGCAGTGAGTGAATATTTTAAATATGGTGCATTGCGAAATGCTATAATTAATTTTCAAATCCTAAATCTTTGGACTGATAGGTGATGAAGGTGTAGTGGTACAGTGTAATACTGTGTATAAAAACAAGATTTATAAGATACATACGAGCCCCTCGGTTGCCCTGTCGAGCTAATCACCAAATCTTTTGGTGGCCCTCCCATCTGCGTATCATTTGATTGTTGAGGACCTGTGGATTAGTTTGGCAGCTCAATCAAGACTAACACGAAAGAGAGAGGTAATCATGATTCATGAAAGTGTTAATATGAACAGGCCTGTGTAACTGCAACACTTCTTAACATAATCTGGAGGTCCTCAACAAACTAATAGCTACAGGATTCAAATATTGGTAATACCTGGAAGTGCAAGGGCGTTGGAGGGAGTAGGTTCTTGCTGTACTTGACTTTTTGCAGCATTAGTAGCATGTTCAGATGATGTGGTCTTCACTCTTACATAATCAGAATTGAGCTACAACACAAAATACACGAAAATGAGAATCTGAATTCTTTGAAGAAACCAAGACATTTGTATTGTTACTATTATATGAGATGGATGGAGGGAGATAGTTACTAGACATTCAGGAAAATGGTGTTCAACAGTTTCTACGGGAGCCTAAGTTGTATGCAACCACATTGCAGTTGAACCACCAAACATAACTCATCCAATTCTTGACATCTACGCCACTACAAGCAGGTACCCAACGAAGGCATTTCTCTCCTCTCCATACTAAAATAGTTAATACCGTAAGGCTTTTGTCTCTAAATTGACCCTGGTCGACCCATTTGATGGCAAATCCAAGTAGTTGGTAATGGGGGAGAGTGGCTCGTGGCGTTGTCAAGCCAAGTGCACTTAGCCTACTCTATAAAGAAAACATACAACACCCAACTTTTTCTAAAACTTGCAATACTTTCCACTCTTCGGTTTACGAAAGACACATTGATACACATCTAATCTCTCCTTATACTACTTCCGTCTTTACAAATTTAAACTATTTCAATTTTGTTTGTCTCTTAAAAATAAAAACTTTCTATACTTTCTAGTTTCTATTCAAAGAATGATTTTTCTCTCCGATGAGATGAGACTCATTCACCACTAACAATACTTCAATCAGTTTTTCATTTTATCATTCTCTTACTTTACTAATTATGCATTAAAACCCGTTATGTTCCTAAAGTTTCTATTTTTCAAAGACTTATGGAAAAAGAGGGAACAAACATGGGTTATTCACGACTGACCTTATGACTTATTCGAATCTTTGAGCTGCAGGACGAGAAAAAGAAAAAAACCAGTGAGTAATTAGTTATTAAAGTAGGGATATAGCGCCGAATTATCTAATGAAACTCCGCAAGCAGTAGGGTAATTTAAAATTTCCATAAACCTTTCAGCGTCGGGCGGCGGAATTTGACCGTGGGTAGGAGAGAATAGATCGAGCGACCGCTTTAGGGATTTGAAGCTGAGCTTCTTTAGCGACTGCGGCTCTATGGACAGCTCGGTTTCCATGGCTTCTCCCGGCACTCACTCAATTGTAAAGTCTGATCAACGGTCGGCCACACGACGACAAATCAGTATAGCAATGCGTATGGGGTAAGGAGTTGGGATTTATATAATCTCCAATGGTACAACTAAACCCAATAATACAGTTACAAATCTCCTCCTGTCGTGCTTGAAAACCAATTGCATAAACGCCAAACAAATCTGGAATTGCAATTGCAATCAAGTTCACATTATATTGTTTTAAGAAAACGAGAAAAGTAAAGAGAAGAAGAATGAAACTTACCTAAAGAAGAAGAAGAGAAAAAATAAAGATACAATAAGGAAAGAAGAGGCAGCGAGGAAAAAGGAAAACCGGCAGCGGCGTAGCAATTCTGGAGTATGGCAATGGGCTTTTTGTATGGATTGGGTTTAAAAATATAATAACGAAATTACATAAGTTACTAATATTTTTAAATTTTTATTGATTTTTTTTTTTTTTGCAGTAATTAATAGTGTTCATATGTTCTACTATATGTCATGAATAAATTACGTCTAGTTAATCACCTATATTTACCTAATAATAAATACAATAATTGTTGGATTTGATCAGTAGATAGGTTAAATAGGTCGATATATTCTACAACAAATGGTTTAACATACATTTGGCCAATAAATTATAGGCTAATGATTTCAGTTTTATTTTCTTGACAAAAATAATTATAATAACATTAATAAACATAACACAAAACGCCTAAAACAAATCATGGGTTCAAACCCCACCACCGCTTGGAAACTTTTGACCTTAATCCTTAAAATCTGATTTAGTCGGATTCCGCCAAAGTTGGGTTCAATACCCCTTTAGTAAAAAAAACATTTAAAATATATGAACTATTAATAATCAAATTTCAATACTATACTTAGTTAAAAATGAATAGTAAGGTTAACGCGTAATTGATATAGAAGAGATGTCATTGAAAACGCATAAAAATAAGTAAAGTATAAGGGCATCCACAATGGGACGTAGGATAGCCCGCCCTATGCTCCGCCACATCAGCATATTATCCTCCTACTCTTCCACCTGCAATGGGGCGGACTATAGCTCGTCCTATAGTTCGCCCTAAGCATTTTATTTATTATTTGAATATTTCAACACTACAAAAATTGAAAAATAAACAACTTCATTTCATTGAAAATTCAAACTACAGTATGAAATAAAAAACAACTACAAATTCTCAATGGTTTCAATCATGTCGTTCATGAGCTGAGCATGGTCTTGTTGGCTGCGCATTGAGGTCTGTCTAGCTAGAACCTCACTGAAGCCCATCGTAATCCTCGAACGTAAGGCGGGGTCACCGTGCTGGAGCTAGATCCACCTTCAACATCGGCCCAATCGGTGACATGTCCAACTTCCTTGTTCGACTATCGTGTTATGCAAGATGATGCACACGTACATGACATCAGCGATGACTTCCTTGAACCAAAAACGCGCCGGACCTTTCACTATTGCACCCCGCGATTGGAGCACACCAAAAGCCTGATCCACATCCTTCCGCACAGCCTCCTGCTTTGCCGCAAACGACACTCTCCTCTCACTCATTTGGCAGCTGATCGTCTTCACAAAAACAGGCCACCTTGGGTATATGCCATCGGCCAAGTAGTACTCCATATGATATTGGCGTCCGTTGGCAGTGAACTCAATGGCGGGGTCGCGACCCCTGCATTGATCAGCGAAGAGGTTGGACGAGTTAGGACGTTTACGTCGTTGTTCGACCCGGTGATAAGGCTAATTTCATGCATTGGTTATGGGGTTTAATTCAAACAATTTTCTGGGTCTAACACATGTTTTAAGCCAGATGTGTAGAAGAAATCGCCAGATCCAGGAAGGAAGGAAAATAATCGCATGGTGAAGGAGTTTGGCGAGAAAGTGAGCGGAAAAGGAGAAAAAAATTACAAGACGGAGGAATCGCTAGATGGACGGCAAAGAAGAGAATTCAAGCGAAGATTCTAGAAGATCACATCCACATCTATAAATAGAGACCACGCAACACACATGAAATGATCATCTCTCGCATTTTGCTCTTAGCTCACTTTCACACATTTCTACACACATTTGGGGAAATCAGAAATTCATGGGTTTTGGGGTTCATTTTTTAGTGTTGTTGTGTACCACCGTATCCACGTGAGGCGAAGAAACAATTTACTGCTTTCGTTTTACTTTTCTGTTCGGAATTCTCCTGAGTCTTCGCTATTCGAAGCTCGGCGCTGGTTTATTTTGCTGAACTCACTTATCTATCTATGAAATTTCTATTTTGTGTCATGATGGTGTTTGATTTTGAAGTTCTGATGGTTGATTTTAAGTTTGAAGTTAATTTACTTGCTATGGATGCTTTTCGCATTTGATCGATAGTCTGGAGCTGAATTGGTGTTGAATTGTAGTTGATCGGAGAAATTTGGTTAGATCGGAGTGATCAGAGATGGAATTTGCGGTGGTTTGTTGTGGATTGCTTGGATCCGGAGCGGATGAAGCATCTGATGTTTAGATCTGTTGAATTATGCATGGTTGTTTATTTCTGTTTACCGTTTTTAGTTTACTTCGTCTAGCTATCGTAGATCTGAGCATTTTCTGGTGAATCGCGTTTTCCGACGTTCGAGTCGTCGTATTCTGTTTAAATCTGGGTTGTTGCTATGTTTTATTCATGTTTATGCTTGAATCGGTTGAAGGTATGAAGATGAATGTTAGTTAAATTCATAGTTAGTTATTTGCAGCTTTTCATTCGTACCTTGGCTGTTTTTGGAAATGGTCCCTGAAGCTACTCGGGATGTGACAGTACAAGTGTAGTGTGTGTGCAGTGTTGCGATATTCAAATAAGGCAGGTTCCCCAGATCCAGCAAGTCCACTAGATCACTTGGTCTAGGAACTCGTAGGTTGTGCGGAATCCCGGTCGTCGGACACACAAGTACTTCCCCGCTTCAAAAACCCTCAACCACTTTACTAAACCTAGTATAGGGAAGTAGGGATCGATCCCACAGAGAAGGATGCGTAAGACTCGTAATCAAGGATTTGGGAGTATTTTTGGTGTTGGCTGCTGCCACGCATTTTCTTGGGTTGAGGAAAATTAAAATTAACTTGACTTGGGAATATTAGAAAGAAACTTAACCTAACAGCTAGACCTAGGAGATAATTCTACGGTGGGACCACATCTAAGAAAAAGCAGAGTACGACTGGAAAGTGGCAGAATAACTAACTCTCGTACTAACTGACAGTGACATCGTCTTCTACAACCAAATTCGCATAAAACTTCTTGAGAAAACACATAAGCAAATCAAAAACAGGGCTACTAACTTGAAATCAAATCTATGGATAAATAACGAAGAACTTAACAGATCTGCATACCTAGACGAAGTGAAATAGAAAACAAAGGAAATAAAACAAGTCTATCAACTACTGTTTCTTTCACACGCCAAAACCAACTTCAGACGCTAAATCCACTCCGGATCTAAGCGTCCGACACGGACTCCAAACAGAAGAAATTCTCCATCACGTTAGATTTACAAATTTAAGCTCCGAACACTCCGGGAGCCAGACTGGGGTGGGACTCCGGGGCGGGTCACTTTCACCTTCTTCCTAGCTGGCTGCTCCAGCTCTTCTTCCTTCTGCTCTGGGATTTCCGGTACTGACTTTCTCACGATCAATTTTGATTTTGGTGGGGCTGGAACTTGCACGGGAATGGTCGGGGAGATCATCTGAAGCGACTGCTGTGGTCGCTTGACGGAGGGACTGCTATGGGTGGGCTGTGACTTCACTGCTGGACCCAGGAGTTGTCCTCGACTGGGTCAAGGGGAGCGTCTGCTGCATCCACTTCAACATTTTCATTGAAAGCTCCACCGCTTCCGTCATCCTATCATTCTGTTTGGCACATTTCACTGCCAAATCAGCAATATTTCCCCTCAGGGTCTGCACTGCCTCCCGATTTCCCATCAATTCGTTCCTTATCCCACCGAGTTCCTTCATCATATCCTTCCGCATTATCTGCATCTCCTTTTTCATGTCCTGGACTTCCTTCCGCAGCTCCTCGATCTCTTCACTTGGCATGGCCTCTTCTGCTTCCTCCGGCTCCGCCTTCACCTTGTCTCCTAAAGAATAGAAGAGAGTTTTGGTGCCTTGAGTCTGCAGCAACCCCTTGTTGAAGAAATAATCAACACTGAACACCTCTGGGGGGTCGCACATGACTACAAGTGGAGCAGCCTTGGCAATTCTCATTTCTATATTCCTCTGGAGGTAAGCGCCGATGAGGTGGCAGGTGTACATATGACGTCCTGGGTTGCTCGTCATCTGGTGGCACGCCTGCGCCATCCAATATCCGAGGTGCACCTTAACACCCTCTGCCATGCACCAAGTGAAGTAGAGATCGGTAGTAGTGAGGGCTGAATTCGCACTGCCCATCAAATTGTAACTGATAAATGTTTGAGCAAAACGGAGGATCCGATCTTCGATGTGGGAGGCTTTGGAGTAGCTGGATTTAAACGCCCCTGATTTAGAGTGCGTGACCAGTTCCCATGCTGTCTGGACTTTGAACCCAGGTGTGTTCTTTGGCATCCCCACCATCCTGTCGTTCCAAGCCCCCTCTTCATCTTCTTCCTTAGTGAACAACCCCATCCGTAGGGACCACTCCCTAATGCTCAACTCGTGCTCCTGATTGAAAAGCCTGAATGTGATGGAATCCGCGTCCAGGTCTGAGGTATTCTTCAAACGAAAAGTGGAGAAAAACTCCCTTGCTAGATCCACTGGTACCCTCTCTTGGCTGTGCTGCAACAGCCACTCAAACCCTATTGCCTGGATATAGGCGCGGAATTCTTTGTCACATGCAATCATCTTGAGCTCCCTCTTGCTATACTGTTTTCCCGACTTGGCCATCTTTCCTGCGCTGCATCGTTCCTTGTACACCGCGATTCTTTTCTGGTCGTCAAACTGTCTCATCTCCTCCAGCAAGCTCTTAGTCAGCCAAATCACGGGGCGTCCGGGAATTGGCTCTTCCTCAACCTCCTCAGAGTTATAGCTTGGCTCAGGGATGGGCTCCTCGTGCTCGTCGACAAGGGTTTCCTCGGTCTCAGGGGAAAGGGTCTCCTCGACCTCCTGGACGGAGGGAGCTTTCCTTGACCGGGTAGATGCAGTCGCCGGCGCCTTTCCTTTTCTTGCTTTCTCCTTGGCCAAGCGCGCCTCTGTCTCTGTCGCTTCAGGTATGAAGTCATCAACTTCGTCAAGGAGGCTTCTCCTGGTGCGCCTCCTTTCGGCCCTTTCATCAATCTTGGGCTCACTTGTTTCCTGGTCATCAACCAGGTCCACGATCAATTTCAGCCGGTTCTCCGGTACCTTACCTTCTGTCTCCTTCAAGGTCTCGTCATGCGTCTGTTCACCGTCTTCCGATTGCCTGTGTAAAGCCTCCTCTTTCTCCGCTACTTGCGATCTTGTTTCAGAGAGACTTGCCGGTGTCGCGGCCGAATCCGCCGGAATTGGCAAGTCGGCGCAGACGGCATCAGACTGGCGGTGAATAGGGTGTACACTTCGCTTTCTCTATGCTTCCCACCTTCTGTGTCAATTCGGCCAACAAAGTGGGGTCATACTCAGTTCCCTTGGTAGAATCCATCGGTTTAGATCTGAAAAAGAAAACGAAAAGAACTGGGCAATTTTGTTGTTAGGGTTTCGTCCGTCTTTTAGAGAGAGAAGTGAATGAAGAGAGAAGGAAGAGCAAACTCAATTTTTTTGTCTAATGAGGAATGATGGAGAGAGAAGGACGACGGTTGCCTTTTCTGGTGAAAAGATGGTGCGGTTGCAGGCGTGATGTAAGCAACCGTACATCTCCCATAATTATCGGCCAGAATTTGAAATTCAAAATATCCTTTCCCTCCTTGACTCCTTCCTTCAGGGTCTCTCCTGGCGAATCCCCTCGACCATGCCCTACAAAATAAAATTTGAAGATTTCAGACCCCTGGGTCTAGGTTAGGACATACAATACGAGCTCCCCTAGGAGTCTGGTGCTTCGAAATTATATACACATAA